>NC_013489.2:12175130-12180692 GCF_000004555.2 Caenorhabditis briggsae | reverse complement strand
TATATTCGACGAATTTTATGTTTAAAAAATGATGCAAAACACACACATGTAAAAGAAAGTAACTGTTTACAAGTTTATTAAAAATGTCAAAATTAAATTTTTCCGGCCGTTTTTCGTTTTTTCGTGTCGAGACCCAAAATTGAAATTGCCTGTGCGCCTTTACTCTAAACTTTACGTGTTTTTGCAATTTGTGTGTTTTTCAAAACCCGTGAAAGCCCATTGCTCGCCCAGCCCTGTCGGGAATTTTGAATTTTTTTGAGATTCTGGAATTCTAAAATTCTGAAATTCTAAAATTCTGAAATTCTGAAATTCTGAAACTCTGAAACTTTGGAATTCTGAAGTTCTGAAATTCTGAAACCTGAAATTCTGAGATTCTGAGATTCTGAGATTCTGAGATTCTGAAATTCTGAGATTCTGAGATTCTGGAATTCTGAAATTCTGAAATTCTGAAATTCTGAAATTCTGAAACTCTGAAACTTTGGAATTCTGAAGTTCTGAAATTCTGAAACTCTGAATTCTGAGATTCTGAGATTCTGAGATTCTGAGATTCTGAGATTCTGAGATTCTGAGATTCTGAGATTCTGAGATGTTGAGATTCTGAGATTCTGAGATTCTGAGATTCTGAAACTCTGATATTCTGGAATTCTGAAATTCTTAAATTCTGAAATTCTGAAATTCTGAAATTCTGAAATTCTGAAATTCTGAAGGTCTGAAACTCTGGAATTCTGAAGTTCTGAAATTCCTAAATTCTGAAATTCTGAAATTCTGAATATCTGAAATTCTAAGTTTTTGAAATTCTGATGATCTGAGATTCTGAGATTCTGAGATTCTGAAATTCTGAGATTCTGAGATTCTGGAATTCTGAAATTCTGAAATTCTGAAATTCTGAAATTCTGAAACTCTGAAACTTTGGAATTCTGAAGTTCTGAAATTCTGAAACTCTGAATTCTGAGATTCTGAGATTCTGAGATTCTGAGATTCTGAGATTCTGAGATGTTGAGATGTTGAGATTCTGAGATTCTGAGATTCTGAAACTCTGATATTCTGGAATTCTGAAATTCTTAAATTCTTAAATTCTGAAATTCTGAAATTCTGAAATTCTGAAATTCTGAAATTCTGAAATTCTGAAATTCTGAAATTCTGAAATTCTGAAGGTCTGAAACTCTGGAATTCTGAAGTTCTGAAATTCCTAAATTCTGAAATTCTGAAATTCTGAATATCTGAAATTCTAAGTTTTTGAAATTCTGATGATCTGAGATTCTGAAACTCTGATATTCAGGAATTCTGAGATTCTGAAATTCTGAGATTCTGATATTCTGAAACTCTGATATTCTGAAATTCTGAGATTCCAAGATTCTAAGATTCTCAGATTCTGAGATCCTGAGATCTGAATTACTATGCGAAAATGCAGAAAAGTTCTGAAACGTCGTAGTTCTGAAACGTCGGGTTCCGAAACATCCCGGATCCTAATTCTGAATGTCTTAAACTCTGGAATTCTGAAACTCGGAGATTAAAAAATTCGAAATTTTCGATTCTCAGGTTCCTAACCCTTGAAACCTCCAAAAACATCAAAAACCGAATAGTTTCCCTCTCCCTCTTCGCGTGCCTCTTCTAGAATTCTGATCTTCTAAAAAATCATTGTTCTTTTTCTTCTTCTTCTTCTCCATCTTCTTCCCAAATCTTCGACTTAATTGAGATGAATTCTTCTTCTTCCCTCTCTCATCACGCAAACTTTTCCCCCAATTTTCTGATTTTAAGAAGAGGAAGGGAAAAGGGACCGCCCTTTTGCCTTCTTATCCTCAGTTTCTTGTCCCATCGAATTAGAATTGTCTCTTCTTCACTAGAAAAAGAGAAACAACAGAACAATTAGAATATACAACTCTTTTTTTTCGGGACAATTTTTTTTTTGGTTTTTCTACAACAATTACCAATCGGAGGAAGAATTATTGTGTCTAGAATCTTCTAGAAACAAAAAAATAATCTTCTAGAATGATAATTTTTCTCTCGACAATTCTGGAATCCTCGAATCTCTCTAGAGCCTCTGAATCCCAAAATTTCAGATTTCAAATTTTTTGAAATTTTCGAATTTTTGAAATTCTCGAAAATTCTGAAAATTTCTGATTGTGAGACACTGATTTTTTTGAACATTAGGATTTTTTTAATGTTAGAAGTTAGAAAAATATATTAAAAATTTTTTTCAGAATTCTGAAGTTTGAGATCCACGAATCTCAGAATTTCAGAATCTTAGAATCTCAGAATCCTAGAATCTCAGAATCTCAGAATCTCAGAATCTCAGAATCTCAGAATCTCAGAATCTCAGAATCTCAGAATCTCAGAATCTCAGAATCTCAGAATCTCAGAATCTCAGAATCTCAGAATTTTAGAATCTCAGAATCTCAGAATCTCAGAATCTCAGAATCTCAGAATCTCAGGATCTCAGAATCTCAGAATCTCAGAATCTCAGAATCTCAGAGGCTCAGAATCTCAGGATCTCAGAATCTCAGAATCTCAGAATCTCAGAATCTCAGAATCTCAGAGGCTCAGAATCTCAGGATCTCAGAATCTCAGAATCTCAGAGGCTCAGAATCTCAGAATCTCAGAATCTCAGGATCTCAGAATCTCAGAATCTCAGAATCTCAGAATCTCAGAGGCTCAGAATCTCAGGATCTCAGAATCTCAGAATCTCAGAATCTCAGAATCTCAGAATCTAAGAATCTCAGAATCTCAGAATCTCAGAATCTCAGGATCTCAGAATCTCAGAATCTCAGAATCGCAGAATCTCAGAATCTCAGAATCTCAGAATCTCAGAATCTCAGAATCTCAGAATCTAAGAATCTCAGAATCTCAGAATCTCAGAATCTCAGAATCTCAGAATCTCAGAATCTCAGAATCTCAGAATTTTAGAATCTCAGAATCTCAGAATCTCAGAATCTCAGAATCTCAGAATCTCAGGATCTCAGAATCTCAGAATCTCAGAATCTCAGAATCTCAGAGGCTCAGAATCTCAGGATCTCAGAATCTCAGGATCTCAGAATCTCAGAATAAAATTCAGAAATTCCAAATTTCAAAATCTTAGAACCTTCGAATCTCTGAATTTCAGAATTCTAAAATTTTCGAATTTTCGAAATTCTTAAAATTCTGAAATATTGAAATTTGAGAATTTGAGAAGCGGAAAGCGGAAAACCTATAAATTCAAAATCTCAGATTTTTTAAACATTTCATCAAATCGAATTTTCTGAATTTTCATGAAATCTGGATTTTAGAAAATCTGCGTTTCCTTGGGGAATTTTTTTCAATTTCAAACTTCACTTTTTTGAAAATCAAATCTTCTTGAATTTAACATTTTCGGAAGTTGCAGTGATTGAAAAATCAATGTTTTGAATTTCAACTCTCTTGTTTTTTGAATAACGCATTTAAATGGAAAATAGTATAAATTCTGAAACATTTATTTGAAAAAATCGGAAACTTCAAAAAGCTCAAGATTCCCAAAAATCCTGGGATTTCGAAAAAATCCTGAAATCATAGGGATTCCTGAACTTCAGAATCCTAGAATTCCAGAATTCCAGATTTTCTCCATTTCGGATTCTTTCAATCTTTGATTTTCGGAAACTCAGAATCTCAGAATTTTAAAATTGCAGACATTCAGAATTTCAGAATTTCGGTATATGAGAATCTCAGAATTTCAAATTTTCAAGGTTTCCGAATTTCAATTTGTCACAAATTTCGAAAAAATCTTCTCTCCTATTCTTCTCTACTTTCTTCTATTGTCCTCCAGTTTTTACTTTTTGAAATCTCCCGAAAAGCCCCAATAATCTCTTTTTCCAATGTTCATCTTTCCGGTAAACCTGTAATAAAAGAGCCTCCTAACTTAGAACTTTGAGTCAATTTATATCGGTTTCTGTCAAAGATATAAAATAGTTGTCAACTAATAAATTATTCATCAAAGTATCAACAACATTTTATCAGTAGATTACTTTCTGATATCTCTTATAGGAACCGAGATAATTGAGCTCAAACTTGACACTGTTAAGCCCCTTCTATTACAGGTGCTACGGTATTTTCCCGCTAAATAACATTCAAAAGATCCCCCCAAATCTTCTAGATTTCTATATGAATCGAGCCCGTAAAACGAGCAGTAGTTGTGGATGTTTTCGAAGTGCATTCTGTCCTTCTGAAGCCCTCAACGTCATCAGATGCATCTGGGGACAACGGTGATAGTGATAAGAAGCTGTTGGAAATTCAGATGAGCAATGAGAAGGAAGACGATGAAGAGCAACAGGTGAATTTTGGAATTTTTGGGTTACTGTAGTTTTTGAATTTCCAGTCAAATGGTCACATATCGCGTCCTATCAAAGTGCCACCACTGGATTTGAATGGTGTTCTGAAGAACGAGAATTTCAAAACGAGAGGAGTGAGACGCAGAACGTCAGAAGGAGCACATGGAGATAGGAGACATCTAGCTGAAGTTGTTTGTTAGTTTTTCATCATTTTTGAGGACTTTATCGGGGAAAACAAAGTTTCAGTCAGGCCACAGTCCGGGGTATGTGGCTTTAAAGTAAATAGTCCAAAAGTAGACAAAAAACTAGCGTTTCTAGCTCATCTTGGAGCTGAATTACAGCCATTTGAAGTGTTGAAAAGACGCAGACAGTTAGAGCGTCTCGGTGTCTGCGATCTCTCGCTTTCACAGTGACTCTAACCCATTAAACGTCGAGCCACAGTATCTCAGCTCTGGAACGAGCGAGGAAGTGGGGGGTTTTTTTTTTGCATAAAACACCAAAATTTCTAGATAAGCTTTTTTCCCCTGTCCTCCCTTAAGTCTGAAATGGCTCAGTTTAAGTTCTCGAAGCAAAAATTTAACAAACGATTTCAAAAATTGAAAAAAAACTAGACAAAACGCTGAAAAACCAAGTTTCTAGCTTACCGGAGTGACGAGTTAAAGCTATTCAAAGTTTTGAAGAGACGCAGACAGTTAGATAGTCTCGTTGTCTGCGCTCTCTCACTCTCTCTCTCTCTCGCCTTCAAACATCAAATGACTGCTAAGGCTTCCATTTCGGTCGGTCGAAAATCGCCGACCGCCGACCGACCACCGACCCAGCCGACCGACAGCCGACCGATTTCGTGCCTTTGCGCATAAAAACACGAATTTTTGCGTACGAATCACTTTATTTTACGACAAACGAGGCTTTTAGTGAGTAGTTTGTCGTAAAATACAATGCAGCGTATGCAAACACGTTGACGCGCAAATGCACGAAAACGGTCGGCGCGCCGACCGATCGGCCATTGGGTTTCCATGCGGATAGCGATATACCCGCCCGTACCCGCCCGTACCCGTACCCGCTTGCTACCCGGAACTTTTTGTGTTTGCAGACAATGCGCGCAACTTTACGACAATTCGCGCCCATTTTTCGGTTTCTTTCCGAAACAAATTCGTCCATTTTTACTGGCTGATGAATTTTCATACCTGAATTATTTTTTATTTTCACTTTAAAACTATTTTCTACACTAATAAGCGACAAAGATTGTCAAAAAATCATTGAAAAAAATGTTAAGAATTCCACCACA
>NC_013489.2:12173171-12174156 GCF_000004555.2 Caenorhabditis briggsae | reverse complement strand
ATACAGTAACCCAAAACTATATCCTGTCAATTTTTTAGGTTACGGTAGCTAATTCCAAAAACCCGAAAAATGTCAAAGAATTCCTGAAATTCCTATAATTCCAAAATTCAACAAACCGGAAAATAAAAAAAAATTCAAAAAATTTTTTTTTTGATTTTCGACACTTTTCAAATGATTTCACATACTCGTCACTTTCCCTTATCTCAAAATTCCCATAAATTATTCCCACAAAATTTAAGTATACCCTTTTTGAACTTTTTTCTCCAAAATTTCCTCTTTTTCTCTCTTATTCTCCCCCGATATTTCTCTCTACAAGCCAACCCACAATTAGGTTGGTATTCAGAGAAATTTGAAATTTCGAAAATTCTCTCTCAATCCTTTTCGAAATTCACCCACAAAAACTTACACGCACTTTGATGTCTATCGGCTATTTTATCTTCTTTTTCAAGAAATTTTTTTTTGGGATGGCACAGCTAGATTTTTGATCGTCTCATCTTTTTTTGGGGTCATTCCAAGATAGATATCAGAATTTAAAAATTTAGAGCATTTTTTTTTGGAAATTTTCGAATTTAGCTGAAAATTTCAGAATTGCATTCAAACTCTATAATAAATGAAACTAATATTTTCAGGTTAATCTTGACGAGAGCTTCAAAATAAGCCTAAACACGACGAATTTCGATAAAGATTGAGTTTCTTCTATCAGCCGCGACGCGACCGCAACGCGCAGGGTAAAAATGAAAAATAGTTCGAACGTAGCCGTATTTGGGCTCATTTTGAAGCGCACAACGAGCTGAATACAGATATTTTGGTTTCGAAATGAGTTCAATTTTGAGTGGAAAATAGTCAGTTTTGAAACAAGAGGACAAGAGGGGTTTCGAATTTTCAGATTTGTCTGAAAATTTCAAGTTATACAAAACAAAACAAGAGCTTCATTTTTGTGGTGGACAACTTTTTTGTACAAGTTTTCCTAAATGTGATATGCGCC
>NC_013489.2:12171456-12173032 GCF_000004555.2 Caenorhabditis briggsae | reverse complement strand
CGCATATCTCATTTAGGAAAACTTGTACAAAAAAGTTGTCAACTACAAAAATGAAGCTCTTGTTTTGTTTTGTATAACTTGAAATTTTCAGACAAATCTGAAAATTCGAAACCCCTCTTGTCCTCTTGTTTCAAAAGAGTGAAAAATAGTCAACTTTGAAGGGCTACAAAAGGAATCTAGAGTTATTTGTCGGTTTGTGTCGAAAATTACATCTTTGACATTTTAAAAAGCGCATATCTCATTTAGAAAGGTTTACACAAAACAGTTGACAAATACAAAATTCAAGCTCTAATTATGTTTAGTATACTCTGAAATTTTCTGGCAAATCGGAACATTCTGAACTACTTTTGTAGCCTCTACTATTTTTCCCTCAAAATTAAATAACATCCAGTTTGGTCGTATTCTAGTTATTTCTGTCCGGAACATTCGAACATCAGAATATCTGTTATCAGCTAGTTGTGCGCTTCAAAATGAGCCTAAACACGGCTACTTTCGAACGATTTTTTGTTTTTACCCTGCGCGTTGCGGTTGCGTCGCGGCTGATAGTCGAAATTCAATCTTTAACGAAATTCGTCAAGTTTAAGCTTATTTTAAAGCTCTCGTCGAGACAAGTTCAATAGTTTCATTGATAAATTTCTATAACAAAAATCTGAACTTTTGAGACAAAATCAAAAATTTAAAGTTGATTATTTCTGACTTTTCCACTTTTGTGAGATAATTAATATTTCATGTCCTTTCCAGTTTCAATCTTAAAAAATCTCTCTCCTCGTTCGTTTTTCACCTGACTTTTCTACTATTTTCCAATATTTCAGAAACTATAGAATATCCAGAAAATCCTATTTTTCTCCCCTAAAAAATCTGAAAATATCCGGTTTTCTGAATGCGTGAAAGTGTTGTTGATAAGAAGAAATCCCCTCAAAAATATCCACCGCCACAAATGTTCGTCTTCTCAGCGATGACACTTCCGCCGAGCACATCGGCGGCGACCAGTGAGGAGAACGGGTTTCGAAGAGGTAGTAATAGATGATTTGATAGTTTAAAGAGTCGATTGAAGTCTGGAAACAGTTGCGCATATAAAAATAGACAAAAAACTAGACAATTCGCTCAAAGAAGCAAGTTTCTAGCTCTTCTGAGAGACGTTTGTAGTTTGGAGAGAGGCGTTTGTAGTTTGGAGAGATACAGAGAGCTAGAACGTATCGTTGTCTGCGCTCTCTCACTCTCTCACCGGCAAATGTAAAATGAACGTATCTCAGTTCCCAGACATTATGGGAGCTTCAACTTTTCACTATTTCGCTTAAAATTTTTTTCTATTTTCTTCGTATCGCCTTCAAGTTCAGATTTTTAGTTTTTCAAAAATAGGAAAATTTTTAGTTGCTATCCTATTTGAAGATCTGGGAAAATGACATAAAACAGTGCAAGTTTCTTCGTTATAGCTCATCGGGGAGTCGAGTTACAACTATTTGAAGTTTAGAAGAGACACAGACAGTTAGAGTATCTCGTCGTCTGCGTCTAAACTTCAATTGACTATATCTATAGTCCCATATGAGCTAGAAACATGAAACTTGGATGATTTTGT
>NC_013489.2:12167424-12171150 GCF_000004555.2 Caenorhabditis briggsae | reverse complement strand
CCAATTTGGTATATTTTTGGAGTCTAGAATTTCTGGATTTGTCAGAAAGTTTCATATTTGCATTTGAAATTTATGAATAAAACTATTATTTTCAAGTTTATCCTGACGAGAGCTTCAAAATAAGCCTACAACACGACGCAATTTCGATAAAGATTGAGTTTCTTCTCACAGCCGCGACGCGACCGGAGAGGCGTTTGTAGTTTGGAGAGATACAGAGAGCTAGAACGTATCGTTGTCTGCGCTCTCTCACTCTCTCACCGGCAAATGTAAAATGAACGTATCTCAGGTCCCAGACATTATGGGAGCTTCAACTTTTCACTATTTCGCTTAAAATTTTTTTCTATTTTCTTCGTATCGCCTTCAAGTTCAGATTTTTAGTTTTTCAAAAATAGGAAAATTTTTAGTTGCTATCCTATTTGAAGATCTGGGAAAATGACATAAAACAGTGCAAGTTTCTTCGTTATAGCTCATCGGGGGAGCGAGTTACAACTATTTGAAGTTTAGAAGAGACACAGACAGTTAGAGTATCTCGTCGTCTGCGTCTAAACTTCAATTGACTATATTCTATAGTCCCATATGAGCTAGAGACATGAAACTTGGATGATTTTGTTCAGTTTTTAACATAAATTCAGATTTCAGACAAACTTTTTAAAAAATGATTTTTTTTAAATCTCTAAAAATGTTTTGTCTTTCAAATTCAAATGTGTTTGTATTTATTTCAAAAAAAAACATTGAAAATGAAGAGAAAAAGTGGAAGTTTCATTGTTGTAGCTCATCTGGGAGCCGAGTTACAGCCATTTGAAGTTTATAAGAGACGCAGACAGTTAGAATGTCTCGTTGTCTCCGCTCTCTCACTCTCTCGCTCTTCAAACATCGAACTACTGTATCTCTGCTCTCAGACGAGCTATAAAGTTGGTTTTTCGAAGGGACTAATAAAAACATTGAATTTTCCATAAATCCCGAAAATCACTGTTTTCAGTGGATGGCCTTCAACGTCCGATCAGTCTTCTTCGGAAACAAAAGGAGTCTTCTAATAATAATGATGCTGAAGATGGTGCCACGTCACCTGGATCCAGAAAAAAGAGCTATGATAATGCACCGGCTTTGGAATCACTGGAAAAGTGTGTGAGAACGGGGAACACTGTCAAGTTTGATCCCAATTATCTTGGCTCCTGTAAGAGATAGGAAAATAAGTTAACTGATAATATGTTGCTGATATTATGATAAACAATTTATCAGTTGACAACGTTTTCATATCTAGCACAAGAACTGAGATAAAATGGCTTAAAGTTAAGAGGTCGTCAGCCGACCGCTTAGCTCAGCCGGCACGCGCCGACTTGGAAACTTTGAGCTCAATTATCTCGGCTCCTATAAAAGATATCAAAAAATAGTCAACTAACAAAGTGCGTAAGATATTATGATAAACGTTTTATCAGTTGACAACTTTTTGATATCACTTACAGGAACCGAGAAAAATTGGCCCAAAGTTGATAGTAAAGGAGCTCAAAATGCAACCGCGTAGCTCAATTTTCTTTTTGAGAAAAATCAAATTTAAATCTAAAATTCTCTATTTAAAGTCGTTAAATTTCCATTCTTCCATGTTCCCCTCTTTTCGAGAAGTTTCCATGACGTAGTATTAGGATTTTCGTCATCTCTCAATTTTCTCTTTATCTATTTATATGGCTTCCTCTTGGACACACTTTTTCCATTTTTAGTGCTTCAAATGTTGCTAGGATACGGAAAATTCAGAAAACCAGAAAATAAAAAATTTTTAAAAGTCGAAAAATTCCAAAGTTCCAAAAAATCCAAATATCCAAATTGTCAAAAAAAAAATCAGAAATTCAGATATTCACAAACCCAAAAAATAGAAATTTCCTAATTCCAAAAGATTCAAAATTCCAAAAAATTCAAAAATTCGAAAATTATGAATCTAAAAAAATCGAAAATTCTGAAATCAGAAATTCAGAAATCAGAAATTCAGAAATTCAGAAATTCAGAAATTCAGAAATTCAGAAATTCTGAAATCAGAAATTCAGAAATTCAGAAATTCAGAAATTTAGAAATTCAGAAATTTAGAAATTTAGAAATCCAAAAAAATCTCTAACTTTCAACAATATGAATATTTTAAAGGCACATATCCCTTCTTCGTTTACTCTGAAATTTTCAGACAAATCTGAAAATTCTGGATTTCTCTTGTATTGTCTATTCAAAATAATCGCGCGGGTGAACGAGTAAAAATGTCTGCGTCTCTACAGCGCCTCTACAGGTTTGGAGACTCTCTACACGTTTTTTACTCGTTCATCCGCGCGATTATTTTGAATAGACGATAGTTTTTCAAATTTGAAACTTTTAAACAATTTTTCAACTTTATGAAATTTTCGAAAATTCTCAAACTTGGGATTTTGACTCCAAATTTTCAAAAATTCGAAATTTTCAACTCCCCCAAAATTACTACCTGAGCGATTCTTCCAATTTCAGGGATTATTCATACGTTCCCCCCTCCATTCCAGCTCATTTCTCTCTTTCTCTACCGTCTCTCTAATCCCTCACTCTCTCAATTTCATCCGGATATCACTTATATATGAAGTGATAAATAATGATGAGCTCCTGGATATATACAAGTGGTTGGGAGAGAGAGAGCGATTATCCTCTTTCTCTCACACCCTCTCATCTTTCTATACTCTCTCGCTGGCTCTCCGGAGATAAGCTCCTCCTCCTCCTCCTGGGCGACGTCTTCTTCATCATTTCCCACCACTTCATCTTCTTATTCCTATCCGCTCAAAACATCCCCAAACAGCTTACACATTTTTTGGGCTCTTTTTTCGCCAAAATTTTGAGAATTCTGAGATTCTGAATATCTGAAATTCTGAGTCAAAATGATGATCGTTGGGGATACGTTTGGCTTCTACCAGCTGGTACTTAGGAAGCATGCATGCAGGTAATGAGCTCAAACAATATAATCTTCTGAAAGCCATTTTTACACATACCGTAAAACCTGTGATAGAAGGGCCCCCTAACTTTAAATTTTGATCTCATTTATCTCGATTCCTGTAAAAGGTAAGAAAAAGTTGTCAACTAACAAATTGTTTATCATAATATCATTTATATTTTATCAGTTGACAACTTTTTGATATCTGTAACAGGAAATGAGATAATTGAGCTCAAACTTGATAGTGTGGGGGCCCTTCAATTACAGGTTTTACGGTACGTCAGAAGCAATTAAAAAACTAAAAGAGTGGTCTAGAATTTTCAGATTTGTCTGAAAATTCTAAACTTGCATTTGAAATCCACTAAAAAATACCATTATTCTTAATTTCGTCTCGAAGAGACCTTCAAAATAAGCCTAAACACGAAGATGTTCGTATAAGATTGAATTTTGGTTATCAGCCGCGTCGCGACCGCAACGCGCAGGCTAAAAACCCAAAATCTTTCGAAAGTAGTCGTGTTTGGGCTCATTTTGAAGCGCGAAACTAGTTGAAAACAGATATTTTAATTTTGAAAAGTTCCGGACAAAATTAACCGGAATAATACAGAAAAATTTAATTTTGAGTGGAAAATAGTCAGTTTTGAAACAAGAGGACAAGATGGGTTTCGAATTTTAAGATTTGTCTGAAAATTTCAAGTTATACAAAACAAAACAAGAGCTTCATTTTTGTAGTTGACAACTTTTTGTACAAGTTTTCCTAAATGTGATATGCGCTTTTAAAAAAGTCATGCCAAAAATTT
>NC_013489.2:12159896-12167289 GCF_000004555.2 Caenorhabditis briggsae | reverse complement strand
TTGTTTAGTATACTCAGCAAATTTGGAACAAATCGGAAAATTCCGAACAACCTTTCAAAGTTGACTGTTTTCAACTCAAAATTTTTATAATATTTTGTTGAGTATTATAATATTTGAGTTCATATTGTCCGGAACTTCTACTATTTTTCCCTCAAAATTAAATAACATCCAGTTTGGTCGTATTCTAGTTATTTCTGTCCGGAACATTTGAACATCAGAATATCTGTTTTCAGCTAGTTGTGCGCTTCAAAATGAGCCCAAACACGACTACTTTTGAAGGATTTCCAAATTTTAGCCTGCGCGTTGCGGTCGCGTCGCGGCTGTGAGAAGAAACTCAATCTTTATCGAAATTCGTCGTGTTTAGGCTTATTTTGAAGCTCTCGTCATGATAAACTTGAAAATAATAGTTTTATTCATAAATTTCAAATGCAAATATGAAACTTTCAGACAAATCCAGAAATTCTAGACTCCAAAAATATACCAAATTGGATTTAAAAAATGATTTTTTTTTCAACTTTCCCACAATTTTCAGCATCTTAAAGTCCCTAAACTATAATTTTCCAGACTCCGCTACATTCTTCACCAACTCAACAGCGGCCAATTGCCACTTGAGGATTTGAAGCGAAACATTGAATATGCTGCGTTGGTATTGGAGACGGCATATATGGACGAGACGAGGTAAGATGTGGTCGAGGGCGCGAAATTTGAATTATTTATTTGGATTCTGACATTTTTGGGGGGATAGAGAGAAGGATGTTGGAAGGGTAGGGAATTTGTGATAAAGGAAATGAAGGAAATAGTTGAAACATTGGAAGAGTAGGGACTTTTAAGACAGAATGTCAGAAACGCACAACTGCAATACACCGTAAGAGAAAAGACTACTTAAAATACAAACTACAAACTACAAACATTGAAACCTCACAATCAAAAAAAAGTTTAGCGTTAATCAACCGCTTCTGAAGTGTACATGTGAGACACTTCCGAGGGGTGCTTACACTTTAAAGGCGCGTAGCTCAAAAACTAAGAGAGCAGACTGAAAGTTATATCAAAACGTAGAGCGTAAAATTCTACACTTTTTTGTAATTTGCAGTTTTCTTTTTCAATAGCTTTAATAAGTTGGGAGATATGAAAGTTCAAGTTTCGATTTTTTCAAAAATTTGTGCTTGACTAATCGCTTAACTTTGAGTCACTTTATCTCGGTTCCAATGAGAGTTATCAAAAAGTTGTCAACTGATAAAATGTTTATCGTAAATTCAAAAATATTTTATTAGTTGCTTGTTTTTTGATACCTCTTACAGTAACCCTGAGAAATTGACTGAAAGATGACGGGAACCTACCGTACTCCACAACTACCACTGTCTGGCTCATAACTTGGATCCAACCCGGAATTTTGCCCCCATTGTAAATTAAAATGTAAAACTTGACAAGATCTACGAAATCATGCTAAACTTGACTATATTCGAATGTTGAGTTTCAAAGCCAAGGCCGTAGAACGCCGATAGTGGTTGCATGGCTTTCTTTGGTCCGTGGTTCGAAACTTAGATGTTGAATCCAGTGGAATTATATATCAATTTGATGATCTTGTCAAGTGCTACATTTCACAATTTGATTCAAACAGAAAATTTAATTTTGAACCGAGTTATGCGTCGGAAAAGAGTCGACTCGTGGGTGCTGCCCACGCTTATCAGTGCAACGCCTACTTTTCGACCTGTAACTCTCTACGTAGAATAGAGACATATTTGACAAATATTTCATCTTGTTGTATTTGTCAATGTCTATAATCTCTATTTTATTTGGTCCAAAAATATTGAGTTTGAAGGGAGATATGAGCCGGCGAATTGGCAAGACATCGTAAAACATCTAGTGCACTAGGACCATTAACTTTGGGCCAGTTTTTCTTGTCTCCTGTAAGAGATATCAAAAAGTGGTCAACTAAAAAAATGTTTAAGATGTTTTGATAAACAACTGTTCAGTTGACATCTTTTTTGTATCTTTTACACGAAAGGAGAAATATTTGTTCAAAGTTATTATACAGTAGCGCGTGGCACACATAAATACAATATGCCGACCCCCTATTTTCGATGCTCCTGGCTAACTAGTAAGTGGCCATTTTTATTAAAACCATACTTGTAATCCGGGCCTTTGCCGGGTCTACGCGGGCCTCGCCATAGTTTTTTTTTCTGACACAATATTTTCAAACCAACTAAATCAGGTATGATGGAGCTCCACGAGTACTACAAAACGGTATTATTTGAAATAATGTATCTTATCTATGAACAAAGTTACAGGTCATAAAGTGGCTTTTCTCGCAGGGCCCGGCAGGCCCGGGCCGGGCCTGTTTTTTTTGTTCCTTTTGCTCCGTAACTCTGTTCATAGACAAGATACAGTATTCCAAATAATACCGTTTTGTAGTACTCGTGGAGCTCTATCATACCTGATTTAGTTGGTTTGAAAAACATTGATTCTGAAAGAAGTTATGGCAGGGCCCGCGAAGGCCCGGCAAAGGCCCGGATTACAAGTATGATTAAAACTAGCTGATGCCATTTGATTGAGCATAGCAAGAAACATATTCTTTAAGTTCTTAGGTTACTGTAGTTGTCGAAGTGGGACCTCCGACAACGGTCACCGGCGTTTCTCTTCTCCACAACTCTACACTGGGACCCCTAGTACCGATTTTTCGGTACAGCATACAACTGACATATTCAACTAACAAAAATCAGTCTTTTACGACCCAACACTAAAAACTTGTTCAGTTTTTGTAGGCGGATTTGTGATGAGGACGACGATCTGGCCGAGGTGACACCAGAAACCGTACCAGATGAAGTTCGGGAGTGGCTCGCCGCCACGTTCACTCGCCAAAACGCTGGAAAGAAGCGAGACAAGCCAAAGTTCAAATCGGTCGCCAACGCGATCCGAACCGGAATTTTCTTCGAAAAATTGTTTAGAAAACAACAAGTTGTTCAATGCCCAATTCCACCGGAAATTCAAGAATTGATGAAGGAAGTGTCCACTTGGTCATTCAGTCCATTCCAGCTAAATGAGGTCTCTGAGGGACATGCATTGAAATACGTTGGATTCGAGTTATTCAATCGATATGGATTCATGGATCGATTCAAGGTTCCGTTGACTGCGTTGGAGAACTATTTGTCGGCACTGGAAGTTGGTTATTCGAAACATAACAATCCATATCATAATGTGGTTCATGCTGCTGATGTTACACAGAGCTCGCATTTCATGTTGTCACAGACTGGTTTGGCGGTAAGTTCAAATTTTCGGATTTTGGTTAGAGCATAGCTTTATCAAGCCTTAAAACCCTAGCATACCATATGGCCTGTAATTGAGTGGGCCTTTGACTTTGAGCCAATTTATCTCATTTCTTGTGAAAGATATCAAAAAGTGTTCAACGGATGAAATGTTTATCATCAAATCGGCTATATTTTGTCAGTTTACTACTTTATGATTTCTTTTACAGTAACTAAGATGAATTGGATCAAAGGGTGCTCTTCCATAAAGCTGCTCTTCCAATAATTTTAAAAGTAAAATGTTTCGAATTTTCGAGAATCAGAAAATCATAAATTCGAAAATTTCAAAATCAAAAATTCGGAAATCCAAAAATTTCAAAATTTCCAAAAAGCAGAAATTTTCAGAACTCTCTCGGAGACCTTGAGCTCCTCGCCGTGCTCTTCGGTGCTCTGATCCATGACTACGAGCACACCGGACACACAAACAACTTCCATATCCAATCTCAATCTCAATTTGCGATGCTTTACAATGACAGAAGTGTTCTGGAGAATCATCACGTTTCGAGTTGTTTCCGTTTGATGAAAGAAGACGATAAGAATATTCTGACCCATTTGACAAGAGATGAATACAAGGAATTGAGGAATATGGTCATTGAGATTGTGTTGGCAACTGATATGAGCACTCATTTCATGCAAATTAAAACAATGAAGTCCATGTTGAGTCTTCCAGAAGGGTAAGCTTTGGGAATTCGGATTTTCAGCACTAAAAAAGCCCACCTTATTTTGAGCTAGATTATCTTGGTTCCTATAAGAGATATCAAAAATTTGTCAGCTGATAAATCGTTTATCATAACATCTCTAATATTTTATTAGTTAACAAAATTTCCATATCTCTTACAGGAATCTAGATAATTGAGCTCAAAACTTACGATGTTAGAGGAAATACGGTAGAGTGCAGTTCATCAAACTTCAAGCCAATTTTTCTCGATTTCCGTAAAAGATATCAAAACGTTGTGAGCTGAAAAAAAAATCTGTCTGAATATTACCAATGTTTTATCAGTTGGCAGTTTTTTTTATATCTATTACAGTAATCCAGCAAAACTGGCTCAAAGTTGATTGTCCTAATGCAATCCATACTTATCAACCCTCATAGCTTCTCTCAAAATCAATATTTTTGAACCAAGTAAGATAGAAAAGATATAAATTGACCAGTGCTACAAAATGTTGTTTTTGACAAAATGTATCCAATCCTTAAAAAGGTTAGCAGTCAAATAAAAGGCGTAGTTGACAACTAGGGGTCAACCTCCTTCTCAACCAGTGGCGACCACTGTCTGGGGCATAACTCGGCTCAACGTTATAATTTCTGTTTAAAATAAAAAGTAAAATGTAGAACTTGAAAAGATCTACCAAACGATACTAAATTCACTTTTTTTGGATAGCCGATTTTCGAACCAGGGATCATGAAACTGTAGGAGAAAGTTATGCGCCGAGATGAGCCGGCAAGTGGTCGACCAGGTAGACTAGGGTAGATTAACTACGACCGTATTCACCTCGGTTACTGTGAGAGTTATCAAAAAGTGGTCAACTAATAAAATATTTTTGACATTATGATTAACATTTTGTCAGTTGACCACTTCTTGATATCTCTCACAGGAAATGAGAAATTTTGACTCAAAGTTACCAAATCTTCAAACCTGTAATAGATCGGAACTTTATCTTTGATCTGATTTATCTCGGTTGATGTGAGAGGCGCCCAATTGATAAAATGTTTATGATATTATGGTTAAACTTCCAGAATCGACAAGAACAAGGCCCTCTGCCTCATCGTCCACGCTTGTGATATTTCCCACCCAGCCAAACCATGGAATCTTCACGAACGTTGGACCGAAGGAGTTCTCGAAGAATTCTTCCGTCAAGGAGACCTCGAAGCCTCTATGGGTCTACCGTACTCCCCACTATGCGACCGACATACTGTACACGTGGCAGACAGTCAGATTGGATTCATTGATTTTATCGTTGAACCAACAATGGTCGTTTGTGGAGAGCTTTTGGTTAAAATGGTGAAAGCTTCTTGAATAAGCAAACTCGCTCCAATGAGAATCCTTTCAGGTTGAGCCACTTGTCTCGCTGCCTCCAACGGATTCTTTGTTCCCGCCAAGTGTTGATGGAGGCGATGATAAATCGCCATCGAATGCGTTGAGTCCACTGCCCGATCTGTTTGTTTTTTCTATCGATTTGCATGCGCGCGCTCCAGTTCAGTGGAGCACGTTTGTTAGAATTCCTATCTTTAGTGCAAGTGCGCAACCTCTAAAGCTTATAGAAACTGTAGAGATGAAACTGCTAGTAAACCAAAACTTTTGGCTAGAGCGCACTTACAACGCCATCTAATTTTCAAACTATGTTCTAACCTGATTCAACAAAAGACCAATCGTTGACGTACAGTTCCAGACGGAATTCGTCGACGTCTCCAAACTCATCGATCCGCAAGATTCCGTTGAATTACGCTGGAAAATTGGATATACCAACGCCATGGATGAAGTTCTTGCATGAGAACAAGGCGCATTGGAAGGAGAGAGCCGCGAAAGGTGGGAAATTGAAAGGGGGCTCAATCAATTATCGATTTTTTCAGAAGAGGAAGAGCGCAAAGCCAAAGAAGCGGCTGAAGCGGAGGCGGCCGCGAAACAAGCTGAGGAGAATAAGGAAAATGGTATGGGAAAGGAATTTTCGAAATAGTGGGGTGCCGAAATTCGAAATTCTCGAGAATTCTAATGCTCGAATATTTCGAGGAATCCCGAAAAATGGAAATTTTTGAAAATTACGAAAATTCGGTATTTTCCAATATCTCAAAAATCCGAATATCTAAAAAGTCCCCAAAATTCGAAACTTTCCAAAATCATTAAAAATTGAAATTTTCGAATTTCTAAAAAAGTTGAAAGTTTATGAAATTTTCAAAAACCTGAAAATTCCGAAAAATTCGAAACTCTTAAAACTTCTCGGATACTCGAAATTTTCAAAAATCTTGAAGTTTTGAAAATTTTAAAAATCTTAAAAATTGAAATTTTCAAAAGTCTCGAAATTTCGAAATTCTCGAAAATCACAAAAAAAGTATATTCATGACTTTCGGAAAATAAGAACATTTTGTAAATTCCGAATTTTCGAAATTTTTGGGATTTTTTTAAAATTTTCTGATTTTCGCAAACTTCTGATTTTTGTAAATTCCGATTTTTTAGACTTATTCGATTTTTCGATTTTCAAGATTTTTGAAAATTTCGAACTTTTGCAATTTTGGTAATTTTAGAATTTCAGGGATTTCTCAAAATTTCTAACTTTTGAAGATTTCGAAACTTTCGAATTTGTTTATTTTTGAAATTTTCGAGAAATTGGAGTTTTTGAGACAGATCGAAAATTCGAAAATCCCTAGAATTGCAAAAAAACTGGAACATTTTTTTCAAGAAATCCCGGAATTCGAGAATTTCAAAAAATGAAATTTTCATATTTTCAGATTTTGAGCACTAAATGTCACAGATTTTCTAACTTTTCAGGCACTATCACAGTCACCAGCTAACCAACGGAATATCTCGTTTTCTTCATTCATTTTCCAAAAAATTCCAGAATTTTCTTTAATTTTTTAAAAATACGTTCCGAAGCTTGAATTCTTGTGCAGTATTAAAATTTATTCCCTTTTTCTTTTAAATTTTTCCTCTTTTCTAAAATTCCTGCAGTCGAAATTTATGTATATTTTTCTTGTATTTGTGATTTCTTTAATTTTAATTTTACTCGATTTCGAATAAAGTTTTGTATTGTAGTATTTATTTGAGAAAAAATGTCGAAAAATAAAGAAAATGTTGCCAAAAATTTAAAAAATCACAAGAAAATTTGAGAGCAACCATTGAAAAAAAATCATAAGTCGTAGAAATCTCAAACGATGTCTTCTGGATCCTTCTTTCTCTTCTGACGAAGCTTCCAAATGGGCACATACGCGAAACGCTCCATAACATGAGCAATGGGTTGTGGGACGATTCTTGGAATGTCGGGGATTCTGAAAAATAACAACATTTTTATTGAAGAAATTCAACAATTTTTGAAATTCGAGAATTTCTGAAAATCCCGGAAAATCGAAAATTTTAAAGGGGGGGGGGGCTCCGACCAAA
>NC_013489.2:12153628-12159399 GCF_000004555.2 Caenorhabditis briggsae | reverse complement strand
CATATCAGTTGCCAACGCAATCTCAATGACCATATTCCTCAATTCCTTGTATTCATCTCTTGTCAAATGGGTCAGAATATTCTTGTCGTCTTCTTTCATCAAACGGAAACAACTCGAAACGTGATGATTCTCCAGAACACTTCTGTCGTTGTCAAGCATCGCAAATTGAGATTGAGATTCGGTATGGAAGTTGTTTGTGTGTCCGGCGGACATGTACTCCAAAAACATCCCGAAAAATTTCCATGTAAGAAAGGCGTTATGATGCCGTGGCCTAGGTTTCTCTCTGCGCGGGAATTCAAATCCTATTTTTTTTTCAACGCAGTTTTTCGGGGATTTAGGATTTTTTTTGAATTTTTTCGCAACAATATTAGGAAAATACATATTTTTTGAAACATTTTAAGGCAATACAAATTTTTGGTCGGAGCCCCTCTTTAAAATTTCGAGATTTTCAAAAATCTTAAAACCTGAATTTTTAAAAAGTTCATTTAAAGGTGGGGGGACAGGAGATTTTTCGTAGTTTTTTTTGTAGCTAGAGTATGCATTCTACCGTGACGGTGTACAACGCTTAATGTCATTCTGCGTACAGCTGTCGTCCTCGCCTTTATGTATGCAATCGGGCGACCGCTTTCTCTTTGCCCGCGTGGCTCAGTCGGTAGCGGCGCCGCACCCTCAATCATCGCCATCACAAGTTCAACTCCTCGAGGGGCCTCTTTGAACGGAATTTCGAGAAAATTGTTTTTATCATGTCCCCCCACCTTTAAAATATCAAAAATTCAAAAATAAAAGGAATCCTAAAAATTCAAAGTTTTTAAAAATCCCCAAAACTACAAATCCCGAAAATCCGAAGCTTCAAAAAATCCCAAAAATTCGAAATTTAAAAAAAATCCCACAACATTGACAAAAACGTTTCGACAAAAAAATTGAAACAAAATTAACATTTTTGGCCAACAATGTGTTTCTAAAAATTGTTCGAGAAAGGCAAATTTGACTTACTCTTCAGGATTCCATTCCTCAAAAATTATCGCAGCAATCTCTTCATATTGTGTTTGGAAAACTTGTTCCTGAAGATCGACGATATCATTTTTGAACCAATTCTGAGCTGAGCAATCATATCACAGTGATCAGTCTCATTTTCTTTTTCTTCTGCTTCTCTGAAAATTATTGATTTTTAAGATTTTTCATGATTTTTGATTTTTTTTCTTGAAAATTTCAAGTTTTCTGATTTTTGTAGTTTTCAATTTTTGGAATTTTCGAAAATTTCGAAAATTTTGGAAATTTCTGGCAATTGTCGAATTTTTCAGGATTTTCGAAATTTTCAAATTATTGGAATTTTTTAAAATGCTGACTTTTGGGATTTTTCAATTTTTAGGATTTCTGGAAATTTTGAATCGTTGGGATTTTCTAAAATTTTGAATTTTTAAGATTTCTAAAGTTTCGAAATTTTCCTGATTTTTTGAGATTTCCATTTTTCGAGATTTTTAAATACTTTTTATTTTTGGAATTTCAGAAAATTTCGAAATTTAAAAAATCTACATGGAATTTTCGTAAACTTCTAATTTTTGGGAATCTTCCAATAACTAACCTCTCTTCTTCTTCCTCCTCTTCTTCTCCAGATTCTTCTCCAGAAGAAATTTCTGGAACCTCCTGGATCTCCAACTCTTGGACCATCTCAAAACTTTCATCTGAATCCGAGAGGATGTCTCCAGAAGACACGTCATCAGAAGTCTCCTCCTTCTTTTGTTCTCTGGAAATTCTAAAACTCATTTTTCTGAAATTTTTCAAAAATTCTGACAGTTCTTAAAAACGTGAATAAAAATTTTTTTTTAACTTACATTTCTTCAGAATCCGTTTCAGAATTTGCTCCAGTAGCTCCGAATCCAGCGAACCATCCAAAAAAAACAAACATCTTTACGATTGTTGTGGATATCAGGGATGAATACTCCAATAGAATCTTTGGACCCTTTTATACGCCCATTTCCAGGTGGATGGGGGACCCACCTGGTTTCCCACCTACCCCTTTGCCCCACCTGGAAATTCTAGCTGTCTGCGTCTCTTTACGCGTCACTCTCTCGCCCGCATCTACAGTAGCCTGATATGTCCCACCTAGGTTTGAAATTATAATAGGATGGCAAATTTGAATGATTTTCTTGGGATTCTAGAAGATTTTGAAGACCGTGAGAAGAAAAATCGCAAAAAAAACTACCATACTTCGAGCCCTAATATCTCGATTCCTGTAAGAGATATCAAAAAGTGATCAACTGATAAAATATTTTTGATAATATGGTAAACAAGTTGTTAGTTAATTTCTTCTTGACATCTCTTGCAGTATTTTTCAAAAAGTCACCATCTCTTCTCGACTTTCCAGTTTCCGAGCATTACGATGGACCATTGGATACCATTCATCGCTCCGAGAACATTCCAGATGTTCCACTTGAAGTCACTTCCTATCCATCCGAACTCAGCTACAAGAAGCTTCCAGTATGCTTTGTTCCAGTTGTTGAAGAAACCGAGAAGAAGGACAAACCATCATTGAAGTCCAGGATTGCCGGATTGTTCAAAAAGTCTCAGCATTCGTATTGATATTTAGGATTTTTTTTGGATTTTTAATTTCATAAATGATACATTTCGTCTGGAAAAGTTCTCCGCAGAATTTTTGAATGTTCACTGATATGCAAACCAAATACAACGATCATTCAAATCGTCCGAACTTTGGGGAAAACGGAATTCAAAGTTTTCGAAATTCTTTTAAATTTTATTACAGTAGTGTACTCATTTTCTTCCTTTTCACATTTTTTGCACATCAAAATACCCATATTGTTTTAGAAATCACATGAAATGTATTACTGTGCATTTTTATCCCTGTTTTTGGGACCTTTCCCATCCGCCACCTTCTTCCTAGGTATCACGTTCCCCACCCCCATTTTCGACATTTTATAAAACTTTTTTCAAAATAATCCTAACTAGGTCAGTTCCGGTCCGTTTTGGCTGATTCTTTTTTCTATCGATAGAAAATCTCTATGGCTATCCGGTTACCAAAAATCGTCAAAATTTGAACCGGCTGAACCAAGTTATGATTAAAAACGTACGAGTGGATCCGGTTCTTTTTCCACGTTTTCCGTTTTTTCTGCCAAACTAGGACCTAAATAAAAAATCCGGCTTTCCCATTCGATCCGTAATTCTGATAGGTATGTTGAAAAAAAAACTATGACTTAATTTGTTTGAAAATGAAAAAGTTTAAAAGGTTATGAGTGAAATGCTCGAATTTCCGATGGTCCAGCTTCCACCTCTTGGTACGCGAAAACCACTGAATGGATCTATCTAATTGTTTGCCTCCCCATAAAAGAAGATCCCTAATTTCATTTTTTGTCTTCAGATTTTTTCCAGGTACGCTGGGTTCTTGAGATATAGGTCATAAACCACAAAAACTTGGGAAAAATTGGCTAAAATTTTTGTCAAAAGTAAATTATCGTGAAAAATCTTTCGAAAATTTTGCCACTAATTCCTCTCGATTTGAAACTTCTCATGTTACAGGGCCAAAGGCCCTGAACCCTGGATCAACTGATTCCACTGAGCCAGGGCCGAAGGCCCTGCATCTGATTCCACCTAATTGCGCGGCACAGCGTAATTCCGCGCCTTGCGGAGTCGGCCGTAGGCCGAGGACGCTAATCCTCTCCTAATTATTATGGCACTACTCAGCAAATTTTTGGCACATGTGCCGCTACTTGGGGCACCGGTGCCGCTGCAACGCGGTAATCGGGGAAGTCGGGGCACGCATGCATTTTGCATGCCGTTGCCGTGCCGTATCCGTTCTCATGTGTGCCGTTATTTGAAATTCTTTCCCCAAAATTGGCTCAATTAATTTCAATATTTTCTTTAAATTTAACAGTTTATTCGATTAGAAATTCAAAAAAAGAGTAAAAAAAAAAAGAAAAAACGATCATTTAAATCTGTAGAGAAGATTGTGTCGAAGATGTCCAATTTCGATGAAAGTACCTTTCCTACTCCTCTTCTCCAGCTTTATTGGCGTTGGGCTTGGCAGGGTGTTTCTGAAAGAACTTTAAAGATTATTTACATAACTAATTGGATGAAAACTCACATTTCTTTGGACGAATTGTCTTCCCGAAAATCTATCGGAAGTTGTCTGGCACCTTTTCACCGAAGATCAGCGGAACTGTAAAACATAGGGATTAACATTAACCTTTCGAACATTTTTTTTGAAAACTGTCATTTCAAAATAGTTCAGTTTTTCACATCTCGCCCACTTACATATTTAATTTGGAATATTCATCGTTGCTGGTCGTAAAATATCTTCTTCTTCTTCAGTATCCCCCACGGTTTGACGACTTCCCTTCTCGTCTTTTATAACTGAAAAGATTTCCGACATCATTATTCATCTCTCAACTCACCTATTTTCAACTCACCTAACATCTCTCAACTCACCTATTTTCCTTCGGTGTCTCTTCCAACGGGACATCTGGTACAGCCAATGTCTGAAAACTAAACAGAAATATATTTCATGATTTTCCACCTGAAAGCCTAGAAAAACAAAACCAAATGCCATAAAACGGTGAAAAGTACAAAAATTTATGAAAATGAATGACAAGCTATTTTCGCAACATTTTCGAAACTATGGATAGAGACGATATGCGCAGGTGGTTCAAGAAAGGGCACGGCAGCGGCACGGTAGCGGCACGCCACATGCTTGCTAGGGTGCGGTGTTCCAAGGGCACTTTCAACGCGGCACGGTGCCGTTTGGATGCGGATTCTGTGCCCCTCTGTGCCCTGGCGTGCCGAAAATTGAGTAGCTAATACTCTGTCCTTTTTTGAAGACAATATGACACTATAATTAGCGGTCCTTGCCCCCTTTGACCCTTCTGAAGACGTCATCTGCTCATGTAGATAAAATAATAGCCAGATTAGGAGAAATAGTATTGGAAGACAGAGAGACGCAGAGAATGGAGCAGATGGGAGGTGGAACGACGATCGGAGGTGGAAAACGGTCATTCTGCATACCCAGCACATCTCCTACCTCGTTTTACCTCATTTTACCAATCAATAGCACTTGTTTTTTTTCTATTTTTTCTGATTAAAGCAATACTGATTTCCAGACTCTATACAGCAAAAATGGCCGGAGTTTTCTCGAAAGTTCTTGTGTATTTTGGATTGGAAGAGAGGTAAGTGGCTATTTTTGCGATTTATGAAACCTAGATCAGCGGGGAAATGCAAAAAATCTATATATACATAGTTTAAAATGGTTATAAATGCTTATAAAAAGAATAAAAAAGAATTTGACACCCAAAGAAATCGAACTTGCGAGATGGCATATTTAAAAACAAGAGCTTTAGCTCCTGCGCCACGCTCTGCACTGCCATCTAGAACAATACTATGCGTATAGAACCCGTTGCTTTTTTAACACTGTCGGCAGACGACAAGGGATGAGGAAGCCCGCGTACCTGTACGCCAACCTCACCTTTCCTCGTTTGGTCGTCCTGTGGTGTAGTGGCTAGCGCACCTGACTTTTACCCGCGAGACGGGGGTTCGAGTACGGCTGCACAGGTCCTGGGCGATGATGCGCATAAAGGACCCGATCCATATGCGATCCTCCATACTTGTAAAATTCCGGGCCGGCCCGGTAGCAAAAATTTTGTCATTTTGAGCCAAATTTTGAGCTCTCAATACAATTCGAAAAGAAATCACATAAGGGTATGTGTTTTGTGTTTTGTGTTTTTTTTTAATTTTCAAAACTTGTGGAATGACCGGCCCGCGGGCCG
>NC_013489.2:12145126-12152890 GCF_000004555.2 Caenorhabditis briggsae | reverse complement strand
ACGGCCCGGCCCGGTCCGTTACAAGTATGCGATCCTCTAGAAGTTCGTTTGACACATATCGCGAACAACGAGCTGCGATGAGTCTCATATGTGTGCGATGCGGGAGAGGCTGAATCGAGTGTTCCGAATGCGCGCGTATCCTAGATGGATTCTAGGTGGGTGGGCGATGTGTGCGATATGGGTCTGATACGGTAGGCCGACTACAACACTCCGAAATCCCGGATGCGCGTATTGTTTACCGTAAACCCACACCGGCAACTTTGCCAATTTTTCGTCAAATCGAGCCTACATTTCTGGTTTTTCGATTATTCCTTCGATGTTTTTTTTGTGAAAAAGAGTTATGGCAGAATAAAAAATCGCTGAATTCTTGCAGAAACATGTCTTTCACTCGTTAATTGCTATGTTTTTCGCCAAAATAGGTGACATATGTTTTGAACAAATGAAAAAAAAACAATTTTTAGCGAATTTTTTCCCATTTTCTTCTGTTTTGGATTGCATATCAAATTTAAATAGAAACTGCCATAAGTCTTTTTCAAAACAAAAACATTGAGTCGAAAAATCAGTAATATGTCGTTCAAAATATAAAAGAATATGGAATAATAAAGGAAAAGTACGAAATCGGAAGACCTGAACAAAATCACATCACAATAGAACTTAACTGATACTTCTAGGAACCCCCAACCAACGTTTTAGTTCATCCATTATGCGTATGCACGCCCAGGACCTGTGTGGTGGCAACGTCTTTTTAATTGGGTTTTCAGTTAGTATAAAGGGCAATTTTTGCAGATCTTTCACCCAAAATACACCAAATACGACCTCCAAAGACGCAAAATTTTACACCAGGAAGTGTGTGAAGACTGGAAACAGTATTCTGATCACCCAGGATGCAAATGGAAGAATTCGAATTTTTGAATTTCTCGAAAATTCTGAAAATGGATTCCAGAATCATGAGCAATGTCCGACGTGCAAGGAATATATTTATGTGATGAGGTGAGTGGTGGCTTAAGTTTTCCAAATGAAGCTTCAAGGTTATTCAGGGTTGTGACCTAACTTTCCGAATTTTTGAATTTTTGAGATTTTGAATTTTTGAGATTTTGAATTTTTGAGATTCTGAATTTTTGAATTTTTGAATTTTTGAATTTTCGAATTTTTGAGATTTGGAGTTTTTGAATTTTTGAATTTTTGAAAGTTTTGATTATTTTGAATTTTTTGAAAATTTCGAATTTTTGAGTTTTTTGAAAAGTTAGATTTTTGAGATTTCGAATCTTCGAATTTTGAAAATTTTCAAGTTTTTTGAATTTTTGAATGTTTGAACAAAAATATGTTTTTTTTTCAGGAAACCAAGAAATCTGAAGACGTCCCGAAAAGATATTCTGAAGCAGATGCGAAAGCTTCAGAAGACGTTCAAATTGGAGACGTCAAAGATTCGGGAAAAGAAGACGTTCAGAAGTCAGATGACGTGCAGGATTCTGAAAAGAGGACAGAAGACGTTCGAAGTTCAGATGACGTTGATGATTCTGAAGACGTCAAAGATGCCAAAAAAACCGTTAAACTTCAGAATCCCGAAAAACCACACATGAAGAAATGCTTACTTTGTGGAGACGTGTCTGAATCAGATTTCTCCGAATCCGAACTTTCAGAATCGGATATTTCGGATTCTGAAAATATTGAATTTTTGATGGGAATTCAAAAATCGAGATTAACTGGAGAGACTGAAGTCAAAAAACAGTTGATTCGCAAAATTTGTGAATCTGCGAATCGTGGAAATTGGTATGGAGACGTCAAGGAGGATTCAGAAGACCTAGAGAATCCAGAATGGGCATCTGAAGAGGAAAAAGCCGTCGTGGATGCTTCAAGAGAGGACGTCAAGTATTCCGAAGAAGACGTTGCCGATTCAGAAGACGAATGGGAATCTGAAGATGACACACAATGGGAGGATTCCGATTCAGAAGACGTCACCAAGGATTCAGAAGGAGAAGTTGGAGCTTCGGGAGTAAGCGTCAAGGACCCAGAAGGCGTTGAGGCTCCAGGAGTACGCGTTCTAGTTCTAAAAAACGACAAGGATTCAGATTCATGGGCCCGTGAAGCAGAATTTATTCGGAAGCTGAACGATGTGAGAAGGAAATCTATGATCGAGCAAACGGGAAATTTGGGAGCCTTCGCGTATTCAGAAGACGTTAAGAAGTCACAAGGCGTCGAAGATGCAGAAGAAGACGTCGAGGCTTCAGAAGGAGACATGTATTCTCCAGGAGAGAACGTAGAGACTCTAGGAGACGTGGAGGATTTAGAAGAAGGCGTCAAGAATTCTGGAGAAGGTGTTGAAGATTTAGAACACGAATGGGGATCTGAGGATTACACACAATGGGAGGAATCGGATTCAGAAGACTTCAACGATTCAGATCCATGGACTGCAAGTCTCCAAGAATCGATGCGGAAGCTGAAGAACCCGAAAACAGATTCTGAAGACGTCAACGCTGCCAAAAACACTTCTGAAGTCGTTCGAAAATTCAGAAACTTGATGAATGAGATCCACGAGGAGAATCAAAGAAGAAACGAGGAGTTGTTGAAGATTTTCAAATAGATCCTGTTGTATTTTCGATTTTTGATATTTTTGAAGCTGTTGTAAATAAACATGACTTTTAAAAAAATTCATAAAATCTGTAAAATTGAGAATTGAGGGGTTGAATGTCTGAAAATCTGAGAATCAGAAAAATTCAAATTCAAAATCATTTTTTAAACATTCTAGAATTTCGAAAAACTGAAATTCTAGAGGTTCAACATTCTCAAGAGTTTGCTAGAGGATTCTCAGAATTTGAGATTCAGAATTTTTGAATTTTTGAATTTTTGAGCGAGAAATATCCGTTTTCAGTTTTTCCCTTCCCCTCCCCTCTCCCCCTTCTCTCCCTTGCCCACCGCGCCCTTCTTATACGCCGTGCCGACATAGTTTTCTCGCCGCCCGGTTAGCTCAGTCGGTAGAGCACCAGACTCTTAATCTGGTTGTCGCGGGTTCGAGCCCCGCATTGGGCTTATGCTTTTTTTATATATTTTTTTTTGCTGTTTTTTGTTTGTGATTTGTGATTTTTTGAATTTTTTAACGCCAAAATTTCAGATATTCAGGATTTTTGTTTGATTCCAGCTATCCCAGTTTTCTAACGTGATTTTTTAAAAATCCCCAGCCAGCCAATCCACGCATCAAAGTGTGTCTCATGTGGAACCCAATTTGGATCTCAAAAAATCCCCAAAAATCAATTCCTGCTGAAAAAGTGCTTCTAGACACAACATCCTTTTAACTGGTCCCTATTTTAAGTGAGCTGAGATCAATGTGTTTCACTAAAAAGTTAGTTTACCCCAACCGTCAACTTTGAGCTCATCTATCTCGGTTCTCATAAGATATAACAAAAATTGGTCAACTAATAAAATATTTATCATAATATCAGCAACATTTTATCAGTTGACAAAATTTTGATATCTCTTACAGGAAGCGAGATATTCAAGCGTAAGACACACGCCACTACTAGCGTCGCGGTCGGCGCAGTTGGCTGCACTTCAAGCTCAATTATTTCGGTTCTTATGAGAGATATTGAAATTTTGCCAACTGATAAAATATTTATCATAATATCAGCTACATTTATCAGTTATCAATTTTTGATATCTCGTTGAGGAACCGAGAAAATTGACCTGAAAGTTGAGTGGGATTCTATTAGAGGAAACTCCTATGCAGCGCACTTGCAGTCTTTCGCATTCTCAGTAGAGCTCATTTTCCACAATTCCAGAGCAAAGAACTCGTTACGTGAACGCTCGAAAGTCACTCCGGCGCCGAGTGAGAGTTGTGAGAGCTCAAAAGAGACTTCGAGACTTTCAAGTAAGCGACAAGCGGAAAAGAATGGAGGAACTGGATTGGCAACGACTACTCCGTTGGCTCAAACGCCGGGAGTGGCTGCTGGAAAAGGCGTCAATCAGAAGGCGATGGTTGTGGTAAGACTCCAAAAAAATACAGTAGTTGCATTCCAATGTTTCCAATATTCCTCTCTCGGCGCCAACCTCCCCCCCCCCCCCGTCGGCACCCTAAAAGCGCGGGATTGTGTACGTCAATTGCTCCCTTCCATTCTGTCACCCCGTGGCGCAGGTGGTAGCGCACCTGTCTTTGGATCCGAGCCCTCCAAAAGTTCGATTCCACCTAGGCTATTTAAGTTTTTTAGGGCGTTTAGTTATGTTTAAAGTGGTTTAGATTCGTTTTGAGCTTTGCTTAAGAGGTTAGTGGTACTAAAAATGGGTCAAAATATCGTTTTCAGGTTAAGCCATGGGTCCAGCGCACCCTGGACATGGGTGTGCCGGCGTTGGTTGATGAGTTCCGTGGATTGGCCAGGTACACTCCAGAGGGGATGACAACGGAGGCGTTCAATGCGAATAAAAATAAGAATCGGTAAGTGCGAAAAATTGAATTTTCGAGAACACATCAAAATCTGTAACTAAATACCTGTATTTCTGTGAAAATTTGAAGTTTCTAGCACATCTAGAACCAGAGATACAACCCTTGATAGTTTTGAAGAGACGCAGACAGTTAGAGTGTCTTGTCGTCGACGCTCTCCTCTTTTTCCATACTATCTAGCTCGTCAACTTTAAAGCGTCATATCTCCGCTCTTAGAATAGCTAGGAATTTCTCTAGAATTTTAACAAACAAAATTAGAGCTACAATTTTGTAACTGACAACTTTTTTGTAAAGATTTCACTAAATGAGGTATGCGCCTTTAAATTGTCAAGACCGAAATTTTAGACATTTTTGTTCAATTTTTAAAGACGCATATCTCAATAAGGAAAATTTGAACAAAAAAGTTGTCAACTACAAAAATGAAGCTCTATTTTTGTTTAGTATATCTGGACATTTTCAGACAAATTGAAAAATGTTGAGCCGCTTTTGTAGGGCTTCAAAGTTTACTACCATAAGCACTATGATGATTCCATGTCGTTGTAAACTTTGAGCTCATATATCTCATTTGCTGTGAAAGATATCACAAAGTCATTAACTACTAAAATGTTTGTGATGTTATGATAAACATTTTATCAGTTAATCACTTTTCGGTATCTTTCACAGGAAGCAAGATATACGGGCTCAAAGTTAACAGTTTGGGTGCCACTAAATTCGCCTATTAACGGTATTTTCTACTGATAATAGTCAAAGTATGATATCGTTTGGTCCGGGGTACTGTACTTCCACACCTAAATAACAATTTTCCAGATACCAAGACGTTCCATGCCAAGACAAAGGTCGAATCGTTCTCAAATTCCCTGGTCTCCAATCGGACTACATTCATGCCAACTACCTTGGCACCGCCCATAATCCCAAAAAGTTTATCTGTGCCCAAGGACCATTGGAAAACACTCAACACTCGTTTTGGGCGATGGCACTTCAGGAGAAAGTGGAATGCATCATAATGCTGTGCAATTGTATTGAAATGGCGAAAATCAAGTGTCATCAGTATTGGCCGTTGGAGAAGGATCAGAAATTGGTTTTCGGAAAAGCACCGAATCAGATTACTGTAACTAATATGGGCGCGAGAAAGATGTCACCGGAGGAGCAGTGTATTAATGTGACTAGTCTGAAAGTGGATTGGGTTGAAGGATCAAGGACCATTCAACATCTTCAATGGGAGAACTGGCCGGATCGAGGAGTACCACAGACTAACCTTACTGCTATTGTAGGTTTTGAATTTTTTAAAATTTAAAAATTTTGAATTTTTTAAAATTTTGGATTTTTAAAAATTTTGAATTTTTGAATTTTTGAACTTTTGAATTTTTGAACTTTTGAAATTTTGAACTTTTGAATTTTTGAAACAAAAATTCAAAAATTCAAAAATTCGAAAAATTCGAAAACTCTTAAAATATTTTCAATTTTCCGAATCTCAGAAATTTGGAATTTCTGAAATTACATAACTTTCAGAATTATTGAAAGCTTGATTCAAAAATTCAAAAATTCAAAAATTCAGAATTTGAGAAATCCCAAAAATTGATTTTCCAGAACCTTCTCTCAGCTACTCGTGGCAACCAGAACCCAATTCTGGTCCATTGCTCAGCCGGAATCGGTCGTACTGGAACAATTGTAGCCATCGCCTATGTCCAAGACAAAATGATGGCTGGAGAGGATTGTATGGCGATGAATGAGTTGCTCAAAGAGCTCCGCTCCCATCGTCCATGGTCCATTCAAAATGAATTTGTAAGATTTTTTTTGAAAATCAAAATTGTATAAAAATCTTCAAATTTCAGCAATACCTGTACCTCCATCGCGTTCTTCTCTCCTATTTCCTCGAACGTCATAAGGATGCTTATGAGGAATTATTGATTGGAGAGAATGGAAGAAAATATAAGAAATGGGTTGAGGACTACGCCACCGCTACTGGATCCAATCTTCAGAAGTGATAACCAAGATTTTTTTTTGTGTGTAAAAGTGAATAAAATGCTTGAAAACTGTGTCAAAATCTTTTTGATGACCCTGAAAGATTTTTTGGAGATTTGGGTTTTTTATTCGAACTTTCTGAATTCCCGAGTTTTAGATTTTTGAAACTTCCGTTTGTCCAAAAACTTGGAATTTTTGATTTCCAAATTTTAGATATTTAGGAGAAAAAACAAATCAAAACTTCAAAAATATCTTGAATCCGAAAAATCTGAAGTTCGAAAAATCTGAAATTCGGAAATTATAGAATCTTGGAAACTAGAAATTCTGATTTCCGAATTCCGAAAAAATCGAAAATCCAGAAACTCGGAAACTCGGAAGTTCAAAATTCGGAACGTAATTCAAAGATTAAAATATTCGAGAATCGAAAATCAGTAAAAATTCGAAATTCAAAAAAGTTTGAATATGAAAAAGGACCGAAAATAGAAAAAATTTCAATTTCATAGTTTTGTGTCACAACCTCCAACAATTATAATTTTCTCATTTTTCGATGTTTTCTGAAAATTATTCTGATTTCCAAACGTGAAAACTTTCCTCCCCCATTTTCCAAATTTTCCACATTTTCCACATTTTCCCTGCGCACTAAAAAATCAATATCTCCCTAGAAACGGAATCCTCTCGAAATCAACAAAAGAACAAATCGAAGACGACCGCTGAAGGGAAAAAATTTAGAAGAAGAAGAGAACAGGAATGCATTTCAAAAAACACGCATTTATCGCATTTCTTCTCGTATTGGTGATTGGAAATTTCGACGGTGTTCAAGCGGCAATTCCAGAATATCCATTGTGTTTGGACCGAGGATCAAAAGGGGTCGCCAAGGAACCCACTTACTTCCTTTTTCTCATTGATAAGTTGATTGGAGATGATGTGGTGAGTTTATCTTGTTTGCTGTGAGAGATATCAAAAAGTGGGCAACTACAAAATTGTAGATTGTTTTATACCACACATTTTATTAGTTAACTAGTTTTTGATATCTCTTATAGAAGCCGAGATAAAATAGATTCAAGGTTGTTCCGGCACATAGGGGTGGTGGATCTGCTGCCGCGACACTGGGGGCGGCGAGAAGAACTTGACAGGCAGAGGCCTTGTCAAGTTGTATTGTATGCATTATCCTCGTCCGAGACTGACAGTTCCAACGAGCTTGGTATAAGCTTTGCTAGGACTAGAAGCCCTGCTAGGCTATGTTCCCGGTCAATGCACCATGTGGTTCCTGAACAAGAAGACCGAATATCAGACTGCAATAATGCGCATGATGCAGTTGAACAAGTGTGACTTGATACTATATACTGTCTATTCAATAAAACGTGGGCGCGCCG
>NC_013489.2:12134641-12144721 GCF_000004555.2 Caenorhabditis briggsae | reverse complement strand
ACGTTCCATGCCTTTCCAAAGGCCACGTTTTATTGAATAGACAGTATTAGTGGATAGTGAATCAAGAGGAACTGTATATAGACTTGTTTCAAATTCTGATATCGAAGCAAGTTAGTCTTTCAAATCATTGGGCGCCTTGACAATTACTCTGGTCTAAAAAATGTCCTTGCTTTCTGACTGACTGTGATCGTTTCTTGGGAATTAGCTATACCCAGTTCCATGCTATATAGCGCTCTCGAGAAAACTCGGATTATTTCAGGCATTGAAATTTGGTTTCAGATGTTGAAATATGGCTTGCCGTTAATAATTTGTTGTGGTTTTTTTTTCGTGATGATTCAGTCTGTATTTTGTTTCATTACCTTGTTTCTCCATTTTGTGGAAAAAAATGATCAGTATCATTTCTTCGTGATCTTGTTTCTGAAAGAAACGTTTTTGTGAAAAGATTTGCTTTTCATTCTTTGTTTATGTGTTTGTTTTAAGAATCATGTGGATCTAAGCTGTTGTGCTTTTTTGATAAGATAGCAGTGGACATTGATACATTTTCTAGATAGTGTGCTGGGCTAAATAAATGATATGTGTAATTTTGATCAGACACGATCGGCAGGTTTACAGTGATTGTGTTCTCTGAGAGATCTGGTTCCAAATGGAAGATCCTCGTTTTGATCACTTTCGCCTGACTGCGAAATGCTGTGGAGCGATGGCAGCTTCGCAATCAACTCATTGGCTTTCTCACAGTGGACAGGAGTGTTATCTGTTTTCTTTGCGGGAGCAATTGGATCAGACGTATTCTGCAAGATTTGAGTAATCTCTGCTAATAAGTCTTCCAAAGACTCCACGATGGGTTCATAGTTTCTATCGCTAATGTGTTGCGAGAGAGCTAGATAATTGCGGTTGCGAATCTCTGACGTAAAGGACAGAGCTGTGTGTTTGTCCATGAGACGTAGTGCCTCATTGTTTGATGTGGTGAGAGCTGTGATAAACTCATTGATTTTGCGATACGACGCTTGAATGACTGATATGAACTCAGTGCCACGAACTCCATTCAGAAGTTTGCGCACTTCCGTGGTGGTCCCTGTGCCAGAATTAAGTACAAGGAATATCAACCAATAGTTTATTCGAGTTTAAATGAGAGTTCAAATAATCCCTTCTTGTTGTCAGAGCCAAGAAGCTTCTGGATGATGGAGGAGCCTTCTTCGTTGGTTGCAGAGATCCGGCATCGGGAACTGCTGTTGGAGCAATGAAGTTGAGCGGCAATTGGGGAGAGTGATTATCCTGATTTCTTTGTCGATGTCTTTTCCTTATATAGCCTTCCGAGGGGGAGGAGCTGGTGACGTGTCAGGGCAGATTGGAAGATTGGAAGATAGCCAGAGATTTATCACGTTGGAATTCACGGGAATAAACAATTGGTTGTATGATTTTATATAATTTTACTGTGTGAGACGAATGGCGTCTATCTAGAGGTGTTTCTAGGTTTTAGTCGTGCAGTAGTGGATCTGCTGCCGCGGCAAAGGTGCCGCGCCACTTTCGCCTGAGCTAAGCGATTGCAGCAGGCGCGCTTTGAGCTTGATTATCTCCGTTCCTATAAAAGATGTCAAAAAGTATTCAACTGAATAATTATAGCTTACTTTATGGCAAACCTTTTATTAGTTGACAACTTTTTGGTATCTTTTACAGGAATCAAGATAATTGAGCTTAAAGCAAGCCGGCTGCAACCACGAAGCTTGTGCGGTAGCTGCGCCGCACCTTGGACCTGATTTATCTCAGTTCCCGCAAAAGATATCAAAAAGTGGCCAATTAACAAACTGTTTATCATTTTGCGCTCTACATTTTATTAATTGACTATATTTTGATATCTTTTATAGAAAGCTGGATAATTAAGCTGAAAGCGTGCCGACTACAACAGCGTAGCTCATGCGATAGGCACTCTGGACACAATCTATCTCAGTTCCTTTGAGAGATAGAAAAAAGTGGTCAACTGAGTAATTATAGCTCATATTATGATAAACATTTTACTAGTTGATTACTTCTTTATATCCCTTGAACTAACTGAGATAATTGAGTTCAAAATAAAAGATCTAGTATTTTAGCTCCCCCGACTTCAATATCTCCTTCGATCGATTGTATGCGAGCTTCCAAACGATGAGAAAATCAGGAGTATGGCAATGTCATTTGCGGATAATCAGGTAAAAACTTGCTTAGTAAAAGTGGGAAAAATTCTGAAAGAATATTTTTAAAGTATTTTTGACTTTTTGCCTATATTTTGAGTCCATATATACCATTCCATGTAAAAGATATCAAAAAGTGGTCAACTGTCAAAATGTGTATCATAATATCACAAGTATTTTGTTGGTTGACAACTTTTTGATATAACAAGTAGTGAATTTCAAAAGTTTTAAATCTCCCAAAAGATGGACCGTTAAGTTTTTGGGAGCAACGTGTTTTTTCAACAAATATAACAGAAATATTAACACTTTCTAAATATTTTTCCCAAAATTAAAACTTTTGAAAATCACTACTTGTTATATCTTTCTCAGAAAATGAGATAAATTGGCTCAAAGTTAGTGGTGGTCAAAATTTTTTTATTTTCCCAGTACACGCACACGGAATACATCCATAAAGAAGATGTCTACGAAGAGCTCTACCGTCCAATTAGTAACTCTGGAAAAGACGAATCCACACCGTGTAGCCGTTTCACAAAAGCCATTGGAAGATCCCCGCCTGGAGCTCTGGACAAACCAAATATTCAATTCATCGTTCCAATGTTCCAACACCCTAAAGACGCACCGAATTGCTTTGTGAAGGCATTCCAGACTCAATTTAAAGATGACCCGAGGAAAGAGAATTTTTATTTGAATGGAATGTTGATCAATGCGGAGTATACCAAAGAGAATGCTCAATCAGTTCGACTCTTGATTCCCAATTTGGAGGCGGCGGTGAATTTGACGAGTGAGTTCTCTTGAAAATGCGTTCCTTCCTCTAAGCCTACCACCACTATCTCTTCCTGTGGCCCTGTGGCGCAGGCGGTAACGCGCGCTTTTTGAAGCACGACCCCGCGAGTTCGACCCCCACCTCTGCCAAAACCTTTTTTTTTTAATTTTTTCTTTTATTTCAGAACCCTCCCTCTATTCCGACGACAACATTCTTCATGTCACGGACTCTGGAAGATTGGTTCAAAGCTACTCGGACATGCTCCGCAGTATTCTTGCTGGAGATAATACTCGAGATTGGGATGAGGATTGGGTACTACCTCCGGATTTATTCAAAACATCAACGTTAGCTCCAAGTACTTCTGGATCCACGACTCTGAATACCACAACTACAGTACCCCTAGAAACTTCCAGCCTGTCTCAAAATGCAACTGATATTCTTGATAATGGATACTTTTTTGGGGCAATGGGAGGAGATGAGGACAAAACTACAGTAACCCCATCAAGAAGATCAATGGACAGACTGCTGATTGTGAATACCACAACTACAGTAACCCCGAACTACACTACAACGGTAGGCCGACGGAACGAGGTGGCGGATTATGAGGCACATGAGGAACCGGTTGATGATTTGGATGAGATGGGACTGGCAGCAGGGTCCAAGGGACAGAGTGGGACAGGACCCAATGAACACTATGTAGTGGCCCCCGGAAATTTCGAAAGGAGAAGTTTGTGAAAAACCAGAAACTAAAAAAAATACAAAACAAACTTTCAGAAGAAATCGACGCTGACTTGCTAATCTACGTCCTCATCCTACTCTTCATCATTTGGTGTTTCTGCATCCTCCTGTGTCTCATTTGGATCTTTTTCTGTGCCAAAAAGAAGAGAGCCAAGTTGGAAGACGAAGCTGATGAACGGGCAAAGCTTCTCCAGCCAATTCATGGATCAGATCCCCCACCAGAACCCACTGCACCAAACTTCTCCACTTCAAATGAGAGTGGGGAAGATGAGGTGGATGATGAGTGGAAGAATGTGAGTTTAAAAACTAATAAAAAAGATAATGGCACCGGTTGGGTTCGAACCCCTGGCCTCTAGAACGGTATCCAAAAACGCTAGCCACTAGGCCACGCGCGACAACGCCTCCTTAGACTCGCAATGCGTATATGACCGACGACGACCACCCTTCTTTTCAGATCCAACCTGCCAAGTACACTGACTCTACAGTATCCACAAATCAATCGAAATCTGAGATTGAGAGTGTAAAACAACCGGCCCCAGCCAAACAGATTGCTCCTGTCGAAGTTTCTGAATTCGAAAATCATCCAGAAGATGAAATGGATCATCGACCAAGACATGGAGGATATTTGGAGACGAAGAGAACTGCTGAACTCCATTTTGATTAGATTTCTAGAGAGAATAAAGGATTATTTTGGTTTTAATATGTATTTGTGAAATTTTGGAATTTTTAAAGTTTCGAATTTTTGAATTTTTGAATTTTTGAATTTTTGAATTTTTGAATTTTTGAATTTTTGAATTTTTGAATTTTTGAATTTTTGAATTTTTGAATTTTTGAATTTTTGAATTTTTGAATTTTTGAATTTTTGAATTTTTGAATTTTTGAATTTTTGAATTTTTGAATTTTTGAATTTTTGAATTTTTGAATTTTTGAATTTTTGAATTTTTGAATTTTTAAATTTCTGAGTTTTTGACAGAATTTTGGAAAGTTTAAAAAATTGAATTTTTCAAAAAAAATGAAATTTTTGTTGAAATTTCTTCACAAAGAACTTCCATTAACTTTAATTTCCTTTTCTCATTAAACTTTGAAAACCCGTTTTTACCTTTCTCCTCCGTCTCCCCGTTTTCTCTCCTCGCCCACCGCGCCCTTGTTATATGCCATGCAGACCTCGTTCTCCCGCCGCCCGGTTAGCTCAGTCGGTAGAGCACCAGACTCTTAATCTGGTTGTCGCGGGTTCGAGCCCCGCATTGGGCTTATGCTTTTTTTCTTTTTTGCTATCTTTTGTTTGTGATTTGTGATATCTTTAATCAATTTGAAGGCTCTTCATATCATTTTTACTTTTTAAAATTGGTGTTTTTTTCTCGTTCGATCTCAAAGCAGGAAATCAGGAACAAAAATTTCGGAGATTTATCTTTGGATTAACAACCACTCCCAAAAATATTTTTTTCTAAATTTCTTAAATTTCTTTTTTTTCTAAATTTCTGAGAAATCCTAAATTCTTGTTATATTATCTATATATAGCCATTATAAAGTGTCGAGGTTGATCTAGAATCCTCAATTTATTTGAGAAAAAAAAATTGCGGAAATTAATTGGGTAATTAAGGGAACAAAAGTGAAAATTCAAGAAGAAAATCGGAAGTTCAAATTTGAAAAAAAAAAATACTTCTTATTGAAAAAAATTGAAAAGTTTGGTGTTTAAAGTTTTGAATTCTGTCAAATCTGAAAGTTTACGAAATTTAGGCGAAAATTTTCGAATTTTCTCTCCTTTCGTCCATTTTTCTATCTGATTTTCTCCCATTCTTTGGGCCAAAACTTCCAAATCTTCGATATTTTTCAAAAAGATATTTTTGGGAGTGGTTGTTAATCCAAAGATAAATCTCCGAAATTTTTGTTCCTGATTTCCTGCTTTGAGATCGAGCGAGAAAAAAACACCAATTTTAAACAGTAAAAATGATATGAAGAGCCTTCAAATTGATTAAAGATATCACAAATCACAAACAAAAGATAGCAAAAAAGAAAAAAAACATAAGCCCAATGCGGGGCTCGAACCCGCGACAACCAGATTAAGAGTCTGGTGCTCTACCGACTGAGCTAACCGGGCGGCGAGAGAACTAGGTCGGCATGGCATATAAAAAGGGGGCGGTGGGTCTCATTTGAAGTGGAGAGCTTTGGTGCAGTGGGTTCTGGCGGGGGATCTGATCCATGATAATCCATAATTGGCTGGAGAAGCTTTGCCCGTTCATCAGCCTCCGACCAAACGGATCCGTTTGCTCAATAAAACATTTGATTCGCAAACGAATCCGTTTGGTCATGATTCGCAATCGGATCGGATACGAAACTCGCGAACGGACAGGATACGGATCAATCCGAATAATGTACTGATATTTACTGAAAACGGTTCGCATGCGGTCCGTATGCTGTTCCTATTTCAACCGCGCTCGAACGCGAAGCGTCCGTAACGGACCCGTTCGCATTTTACCTGCGCTTTTAAAGAGGCCACGACTCCTAGCCTCCTATGCCCACTCTCTTTAAAGGCGCATATCTCAAAAACTAGAAAAACTATTCAAATTTTGTAAACAAATAAAATATGTAAAATTAAATTTCACACATTTCATTAGTTCACAAAAACTAGGTATCTTTTTTGGTTATCGAGATATGAGCCTTTAAAGGGACTACTACGCTTTTTAGGCGTTTTTACCGTGGTGGCCCAGAAAATTTAGCTTGCAAAAGATAGGCCACCATGTTAAAATGTATTTGTTGCGAGAAATTCTTTGTGAAACTTCTCGAAGCCGTGTCGAAATCCACTATTTGGATTGTTCTCGAAATTATCGGATTCCAAGATTTTCAACAAAAAACAATTTCAGAAAAAAGTGATTGAGCCGCTGGAAAATGGCTATAATATGGCTCGAGAACGTTATGAAATCCTTCTGAAAGAATGTGGACCGAAATGTGAAATTATCGATTATCATGACATTTTTCTGAATCCCAAAACGCAATTTGTCCGATATTTTGATGATATTGGACTACATTATTTTACGACTGGTCATCATTTAACACCTCTGGCAATTGAGATTGTTAGACCTCATGTTAGGAACATTTGTAATAAATTTGATAAAATTTGAGATTTATAAAAGTCGTTTTTTTTTAATTCGGAAATTCAGATATTCAAAAAAAATCTCTGGGAAGACAGGTTTAGCAAAAAACCGCATCAAACTTTGTCAGTTGATAATACTATAAGGAGCATCTAAGTTTAGGATCTGAAATGCGGAATTTCCGCTGAGGTGGGTTTCTGACGTTTAGGACAAAATGAAAAATGGTTCTGGGTGTTTGGGATTCTTGGCCCATCAAAGTTTAAAGGTGGGGGGACAGGAGATTTTTCGTAGTTTTTTTGTAGCTAGAGTATGCATTCTACCGTGACGGTGTACAACGCTTAATGTCACTCTGCGTACATCGTCGTCCTCGCCTTTATGTATGCAATCGGGGGTGCGCTTTCTCTTTGCCCGCGTGGCTCAGTCGGTAGCGGCGCCGCACCCTCAATCATCGCCCTCACAAGTTCAACTCCTCGAGGGGCATCTTTGAACGGAATTTCGAGAACATTATTTTTTTCATGTCCCCCCACCTTTAAAGAAATTGGTCTATGAATGATATGGAAACAGACGCCTAACATTTTTCGGCGACAGTAGATTTTTTTAGTTAGGATTGTATTTAGTGGCAAATTTTGCGTAGAATCTTATGGTGGAAAGAAAATCGGGGGCACCCCCCCCCCCTGTTTCACCTTCAAAACTTCCAAAAACCGGAAATTTTGGAAGTTTGGGATTTTGGGATAGGTATTAAAACTACTTAAAAGTAGTCAATCTTTCTGAAAATTGACACAGGTGTACACAAGACTTAGTTTCGCCATAATATGCAAAAAAAAAGTTGGGGTCATCGCTGAAATTTTTTTCTAATTTTGGCTGGAACTTTGGCTGAAAATTGTGTTTTACGGCGACAGTAGAAATTCTATTTCATTTCAAAATCCAATCGCCCAGTTCATAATCTACCAGAATCCATCAACAAATTTGGGGGCATCTCAAAAAAAAAAACTGATGGTTCCATTAGATTTTTCGCAGTCGATTACGTTGGGACAAGTATTAACCCAAAAAATAATGAGTTTCTAACGCCCGGTACAAGACTTCAAAGATGGGTTTCTGAAAATGGGAGGAACATTTGCTCGGTTGTGGCCTGCAACTTTAGGGCGAAAACAGTGTGGAGTGGGTGCGGCTTTAGAGCGTTATTTGGGCGGCTTTTAACAGGAAGCTCCTAGATTTGTGGCAGCTGCGCCGACCACCATCACCTTGGCGATTCTTGGACGATGTTTGGGCGAATTTTAAAGGCGACGCGTGCCTCGCGTTGCGTGCATCAGAATTTCTTTTCGAAATCAAAGTTTATCCGTTTTTTCCTATTTTAGCGTAATTTATCTCATTTTCTTTGTCGTTTCTGTTCTAAAAATGAAAAACCTTTTAGGTAATAGTATCAAAAACTTGGTTTCAAATATAGGACGTTCAGAACTTGGTTTTGAAGTCAGGAATTCGAAATAAAAGTGAGGTCATCTGAAAAAAAAAGAAGATAAATGGATTTGTCAGAATGTCGAATTTCAGGTCGAAGAGACAACTTCGTAAAATACATAATTTTGTGAAATTATTTATGATGATTTTCAGACGGAAGTTGGCAACACGCATTCGGGCAGCAAAATTTGATACTGGAATCCAAAGTTTACAAAAAGGTAAAAACATAGGAACGTGATTCGAAAAATTGTGAAACTTGTAGATCGTAATACATCTGATTGTGAGTATCAACGAAGATGAAACAGCTCACGCCCGGAACGACAATGCTCGTCGCTGCGCCGAGAGACCGCTATGCCGTTTTGTAACCGAGAATACTACGATATGACTCGTCACTACGGTGTCAAACAGAGCAACCTGATTGCGTGGTAAGTGGGAGGAGCTTTTTGTTCAAAGATCCTAAGGATCCCTAGATCTTTGGATTTTTAAATCCCTAGATCGTTCGAAACCTAAACTCTAAATTCCAGTTTCGTCGTGATCAACGATCCACATGAGAAGGACTCTCCTTCGGCTCATCAATCCAATACGTCTTCAAACCGGACATCCTGAACGGCGCCGACGGCAAGTACATCGTCCACATCGACCCGATCGTTCTCGCTCGTCGTGGACTCATCTGTTCCATCTATCAGAGCTTCAGTACATGCCATCTGAGGGATCGGTGATGTTCGAAAAGCAGATAGATGGTCGATATGCGTTGAACAAGAACATGCAGTTAGTTTTCTGTCCCAACTTCTCACCAGCGTGTCTTCTGTGATGATGTTCCGACTTCCATCTGACAGATCTCATTGGTAAGCGACAATATAATCAATACAATTATCTTCTTATTTTTTTTCAGAGCACCCAAGTGACAACTACTGCCTACCATGCCCACATCATGATTCAACGCAAATCTAAGAGACAATCTTTTTTCTCTTTTTTGTTATTCTGTTTATTATTTTCCTTTCTTCTGTTAGATATTGGTTTATAAAAATAAATAAAGTTTTTAAAATATTTCGACAGAAGTTTCAGTTTTTTTAGAGCCTACGGTCAGATTTAGTATGAGCTACGCGAATCTTGAGAGTAGGCTTGGCGTCTTTAGAGCGGTCGCCGGGCGGCTTCTACAGAAAACTAAAGCGACATCCGCCCTGCCACAGCTTAGAAGCCGCTTAAATCCAGCCTAAAAGTTGCGGGCAACAGCCGAGTGGTCGCCCCGCCCCTTTTCATTGCGGCGCCTTCCTTGATTTTTCTTCTGATTCTTCTGATTTTCTTTTGATTTTTAGCTAGATTTTTAGCAAAATAAACCAACCAATATTTTTCTGGCCCAAATCTGAAAACTCTTCAGTCTGAGTCTTCCAAAATGTGTATAACGGCCAGTGGACAAGATATAAGACATAGGAAATATTTCCTCGGAAATGAAGAAAAACGAGATCGATTCCATTTTGAAATATCGAGAAGAGAAATAACTAGAATTGGAAATTGCTCAGTCTGAAATCAAAAAGCTTAAAGATAAATCGGCGCCTTCATATGCTAATGAAAACAAATGGTTAAATGGGGACTCCGACCAAAAATTTTTTTGCATTAAAATGTGTTAAAATTTATCTATTTTTCAAATATTATTGCGAAAAAATTCAAAGAAAATCCGAAATCCCCGAAAAACGGCGTTGAAAAGGAAGAAAATTCAAAAAAAGGTGCCGCCGGGGGACGAGGATTTTCAGTGAGAAACCTAGGCCACGGCACCTGACAGCCTTTTTTCAAGTCGCCGACAGTGGTTTTTTACGTTTTTTACCTGCCGGACATGAAATTGAAAAAAATCCGGAAAATTTGCCACGTAGGAAAG
>NC_013489.2:12132590-12134245 GCF_000004555.2 Caenorhabditis briggsae | reverse complement strand
GCCGGACATGAAATTGAAAAAAATCCGGAAAATTTGCCACGTAGGAAAGGCACCCGCTGCCGTGGCCTAAATTTCTCACTGAAAATCCTCGTCCCCCGGCGGCACCTTCTTTTGAATTTTCTTCCTTTTCAACGCCGTTTTTCGGGAATTTCGGATTTTTTTTGAATTTTTTCGCAATAATATTCGGAAAATAGATAACTTTTAACACATTTTAATGCAATAAAAATTTTTGGTCGGAGTCCCCCTTTAAAGATAAATCGGCGCCTTCATATGCTAATGAAAACAAATGGTTAATGAAAACAAAAAGCGAGAAAACTTTTTGAAATTTTGTTTCTAATTTTCGAAAGACAAAAGAATACAATTTTTTGAAAAAATAACAAATTTATTGAAATAACAAAAAAAAAACATTGAAAATCTAATTGTTCCCCTTATCATACTGCTCTCTCAAGTGCACCAAAAGTGGCTCCAATCCAGTTTTCTCTTGTGCAGAAACTGGGAAAACCGGGAAATTTGGGAAAATCGATGATAATTTTTGAGGTTCTTGCGCTGATAAATCAATTTTGTTGATGACAATCGTTGTCGCCCGGTCTCCCAGTCCTTTTTGGTATCCCTCTAATTCAAATCGAAGCTGTTTGTATTGCTCGGCGAGCTGGCCAGACGAGTAGTCCAAAACGTACCAGAGAGATCTGGAAATCCTCATTTTCAGTTCATTTCGTCTCAAAAAAGGAAAAAAAAACACCCCACTGGCATCGTTCGATATGTTTTAAAAACGAGATTCCTAGTCCTTTATTCAAATGTGCGTCTTCAATTAGTCCCGGAATATCGGCAACTGCAATTTGTTCGAAATCCTCATAAAAAACCACTCCAATATGCGGTCGGAGGGTTGTGAATGGGTACGAGGCGACTTTTGGTTTCGCACGAGAAATCGCGCGGAGCAGCGAGCTGAAATTTTGATATTTCTCAGTGGAGCGCGCTTACAAATATCGGAAATTTAAACATTTTAGATAGTCCGAGAGGAGTACACGAGAACTTTCTTGGAGCGCGCTTGCATCGCTAGGGTTTTCACAAATTTTCTAGGCCGCGTTTTCTAGGCCACCTGCTTCAAAATGGCCTCGAAATGGCCTAACTTGACCCTGGTGTTATTTAAGGCCATTTTGAAGTGGTGGCCTAACTTTTGCAAACTGAGTTTTCTAGGCCACCATGATGAAACAGCCTAGAAAACGCACTAGTGAATATCAGGCTTTTTAGGCTATAGTTGTTGGTGACCTAGAAAACTCAACTTGCGTAAGTTAGGCCATCACTTCAAAATGACCTGAAAATGGCATAACATGCCCTTGGTGTGTTTTCTAGCTCATTTTTCCATTGTGGCCTAACTTTTGCAATCTGAATTTTCTAGGCCACTAAGTTAAACTGGCCTAGAAAACCCATTATAGGCATGTCAGGCCACTACCATGGTGGCCTAGAAAACCCAACTTGCAAAAGTTAGGCCGCCATGGTAAAAATATCCTAGAAATGGCATATCATGCCCCTGGTATGTTTTCTAACTTAGCATGGTGGCCTAACTTTTGCAAGTTGGACTTTCTAGGCCATCACCTTAAAATAGCTCAAAAACACACCATGGTCAAGGTAGGCCGTTTCTAGGTCGTTTTTAAGTG
>NC_013489.2:12108940-12132480 GCF_000004555.2 Caenorhabditis briggsae | reverse complement strand
CAGTAATCCAAAAAAGATAAGAGTGACGTCAGGAAAAATCGGAAACAATGGAAAAGTTGGTAATTCCAGTAGCCCAAAAAAAAGGTGGAGAAAAATTAACATCATTTTCATTGTTCAACTCAACAGCAGTCTATCCGCCAGCGTTAAATACAGTACCCAGTGGTACATCGATCTCTTTGTGTTCCGCTGATTTGCCATCACATGATTTGGTTCTCAAGTGAAGAAAGTGCGCTCTATTGATAATCGAGGGTTTCATAGAGCGCGTTGGCATTATTAGGGCCACCACCTCAAAATGGCCTAGAAATCCCACCACGGTGATGTTAGGCCATTTTTAGACCATTTTGAGCAAAAATATGAAATTTGGCGCCACCCAATCAAAGTCCAGTGGAGCGCGCTTTCATCCTTCTGATGTTCAAATGATGCAAACTCGCTCTATTGCTAAAAGATAAGACTCCCGAACCTCCCAAACTCTCCATTGTGAGCCCTTATAATCGAGTGAACCGTCGACAGATCCTTGGCACTTTTCGATGCTAAAAAATCGATTTTTCAAGTTTCTAGCTTCTCTGCGTCTCTCTCTCTCTCCCTCTTATCTCAGCTCTCCGGTGAGCTAGAGAAGTGAAAATTAGCTCATTTTGAAGCAAATTTTTCCGGGAAAATGAATTTCCTCTTTCTCTGCGTCTCTCTCTCTCTCTCGCTATCTCTCTAAACCTCTAAAAACGACATGTCCCCCGTGTCCTCCGTCGCCTCCATCCGGTCCACCAAACGGATTTTTGTATCCTCGAAAAAACGAGACCATCCCGTTGCCTCCGTTTCCAGCTACACACCGTACTCGCCGGAAATCCACAAATGACGTGGCATCGCCTTCGGATTTCGGCTTTTTCGATGATAAAATCGGCCGTTTTGATAGTGGAGAAAGAGAGGCGGGGCTTGAGAGAAGAGTACGGTAGGATAATCGCATTTCTAGAAAATTCTGAAAAAAAATGTCTAAAAAATTCTGAAAAAATTTGAGAAGAAAAAATAGAGAAATTTTGAAAATCGAAAAATTCCGAAAATCCACAAATTTCGAAAAAAATCAGGCGATTTTGAATTTTCGAAATTCAGAGATTTCAAAAATTCGGAAAATTTAAAAATCGAAAAATTCAGAAATTCCGATATTTTCCAAATTTTAAAATTGGAATATTTTGAATTTCCGAAATTCTGATTTTTTGGAATCGGAAAATTCCGAAATTCTGAAAATTCAGACTTTTTGTAAATTCGGAAAATTTAAATTTTTCAAAATCGGGATATTTCGAATTCTCGAATTGCTGATTTTTCAAAAATCCGAAAATTTCGAAACAGGGATATATTGAATTTTCGAATTTTCAAAATCCGGAAACTTTTGAAATTCAGATTTTTTAAAAATTGGAAAATTTTTTGAAAAAACTATTTGACAAAGTTCTAGAAAATGCTAAAAATTCTGGAAAAACGGGAAAATCGATAGGGGCGAAGCAAGAAAAAACATTAAAAATATTGGAAAAATGGCTCATTACATGGTTTTTTATTCCACAAATTTCCAATTTTTGCAAATTTTGTAGTGAAATTCAACTTTTTAAATTCAAGAATTTTCAACTTTTCAAGATTTCAAGATTCAAGAAAAACAATTCCAAGGAGAGAGAGAGAGAGAGTATACATGTTTTTGGTGGGATGATGGGTACTGTAGGCTGGAGGGGGGCGGGGCTAAATATATAAAAAATCCCAAATATATATGGACATTAAAATAAAACCTACAGTACACCATCAAAGGGGACAGAAGAAATAGAGACATGGTAGGGGACATTTTGGGATTTTTAGCAGGAACGTTTTGGCTGAAAATCCAAAAAAACGGGGAAAAAGTGACAGAGGGGGGACACTCTTTTGGGACCAACAAATAGTGTAAATGAGACAATTTTTGTGTGGAAATTTTTTGGGACTTGGGTTACTGTAGGTTGGGCGGCACTGGGATTACTGTAGGCTGGTGGGTAAAGGAGGAGTTTTTCTTTAAGAGGGAAAAGGCACATTTCAAAAGAAGGGGTTAAGGTTATAACTGGGTTATTGTAAAACTATATGTTTTTCTTTAAGAGGGAAAAGGCACATTTCAAACGAAGGGGTTAAGGTTATAACTGGGTTATTGTAAAACTATATGACTTTTTTAGGTGATTAGATAGGAAAAAACAGGCGTATTTTTGAAGAAAAAAAGAGACGAAGCGAAACACATGATATCCTAAAAACTACCCGGATGTTATTTTAAAAAAACAGTATTTTTCGACGAGAAGAAGCATAGACGACTGGAAATGGAGAATGTATGAGACAAGAGAAGAGACAAGAAAGACAAAATGATTATTGAATGACTGGTTGTTGTTGATTTTCGATCACAAATTGCTGCCCATTGACAATCACACCTTCCATCACTTCGTCCTCTGTAAAGCTCAAAACGGGATAAGGGGTGATAAGCTGAGCAATGTGGAAATTTCAATTCTCGGCGTATTTAGCAAAACTTTGATTTTCAAAATAGCTGCCAAAAAGCCCAAAATTATCTAGAAATCGTCAGACCTGTAATAGAAGGGCCCCCACACTGTCGACTTTGAGACAATTTATCTCATTTTCTGTAAAAGATTTCAAAAATCTGTCCACTGATAAAATATTGGTGATATTATGATAATTATTTTAGCAGTTAACCAATGTTTAGTATCATTCACAGAAATCGAGATAATTGAACTCAAAGTTCATAGTTTTGGGGGTCCTTCTATTACAGGTTTTACGGTATTAAGCTGAGCAATTAAACTTTTGATTTTTGAGTTATTTAAATAGCCAAATTTTGATTTTTAAAACAGTTGCCCAAAAGCCCAAAACCATCTGAAAATCGTCAAACCTGTAATAGAAGATTCCCTAATTTTTGACCAATTTATCTCTATTCCTACGAGAGATATCAAAAATTTGTCAACTGATAAAATATCTGTCTTATTATGATAAACAATTCATCAGTTACCAAATTTTTAGTATCTTTCACAAGAATCGAGATATTTGGGCTCAAAGTTGGAAGTTAGAGGGCCCTTCTATTAAAGGTTTTACGGTGAGCTGAGCAATGGAAAATGTGGATTTTTGGCGTATTTGAACATCATTTTTCCTGTTTCTGATGATGTTTTTCTTTTTTTCAGGTTGATAGAGCTGCAAATTTCAAAAGTTCAGCACGAAATATTCACCTTCTCCCTCTGCTTCCTCCTCCAACATATCCAAATCTACAGCTTCCGCCTCGACTGGCGCAAAGTTCGGCTGAGCTTCTGGATCTGCAAATTCTCGTTTTTAGTCTAAAAACTTTCAAAAAATCTTCTTCTCTCACCAGCCACCAAATCCCTCAACACCTCATTTCGCCGTTGCTCCGCATCATCGGCCATCTCCTCCCGGTCCGTCGAATCGTTCGAATCGTCACCGTTTCGTTGGACTAGTGGCTCGTTGACAGCGTCTCCAAACATTGGAACCGACGGTCCTAATGGAATATGAGCAATGTGATGGTGGAGGGGCTCACGATTCACAAGTTCATTGCGATGAGCTGAATCTAGTAGGGATTGTTTAAGAGCTCTTCTTCAGAAGCCGAGCAATCTAATTCACTATTTTAAAGTCGCTCTTTTTCAACTGAATAAGCTGAGCAATCTAGCCTACCGCCTAAAAATTAGCGAGGAATACCAAAAAAGAAGCTAAAAATGTTGATTTTTGAGTTGAAAATCCGTCAAAAATGTGCTGAAAATGCTCAAAAAATCACACAATTTCGATTACTTCCAAAAACAAAATTGCGGGAATTTTAAATTTTAGTTCAACATGACTCTAGATTGGCTCTTGAATTCTATTTTTCTGTGTTCAAACCGTCGATTTTTAGCTCAATAGTGGCTTTAAATTGGCTCGTAAAATCATATTTTTCGCCTTAAAATGTCACTTTTTTGAATGAAAAATCAAAGGAAGAACCCAAATTTCGCTCTTTTTCAATGCTGAGCAATCCCAATCAAACAAAAATCTCACCATTAAAATGAAACTGTCCTCTGGCTCCCATCAACTGTGCGGGTGCTTCGTAATGAATATGTGCCTGTTGCATTGGAACTCCTCTCTGTGCCGGTTGTGGTGGCATGTGAAGAACCGGAATTTGAGCACGAATCGGAGCCACATAGTGTTGGAACGAGGCGTCTGCTGGGACTGCCGGCATTCCATTGTTATCATTGTTGTTCAGGTTGATTGGGTTGCCTCCTGGTTGGCCTTGACGGGATGGGAGGACTATGACACGAACGTCGTTTGCAGAGTTGTCCTGGAGCACGTTCAGGAGGTGGTTGACCTGGAAATAGGCTCTGTATTTAATGGAGACGGATTGGAGGAGGCACTTTTCAGCCATTTTTCAAATTTTCTCAAAAGGACAAGCTCTTCGAAAACTTCTAGAAGCTTCCAGATACTCCTAGAACCTTCCAGAATCTTCCAGAAACATCTGAAAGCTTCCAGAACCTTTCGGAATCTTCCAGAAGCATCTAAAAGCTTCCAGAACCTTCCAGATGCTTCTAAAAAACCTGTCACCATATTTTTCAATTTTTTCCCCTATTTTTCTGCTGAAAATAGATCAAAAGAAGCCAATTTTCACACCACACAACTACTAACATTATGAACCTGTGGCTGATCTCCATTGGGTGGCACATCAATGGCTCTGAATTCGTAGACATGTGCTCCGACGACGACTCGTCCATTCGATGGCTGTGGTCCCGGTCTAATCTGTGGCTCATCGTTTCCAACAACTCCTGGAGCCACCGCAGCCACTTGTTCCAGTGGTATCAGCTGCTGATTCATTATCCTGCGAGCTTGTTCTTGATTCAAAGGGATCGGGCGGCGGACTTCTTGAATTTGTACACGTGCCTGTAGTGGGGCGATGATCGGCGCTGCTGCTGCTGGTCCTGGTCCTTCTGGAATCGCTGGCGGTGGATTCGCCGCATCTGGAGGAACGACTTCTTGTCCTGCGCCTGCTCCATTCCTACTGGCTCGTCGTGTTCTGTGTCCTCCGCTTGCCCTCCTTCCGATTCGATGCTTCAGACGATCATCACCGTATTCACATACAACTGCTTGTTTCTTTCTGTTCAGTGCCGACAGAAATTTGACGGCTTCATCGCCTCGGTTGACTCCTGGATATGTGCAATTTCGGAGGAGAACCAGCTCGACGCCCAGCTTCTCAATCGCTCGTTCCAGATTGTCAACGTCGCGCATGTAGAAGGCAACGTTTACGAATTCAATCGATTTTATGCGCCATTCGCGGACATGGACTGAAAATTAGACAGTTTTAGGATGAAATTTTTAACCTGAAAGTCAGAAGAATTTTAGGATGAAATTTTCAGCTTATCAAATTTGGACCAAAAGTAGGTTTCTTGAGAGATTTTATGATAAAATTTTTATCCTTTTTTTGTGATTTCAAAGATTCAATGAGGCTATAATTGAGTTATCAGTTTCCTTCAGGCAATAATAGACGAGCTGGAGCGCCGATGACGCTATTTTTGAGCCCTAAAAGCCCCACATATGCCTCTGAGAACCTATGCTTGGACTCAAAATTAGACAAGTTTAGAACACAATATACAAAGTTTAGGTACCATTATTCGTCAATTTCTTCAATTCAGGAGCATTGCTCATCTCAAAAACGAATTCTTATCAGTTCTCGACAGGCAATATCAGACAAGCTGGGGCGCCTTAGGCGCGTTTTTTTCACCCAGAAAACCTCAGGTATTGTCGTGTATTTTTATGAAGCGAAAACCATATTTTGCAGGATTTCAAGACTTCGAAAAAAAAATTGAGAAAAATTGCTGGAGCGCCTTTGACGCGATTTTATACCCATATAGCCTCACCAATGCCTCTGAGAACCCTTCCAAAATTGGGATAATTCGCTGCAAACGGTCTGATATCACATTTTGAATGAAACTGTAGCACATATTTGTGTGAAGACGTCATCATAACCGATAGTCTGTCTGGTGCCAATCCAGCCGCGTACATAAACTCGATTCCTCTCAAAAACGTGGGTCCACTCGTCTTCAGAAGCATTCTCTCAGTGGCCAGTGCCACCAACGTCTTCACCATCGTCATCGGTGTCACCACTGAATTATCGTGAGCGTAACCTCGGCGGGCAGGAGGAGCTGCAGGATCTTGTGCTGGATTCTGCTGATTCTGTGGTTGTGGACGGTGATTGGGGTCTCTTGGATGGGGATCTTGTGGCACGGCTTGCGCTACTTCTGCTGACGGTGGAAGGACGGGAATTGTGACGGATGGGGTGGCGGGGACGCCTAGTCCGGGCCCTGCAAAAATGGGAAATTTAGAGTTCAAATTGGAAATTTTCAAATGAAATTGGAGACAAAAAGAAGGAGAAAATGAGTATATTCAAGCCAAAAACTATTATACTGGTACAAAAAATCAGAGCCGTGGACAACGATCACTACAGTAACCTAACGAACATTTGATCTTCCGGATTTCTTTTCTCGATTTTCTAACGTTTTCAGTCAATTTTTTCCGTTTTTTTCTGGGGAAAAACATAGTTGCAAGCGGGCCGGCTGATAACTTGTCTCTAGAACGAGATATTCAAACAGTTTTGATACCAAATGATAGATCTCCACAGGGCCCATCACGCCTATATCATTTGAGCCGGATCTCGGTCCGATAACATGTCGAAAAATGTATTTGAATGACAAAAAATCTGATGTTTGTCAAATTGGTCGAAAATTGTCATTCAAACACATATTTCGAAAGAAACCGGACCGGAATCCGGCTCTAATGATATAGGCGTGATGGGCCCTGTGGAGATCTATCATTTGGTATCAAAACTGTTTGAATCTCTCGTTTTAGTGTCAAATTATCAGCCGCCCCGCTTGCAACTATGGAGAAAAATTAATAAAACGAGAGAAACTGAGCATTTTCGAACCGAAAATCATTGAAATTCTAATAGAAAATAGCTTTTTGCTAGTCAATTACTAGTTTTTGGTGTCGAAAAATCAATGAAAAATAAGGAAATTCGAGAAAAAAAATCTATGTTCTAACATAAAAATCTTTAACAGGATTCACCGGTTTCGGAGGAATTCATAGGCAAATTCGAGCTCGAAAGTGTGAAAATTCCAGTCAAAATTTGAAAAAATCGTGCATTGAAACTGCAAATGATTTGTTAAATTGACAAAAAAACTGATTATTTTAAGTCAAAAATCGTTTAAAATCCAATAGAAAATAGCTGTTTGGGACGATTTTCGGGTAGTCAATCAGTAGTTTTTAGTTCAAAAAATCGGGAAAATCGAGTAGTAAAAATCAGATTTTTCGACATAAAAACATCTATTCAAAAGTCAATTTTCAATCATCAAAAAATTAAAATTATCAATTTTTTATCGCTAAAAACCTTATTTTCATGTCTAAAACCCCATAAAAAACTACAAAAAGAAACCAGTAACCCCCAACACCTCGAGACACCGCTCTGTGTCGATTTACGACGACAAATCTTCTAACAGCGGAATATCGGAGTGTCGTTGTTTTTTCTTTTTGTTGCTTCCCGGTGGTCTTCTTCTTCAGAATCTTGTTTTAACCTTGAAACAGAAGGAGAAGAAGACGAATACCACGAGACTGGGGAACGAAAAAAAAGGAAAAAAAAGAACAGGGTCGTCGTCTTCTCATAGAATTGTCAAATGTCGATAGCGCAAAAAATTTGGGTTGATAAGGGGAAAAAATGGAGAGATGATAACAAAAAATTTTGAAGGAAAATAGAGAAAAAAGAACGGAAAAGTGCAAAATATCGGGAGAAGAAATGCAAAAAAAGATAGCAAAAAGTCGATAAAAACGACCAGATAAAGTCAAAAAAGGCCGCCTAGAAAAGCCTCTAGACGGCCGGAAACCAATCAGAAATTTATTTTTGAATAATAATTTAAAAAAAACGATATGCAGAAAAAAAATGGCGGGGGGACACAGGATGGAAGAGGTGACGAGTAGATCAAAAACCGAATTTTTTGAATTTTCAACAACGAAATTTGCGTCTACAGGGGTCAAAAATACAGGGATTTTTGGAAACAAAATGGGGGGGGGGGGGGGCAGAAACTCGTAATAATTTTGGGAAAAATTGAACACAGACAGCAGTGAAAAACAGGCTCATATGACACCTAAATTAGCATTATTAAGCTAGAAAAACGAGGTTTCTAAATCGAAAAATAGGCAGTTTTTAGGCTAGAAAGGACAAAAATCGGACGAAAATCTCTATACGAGACAATTAAAAATCAAATATTAGGAAAAAAAATCCAGAATTACAAATATTCAAGTAATAGCTGCTATACAATAGATATAGAGCTAAACACAGAATGGTATCAAACAAGGCGTCGTTGAGGATTCAGAAGCCGTCGAAGTGGTTGGAGACGTTGGTAGTGATGCTTCTGGAGACTTCCGACGTCTTCTAAGGCTTGCCATACGCAATTCGAGTTGTTCTTCGATGAAAAGACGCAGGTTTCGGCACTGCGAGTCGTCGAAATTGTTCTCGCGGGATATGGATTTCGCGAGACGGGCCGCTTTTGTGTTCTGGAAAAAATTTTGAGGTTGGAAAGGGGGATTTTGAGAGGAAAATCGGATTTTTAATCACGATTTTTGGGGTTTTATCATCATTTTTAGTCTATTTTTGCCCAAAATTGGCTAATTTTTATTCTATTCTAGCTCGAAATTGAGTCATTTTTAGCTTGAAAGTGAGCCATTTGTAACTTATTTCAGCTCAAAATTGACCTATTTTCCGTCTAGTTTAGCCCAAAATGGCCTATTTTTCATCGTTTTCAGTATATTTTAGTCTAAAACTTATGATTTTTTACAATTTTAAGGTCATTTTAAGCCTATTCTAGTCAGAAATTGAACAATTTTCCGCATATTCCAGCTCAAATTGAGTCATTTTAAGCCTATTTCAGCCCTAAATTGACCAATGGTTAGGCTGTTTTAGCTCATTTTTATCCTATTCTAGCTTAGAATTGAGCCATTTCAAGTTTATTTTGGACCGAAATTCCCAGATTTTCGTATATTCTAGTTCGAAATCGAGCCATTTTCAGCTTATTTCAGCTCAGAATTGACACATTGTTGTCTAGTTTAGCTTAAAATAGCCTATTTTTCGACGATTTATAGATCGTTTCATCGTGTTCAGTATATTTTAGTCGGAAATTCTCGATTTTTTTACAATTTTAAGGTCATTTTCAGCACATTTCTGACTTTTTTAAAGAGTATTTTTAGCCTATCTCGCCCCAAAAAATTCCAAAAATGAAGATTTTTAGATCATTTTCAGCATATTCTCGGCCAAAATTGATCTTTTCTGACGATGCTGAGGTCATTTTAATGATATATTGCGCTCAACATATACGAAAATGGGAATTTCCAGCATATTTTAGTTTAAAATTGCCTGATTCTTAGCCTATTTAGGCCATAGATTGGATTTTTAGCCTATTTTAGCATGAAAAAGACATATCTTCAGTCTAGTTGAGCTTGAAACTGGACTTTTTCTAACGATTTTGAGGTCATTTTTAACCTATTTTGACTTGGAAAATACCGAAAATGACGATTTTTAGGTCATTTTCAGCGTATTTTAGAATAAGCTAATTTTGAGGATTTTTCAGAGCATTTTTAGCAATTTTGATTTTTTTTTTCTGCTGAAAATGTCAGCTTTTTCAAGCCAGATTCTCAGGTTTTCCTGCAACTACCGTAGTAGCGTAGTAGTACTACCCTACTCCTCTCCGAAGACCCTAAATCTTCACCCTTAACCAAGTGATATCTCCACTGGTGATAAATCTAGGTGGTGATAAATCTTCTCAACGTCTTCTTTCTGTCTCCAATCTCTCTTTTTTTTTCATTCAAACGGTCATAGTCGTCTAGGGGCAGAGACAATTTTGGTGCGTCATTGAAAAATTGGAAAAAAAATTGGAGGTCAAATGAAGAGGAGATGTGGGTCAGGCAGGGGGTTCAGACACCAAATTTAAAGGTGAATTGCAGAATTTGCAGAAAAAAGCTGCTAAAGAAAATTTCGGGGAAGCCCCCAGAAGGGCACTTCTAATAGAGGTTTTGCGGTATGCTTGGCTACCTATCTAAATTACATGTTTTCCTGCTGTTTTCAGACATTTTTCAGGCAAAAATAAGTAAATGTTCTGTAAATTGCCTCCAAAAGTCTCATTTTCATCTTCCTGTCAGATATTCAGAATTATAGACATATCAATCATTCTCCACCATTTTTAGACGTCTTTAGATCAAAATAGCTCTAGCTAGCTCCAGAAGAGCTTCAAACAGACATTATCCCCTTATTTCCTCACCCTAGGCACTCCAATCGTCTTCGGTTCTCCATTTTTGAGTGTCAACTCCAACACAAACAAATCCTCGTGTTCGTCTCCTCCACCTCCAACGTCATCTTCCTCTTCTTGTAGACTATAATTGGCTAATGTGCAACATATATCATCAACTGTCGGATACGTTCGTTCGATTCGTTTTCGAACTTGTCTCCTGACGTGATCATCCGCGTCTTTTTGTTTCTTTCGAATCGGACAATCCACCACCGCCACGTCTTCTGGATGATCGTCCGAGTGTGTCGAGGAATCCGATGAATCTGATCGAGACGGTGTAGAGCGAGGGTCTGGAATTATATGGATTTTTAGAGAAAAGGGAGATGTTTGTTGTAGAACCTGTATTCGAAGAGCCCCTAACTTTGAGCTCAATTATCTCGATTTCTGTGAATGATATCAGCGATTTGTCAACTGATAATTTGCTTATCATAATACCACAAGCATTTTATCAGCAGACAAATTTTGGGTATCTCTCACAGGAATCGAGATAATTGAGCTCAAATTCGAAGGTGGGTTCCTATTTGAGAAAATACAGTAGTTTCGGATTTTTGAGCTCGCAATTTGTAATTATTTCAGTCTGCCATGATTTTACGCTAGAAAACTCAATTTTCTCGGAATAAGAGCTTAAAAAATGGCTCAAATTCGCTAGATTGACCGAAGTTTGAGCCTTTTCGAAGCAAGAAATGCCTAGATGAGGTCAACTATGCAAGTTTTCCGCTCTGGAACGCCAGAAAATGTATTTTTTTTGTTTGAAACGCGCCTCTGGCGCCCCAGAATCAAAATAGGCGTTCTCTGAGGCCCAAATTTGAACCGGTTAGTCAATTTTTACTCAATTTTCTAGCTCTGTCCAGTCAAAATACTTCAGTACAAATGAATTTCTTATGAGAGCCCCAGAGGAATGTCATCATCTGAAAGGCCAGATTCCGCATGATACATAGTGATTTAAACTAGCATACCGTAAAACCTTTAATATAAGGGACCCTAACTTTGAACCAAATTATCTCGGTTCCTGTCAAAGATGCAAAAAAGCGGTCAACTGATAAATTGTTTATCATAATCTCACTAAAATGTTATCAGTTGACAGATTTTTGATATCTTTGAGAGAAATCGAAATAATTGAGCTCGAACTTGTAGGGGCCCTTCTAATACATGAGCGCTTCTAATATAGTGCAGGGGCCCTTCCATTATAGGTTTTACGGTAATTCTGAATTCTGATCTCTCAGTTTTCTCTAAAATTGCTCTCCAAACTCACTCATCACTGCCTGCTCCAACTCTGCTGCTGCTCTCTGCCGTCTAAGATGCGGTGGAACGTAGACATTTGGTCGTTTCGCTGTCTCGGCAGCCCGTTGTGCTTCGCTGATTCTCTCCCGAATTTCAGATTTCCTCTGCTCGTGCACACGATCGAACTCGTCGCGATCCAACTGGTTTCGGCGGATGAACCGCATGTATCCGTGATTTAGGTCTATCCGTGGCTGCTGCGGTCGTGTCATTTCTGGAAAAATCGTCAAATTTAGAGAAATTTGGCAGAAAATAAGTCAAAAAATGGAGAGAAAAGAGTGAAAAGCCGGTCAATTGTTGAGTTTTTTAACTCCGAAAAATCGAAATTTTGGTAAGAAAATAGCAGAAAATGAGAAAAAAAACTTTAAAAACCAGCCCAAAAACGATGAATTTTATAGAATCTTGGCTTTAAAACCCCAAATTTGAGCTCAAACGCTGGAATCATGCCCAAAAATTTCAGATATTGGATCCTAGCTGGAATATGAATTTTTCAGCTCATTTTTCACTTGTTTCTACCTCTCAAATTGAATTTTTCAGCTTATTTTTTGTCTTCAAAAGCTCGAAAAATCCTAAAACTTGAAGAAAAACGCCAACTAGGTCAGTCAAGTTTTTTCGAATTTTTTTTTGTGAAAAACTGGAATTTCCCAGAAAAATCCCGGAATTTCAGTGAATTCTCAACGAAAAATAACGATTTTGAGCTCGAAAAATTTATGTTTTGCTGAAGAACAATGGCTGAAAATCACAAATTCTATGGATTTCAGGTTCCAGAACCCAAAAATTGAGGTAAGTGCTGAAATCATGCATAAATGCCCAGATTCTGGCATTTTAAACCTATTTCTAACTTAAAATGTAGCTTTTTCAGCTCATTTTTGACTTGACAAGCTCAAAATAGCCGTTAAGCTTTGAGAACAACGCCAAATAGTTCAGCCAAAATTTTGTGATTTTTTGCCGAATTTTATTGAAAAATGCTTCAATTTCACAATATTTTCTATATGAAAACACGATTTTAGGCTCAAAAATCTGGAATTTCCGTCGATTTTCACATATAGAACACCCAGACCAGACTGTACGAACGGCAGACCGGTTTTGCTTGCGAAAATCAATACTTTTAGAAATTCCTCATGAAAAATGAGGGAACTGTTTTGAATAGTGTACAGCAATAGTAGAATTAGAAGAGAGAAATGAGGATTTTTTAGGTTTTCAGAGTTACAAAAAGTCTGGAAATGACTGAAAATTTTCGGTTTTTTGGGAGAAATCCGCATAAATTTTATATGCTACACATTTTAAAACGATAAAAAAATCATTTTGAGGTAATGGAACTCAAAAATTCTCGAAAAATCGATTCAATTTTATGGGAACTTTGCAAAAATTGTCCGAAAAAAAAGCACGAAGCACGGGTGTCGGAAAGTGCGCTCCATTGCGAATCGGCACGCGACGCGACCGCGCCGCTTCCCCGTCTGGCACTAAATAGCACGACCGGACTTTGCAGTTTTTTCAACAATTCCTGCCCAATTTCTCATCATTTTTTCGCGATTTTCAGCTATTTTCTCGAATTCCTCGCATTTTTCTTCACACTACCCGTTAATTTCGACAATTTCCGTCGAAAAAATGCCCAAAAAATCACTGATTTTCATCGGAACACCTCAAAAAACCTCCCTTGTTCCGGTATCGATTTATGCGCCGCCCGAGGGTATTCTAGGGGTTTCTAGCGATTTTTCTGTACAAAACGAGTGGTTTGGCGGTTTTTGGTGCCGAAAATTGGCCTAAAACATGGAATTTTCGCCTATTTTTGGGCATTTTTTCCAAAAAAAATCATGACGAAATAGGTGACACGTGGAACTTCCATATTGCGAGATGAGGTTCCAGGAGGCCTGGAGAGCGTGTTTTGAAGAGTTTTGAGCCTGAAAATTCGCTGAAAATCGAGTTTTTCAGTCCAGGAATTCCATTTTTCTCTATTTTCACCAATTCCTTGATATCCTTTCGAATTGTTTGGAATTTTCAGTATAATTATCGAATTTCCAGTATACTTTCACTTTTATACCAATACTGACCAAGTCTGTCTAGCCAATGTGTGCACTTGGAGAGACTAGGAAGGGTCAAGTTGTCACATTGGCAAACAAGTTCAAACGAAGGGGTAGCGACAGTTATAAACCATATATTCAAGTGTTGTTTGTTCCTTTAGCAGTGTGTCCTGATTATTAGAATTAGTGGGTGGTTTCTGTCGGAAATTTGCCATTTTCACTAGAAAAATTGGTGAAAATTATCGATTTTTAGCTTGGAAACCCTCAATTTTCGTTTTTTTTCAAGCCTAAGAGCCTGATTTTTGTGATATTTTCAGCTCAAAATTCAATATTTCTTCCAGAAAATTGAGAATTTTCTGAGATACCGTAATTCCTCTATTCACATTATAAACTACTACCCAGGCCGCCAACTTTGAGCTCAATTATCTCGATTTCTGTGATAGATATCAAAATCTTGTCGACTGATAAAATGTAGCTGATATTAGGATGAGCAATTTATCAGTTGACAAGTTTCTGATATCTCTGACAGGAATCGAGATAATTGAGCTCAAAGTTGACCTAGAATCCGATTCAAAATTCGTTAATTTTGACTCTAAAAATCATCAAATTCAGGTAAATTTTGGCTTAAAAATAGGTGACTTTAACCCTGAAAATGTCCAGTTTCACATCTGGAGTTCGTTAATTTTCATCCTAAGATTCCAAAAAAAAAGTCGATTTACCCAATATATATTATCAGAAATACTAGAAATTTCGTCATTTTTGGATCTCCAGAGTTTATTCTTAGCCTGCTCACAGCTTCTGCATGAGTCACGTCTTCTTCTCCCGCCAATCTTCTTTTGGAGACCATCATCGTTCTCTGAGCAACACTTCTAGTAAGCTCCACATCACCGAGCTCTCTTCACAATGCAAAATGCAGCTGTCTTCCTTCTCTTCCCCTTTGCCCCCAAGGAGAAATAGCACTCAGCGCCTAGAGACGACACGGGCGGCGTCCCCGCCGTATCGGCAAAAAGGGCATTTGGGGTGCAGTACTCTTCCCCCATCATTTCGGTTGCATTGAACTGACTGGGCGAGAAAAAGGAGAGAAGAGAACCTAAAGATCAAAAAAGAGGGGTCTGATGAGGAAGAGGGGATTCTTTATGAGAAGTCAGCATTAGACCAATTGGTCAGGGTACTAGGGCTCCGTTAGCACCAAGGAGTGGAACGAGCAATTTCACTCGAGCGGCAACCCATAAATCTTTTCCTGGGGCGCTGAGTGGCTAAGCTAGCACCAGAGTATTGGTCTTAACGGCTTAAAAATTGGTCTATCCAGCTTGAATGTCAGGAAAAATGACTGGAAACACTTGATCATCCAATCTAGAGCTCCTCTAGCGCCTAAAATTGGAGTTTTCATACCTAAGATGACTGATATCAAGGTGTGCCGGTTTAATACCCTATTTAGTCTACTAGAAGCCCAAAAATCGTCAAATTTGACCTCAAATATCTTGGTTCCTATAAAAGATATTTAAAATTTGTCAGCTGATAAAATATAGCTGATAATATGAGAACTATTTTATCAGTTGAAAAAATTTTGATATCTTTTAGGGGAGCCGAGATAATTGAGGTCAAAGTTGGCGGCCTGGGTAGTAGTTTATAATGTGAATTACGGTATTACCGGCGACTCCATACTTTCACGCTGACCTCAACTACCGTATTCCTCTCAGATAAGCCTATCCAATCTGTCAACTTTGAGCTCAAACATCTTGGTTCCTATGAGAGATATCTAAAATTTGTCAATTGATAAAATGGAGCTGATAATATGAGAACATTTTATCAGTTGACAAAATTTTGATATATTTTAGAGGAGCCGAGATAATTGAGCTCAAAGTGGGCGGTTTAGATGGGATTGTGTTAGAGGAATTGCGGTATTTTCGCTGGCTTTTTAGGTCTGAAAATTCAAGTTTTTAGGCTAAAAAATTTAGCCTGGTATTCTTTAAAATCTCTTTTTTGTTGTAAAAAATGTCACTTTAAACTTTCCCTACCCTTTCTTCTTCTCTATTCCAATCAATCCAGTCGTTATTCTCGTTTTTTTCTCTATTACTTTACGATCCTTCACATCATCGTTACCCTCATCCATCCCATCATATATAACCAGTTCCTTCTCTATTCAATGTAGTTTAATGTGTCAAATCGATACGATTTTCAAAAAGAACATCTCTCCTTCCTGGCGGGTCTCTACCACGATCAATTTCTCAGAGTCCTCATGGACTTTGAGAAATTTCGTGGTGGGACCCGCCGCGGCGTGCGTAAGGTGGTTTTAGGGCCTAGAATCTAGGCGCTTATTTTGTAATTTCGGTTACTTTAAAAAAAAACGATAGCCATCTTTCATAGCTGTTTCGGAGATGGCTATCATTAGGAAAGTGAAAATTAGAGGTCGAATTTTTCGAAAATTGTGGGTTTCCAGAGACATCAATTTTAGAGAAATTGAAGGTTATGTCAGTTCTTTGAGGGACAAGAAACCATTCTATTCTGTGGTCCAAATTCTGTATTTTCTCCCCCGAAATCTATAGAGATTGGTTACAGCAGTATCTGTAATAGAAGAGCCCATAAATCTTTAAGCCAAAATTGCGCTAAATTGAAAATTTTCAGACTTAAAGGAGGCGAGACAGCAAAAATTTTGGGGGACGAAATCGCGGCGCGCTTATGTAACCATCGGTCGTCAGGCGTCTTCGCGCCCCCGTAGCTCAGCCGGTAGCGGCGCTGTACCCCTGAGCTGCCTGTCATGAGTTCAACCCCTCATGGGGGTTCTCTATGCAAAATATCAGGAAAACTTTTTTTTTTGGTGTCTGGCCCCCTATAAAATTATTTTTCGCATCTGAATTTGGGTCAACTTTGAGCCAATTTTTCTCGATTTCTGTCAGAGATGTCAACAATCTGTCAACTGATAAAATATTGCTGATATTAGGATTAGCAATTCATCAGTTGACAGATTTTCGATATCTCTCATAGGAACCGAGAAAAAATGGCTTAAAGTTACCCAATTTTCAGACCCAAAATTTGTTTATTTTAAAGTCTAAAAATCATGAATTTCGCCTCAAAAATTGACGGTTTTAACCCTCAAAATGCCCAATTTCATTCTGAAATTCGTTAGTTTTCAAGAAAAAAGTCGATTTACCCATATTATATCATTTTGAGCTATCTTTCGCGATCTTAAAAATTCCATTTTTCCAAAAAATTGCTCAAATTCGGATTCTAATAATCATCAATTTCATATAAATTTTTGCTAAAAAATTGACTTAAAGGAGACAAGACAGCAAAAAAATTCGGGGGACAGTTCGGGGGACGAAATCGCGCCGCGCTTATGTAACCATCGGTCGTCAGGCGCCTTCGCGCCCCCGTAGCTCAGCCGGTAGCAGCGCTGTACCCCTGAGCTGCCTGTCATGAGTTCAACCCCTCATGGGGGTTCTTTATGCAAAATATCAGGAAAACTTTTTTTTTTGGTGTCTGGCCTCCTTTAAAACACTTTTAAATGGCTTAAAACCCCCTAAAATGTCCAGTTTCAGTTCTAAATTCGTTAATGTTGACTCTAAAATTCCAGAAAGACTTCGATTTAGTCCAAATTATATCATTTTTTTGAGCTAATTTTCGCGATCTTTCGCGATCTTCAAAATCCCAATTTTGCAAAAAATTGCATCAATTTGAATTCTAAAAATCATAAATTTCATATAAGTTTTTGCTAAAAAATTGACTTAAAACACGTTGAAATGGCTTAAAACCCCTTGAAATGTTCGGTTTCAGTCCGAAATTCGTTAATTTTGACTCTAAAATTCTACAAAGAACTCGATTTAAGCCATATTATATCATTCAAAAATCCCATTTTCCTCCAAAAATTGCACATCATCCGATCCTTCTGACTTTTTCTTCTCTTCTCGTACCTTATCCGTTTCAAATTCCCGCCCTTTTTTCAGTGTGAAGGTCCCAGGATCGCCTAAATGAGCGCCGTCGACTCACACCACCATCACAATCACCACAACAATCATCATTCGAATGGCAATGGAACAGTGTACGATTCGAATGGAAACGATGAGATCAAACAGGAGATCAAAGAGGAGCCAATGCTATCCGATGACGATGTGACATTTGGTGAAATGATGAAGAAGAAGGAGAAGAAGAGTAAAAAGAATAAGAGGAAGGCACCAGAGAGTGGAGAAGAAGAGGAAGAATCCGAGGACGATTATAAGCCCGAGAAGCGGAAATCGTCGAAAAACGGGAAAAAGAAGGCTGGAGGATCGGAGGATGAGGAGGAGTCGGAGGATGATTATAAGCCGGAGAAGAAGAAATCGAAGAAGAATAATAAGAAGAAGGGAAAGGCGAGTAGTGAGGAGGACGATGATGATGATTACAGCGAGGAGGATGTCAAGCCACCGGTTCGTTTTTTTTCTAATTTTTGGAATTTTTGGAATTTTTGGCTTTTGTCGCACCCAGTTATGATTTTTGCACATCTTAACCCAGTTTTTTGAACCCACAATTTATCAATTTTGCTCTAAAAATCCATTTTTCTCACCTGATTACTGTATTTTCCCTATTAGAAGTCCACCCTATGTTCGCAGCACACATTCCGTAAAACCTGTAATAGAAGGGTACGCACACTGTCCAGTTTGAGCTCAATTATCTCGGTCCCTATAAGAGATATCAAAATTATGTCAACTGATAAAGTTGACAGATTTTTGATATCACTTATAGGAGCCGAGAAAAATTGGATCAAAATTCGACCACAGTTCCGATCCAAAATTCGTTAATTTTGACTCTAAAAATCATCAATTTCAGTTAAATTTTGGCTTAAAAACTGATGGTTTTAACCCTAACAAATGTCCAATTTCAGGCTGAAATTCGTTAGTTTTGACTTTCAAATTCCAAAAAAAAACACCCGATTTATCAAAAATTGAGCCATTTTACGTCTAGAATGAGCTAGGAATGACCAAAACTTATTTTGAAATTTATATTGTTGAAAAACGTCAAAGGCACGCCAGCCAGGGCGTTTTTAGACTGAAAACAGGTTTAAAATCAGCTCAAACTCATCCAAAAACGCTGGAATTTCTCAATTCCGATCATTTTCAGTGCATTGTTCATGATTTTTTGAAATTTTTTGATCCGAAGTTTGGTAGTTTTTGATCATTTTGAGCGATTCTATTACATGTTTTATGGTATTTTGAGAAATTTGACTTTTTTTCGAATTGAGAGTTCCATAACCGGAAAATAAGCAAGTTTTGAGCTACAATTTTGACGAAATTGTGTTTTCCGGTATCATTTTAGTCTCAAAACATCATTTTGAGAGCTAAAAACCAATTTTCAGGACCTCAAAAGTCTTTTTTTTTTGCAAGAAATAATTCAGAATTTTTGAATATTTTTGGGAAATTTGATTTTTCGAAGTCGAGGAAATTGGTTTTTTTTCAGCAATTTAATTGATAAAATGGTGTTTTTAGGGTCAAATGTGAGCTGTTTTAAAAATTGCTCATTGAAAAATTATGCAACTTGCAGTTCGAAAAACTGCTCAAAATGTCCGAATTCTCAGTTTTGCTCCCACCTGAATTTGCTTGTTTCACCCTTTCCTTGCTTTGCACGATGCCACCCTAACCCCCACCCTTTGCACTTTTCCAGAAAGGCATACAAGAGGACACTACGACGTCAACGGCTTCAGACGATACCTCGATGACTGAAGAGGAAAAGAAAAAAGAGAGAAAACGGCTGAAAAAGGAGAAAAAACGGCTGGAGAAGGAGAATCGGAAGGTGAAGGAAGAAGAAGCAGGCGATGCCTATTCCGATGAGATCAAGAAGGAGATGATGGAAGAGGAGAATAGCGAGGATTCAGACGATGACGAAGGCGAGAAGAAGAAGAAGAAGAAGGTGTTGTCTTGTTGTGGTTTTTTTGCATGGTCTTTAAGTTGTTGCTTTTCTAAAAATGTAGATTTAAAATTTTGAGTTACTGTATTCCAATCAACAAGGTTATTATTTCAGAAAAAGAAGGCGAAAGCTGAGAAGAACAAGCCGAGCACCTCAACTCCAGCCAAGAATAACAAAAAAGAGCCAAGCAAGAAGAAGGTGAAAGAGGAGCAAGAAGAGATTTGGGAGTGGTGGAAAGAAGAGAAGAAGCCAGACGGTGTCAAATGGAATACCCTTCAACACTGTGGTCCACTCTTCGCGCCCGCCTACATTCCCCTTCCAGATCATGTTCACTTCAAATACAATGGTCATCGAATGAAGCTATCACCGGCGGCAGAAGAGTGTGCTACGTTCTATGCTGGAGTCGTGAATCACGAGTATTCGAGTCAGGTTCAATTCAATACCAATTTCATGAAAGACTGGAGAAAGCTGATGACTTCTGGCGAACGAGAGAAGATCACAGACCTGGCGAAATGCGATTTTACGCATATTGTTGAGTATCAGAATGAGCAGCGGGAGATTAGAAAAGCGATGACGAAAGAGGAAAAGGCGAAGATCAAAGAGGAGAAGGCCCAAGAAGTCGTGGATTATGGAATAGCAATCATTGATGGACACAAAGAAAAAATTGCGAATTTCCGTATCGAACCACCAGGTGTATTCCGTGGACGAGGAGGACATCCGAAAATGGGATTCATCAAGAAGCGCATCGTTCCGGAAGACGTTATAGTCAACTGTGGAAAAGATTCGGTGATTCCAAAACCACCACTTGGCCACAAGTGGAAGGAAGTGAGACATGATAACACTGTCAGTTGGCTCTGCTCATGGACAGAAAGTGTGCTCGGACAGAACAAGTACATTATGCTGAATGCAAGTTCCAAGATCAAGGGATCAAAGGATTATGAGAAGTATGAAACTGCGAGACGTCTCAAAAAGAAGATTGGAGGCATTCGAGAGAGATATATTGCGGATTGGAAGTCCAAGGAAATGAGAATACGGCAAAGAGCCACGGCACTCTACTTCATTGACAAACTGGCACTTCGTGCTGGTAACGAGAAGGATGTGGATGAGTCGGCGGATACTGTTGGTTGTTGCTCACTCCGTTATGAGCATATCAAGCTGTTCGAATCGGCAAAACTTCAGGAGACTGATAAGAAGGAGAAGGAGTTCGTTGTGGAGTTTGATTTCCTTGGTAAGGATTCGATTCGCTACTTCAACAGAGTCGCTGTCGAGAAGCGTGTATTCAAGAATCTCAAGCTGTTCATGGAGAATAAGAAGGCTGGGGACGACCTGTTCGATCGTTTGGACACGGCTACACTCAATGAGCATTTGAGGAGTTTGATGGATGGATTGACTGTGAAGGTGTTCCGTACCTACAATGCATCGATTACACTTCAAGAGCAGCTTATCAAACTGACGAATCCAGATGACAACGTGGCTGCCAAGATTCTATCCTATAATAGAGCCAACAGACAAGTCGCCATTCTGTGTAACCATCAACGTGCAGTGTCGAAAGGGTTTGATGAATCGATGGCCAAGTTGGAGCAAAAGGTAATGTCTCTAAAAAGGAAAAGTTTTTTCAGATTAATTTTTCAGATTAAAGACAAAAAAGCTGAGGTCAAGGAGGCCGAGGCCGCACTGAAGTCTGCTCGTGGTGCCGAGAAGGAGAAGGCCCAGAAGAAGTACGATCAGAAGAAGGAGCAGCTCAAAAAGTTGAAGATCCAGAGAACTGACAAGGATGAGAACAAGCAGATCGCCCTTGGAACGTCTAAACTCAACTACATTGATCCCAGAATCACGGTTGCGTGGTGTAAGAAGTTCGAAGTGCCGTTGGAGAGGGTAAGAATCCTTTTTCTTCGACATTTACTGTAAAACCTGTATTAGAAGGGCTCTACCTTTGAAGGCGGGCCCTTCTAATACAAGTTGTATTGCTCTGGTACAAAAACTAGAACTGTGACCGTGGCCAAAGAACCCACAACGACAACTACCGTAACCTAAAAAATATGTTGAATCAAACACCGTTCCATCAAATTTGAAACAAAACACTGGAAAATCGAAGAAGAATCTTCGAAAATAGCCGAAAAACCTAAAAAGGCCTGAAAATTTAGCTGAAAAATCGAGGAATTTTAGTTAAAAAATGACACAAAGTCGGTCCAAAATGATCAAAAACAGTCAAAAATAGGTCCCAAATGACCAGAAAATCAAAAATTAGCACCAAATGTGGGTCAAAATGGTCCAAAATGATCAAAATTGTCAGAAATAGTCCAAAATGGTCCTAAGTTAAGGAAAAATGGCCCAAAATCGGTTCAAAGTGATCAAAAGAGGTCCAGAAATCTGTCCGAAATGATATAAAAAAATCGAAAATCGGCCTAAATTGGGGTCAAAATGGTCCAAAATCTGTCCAAAATGATCAAAAGTAAATCCAAAATGGTCCAAAATTGAGGAAAAATGGTTCAAAATCGGTCCAGTCGATGTCGTTGAATCTCTAAAATTCATTATTTTCTTCCAGGTGTTCACCAAAACTCATCGCGAGAAATTCCGCTGGGCCATCGACATGACAATGACCACTGATGAGGAGTTCGTCTTCTAAATTTTCAATTTTTTGCTCTTTTTTCTGTTAACCCCCCTCTCTCTTTTTCCTTTAAAAACCATTCGTCTTTTTTTCATAAAAATGTCGTCTGTGATTGTTAAAACTACTTTAATCATTTCTCTTTTTTCTATCTCTCTCGAAAATGCAAAAAAAAAATCTTCTCATTTTTCTAAATTTCCTCTAATAATTTATTTTTCTTATTAATTCCTTCCCCCCCCCTCCCCTGCCCCTCTATTAGAGGGTCTCTCTAATATTAGTTCTTTTCAATGTTTTCATCAAAAAATCTCTATTCTACAGTCATGCCTAACTTTTTTGAATTTTTTGAAAAATTTCTCATTTTGTGTAAAAGTAAAATTTAGTGTGTTATTTTTTCTCTCTATTTTTTCCTGTAACTTAAACAAAAATTAGTACCCTTCTTTTGACTTTTACTGTGTCTCTATGTCTCTCCATCTCTCTTTCTGTCAGCTCCAAAAACATTGAATTTCTTAAATTTGTCTGCTTTTTTTCTCTGTCTCTCTACCCAGGAAGAATAAATTCTAAATCTCAAATTCCCAAATGTCTTTTTTAATGAAAAAATATGGATTTATAGGTGAAAAATGATAGGAAATTGATTAAAAAGTCCTAAAATCGCAAAACGAAAAAAGCAAAAAGCATAAGCCCAATGCGGGGCTCGAACCCGCGACAACCAGATTAAGAGTCTGGTGCTCTACCGACTGAGCTAACCGGGCGGCGAGAGAATTAGGTCACCATGCCGTATAAGAAGGGCGCGGTGGAGAGAAAGGCGCGAAGGAGGGAGTCGAGGAAGAGGGGGAAAATGAAAACGGGTTTTTTTCAAATGATAAAAAATAATTTTCCTCTTTTTTTTCAGCGGATTTTCAGACATTTTCGATGGTTAAAAAGCTGGAAATTCTATTTGAAAATTCTCCTTTCATTGAATACTTTTTCGGGTTACGATACACAAAAAAGTTCACTGTGCAATATAAACTACGCGCAAGCGCTCTTTTCGCATTTTGCGCCAATTTCGGGACCAATTTCGTTCAGTTTTTCCGATTTTGCTGCACAAAACCCATTTTTTAAAATCCCTTTTTAGCTTAAAAATCAATTTTCAGCAGTATTTGAGCTTCAAAAATGAAGGATCCAGGTAGGAATTTTTGGGATTTTTTTCAAAAAAAAAATAAATCTCAGTTTTGAATTCAATGCAAAAAGAAGCGGCAACCGGCGAGTCGGGAGCGACGCCACAAGAAATTTGTCAAGAAAAAGAAGAAGACGAACTTTCGAGAAAAACGAAAAATGTGAAAATTGTGGTGGATGATGAGGTTTCGAGTGGTGGGAAGGTACAAAAATTTGAAATTTTTCGCAAAAAAATTGTTTAAAAATTGAAAGAAGTGCTGT
>NC_013489.2:12107003-12107940 GCF_000004555.2 Caenorhabditis briggsae | reverse complement strand
TCCTTTTTTCAGTCTACAAGTGTTGAGCAACTATTTTCTCCGCCAATTCCAACTCGTAATCGATCAGAATCTACACTTCAACCTCAAGGAAGTCAGAAATACGATACGATTACATTTGCTCCAGCAGTACAGTTGCCTTCAAACTCTGCATCTGCTCAATGCAATGTTGAAATACATTTGGGAGATGATCGGTCTCTTCCACCACCTCCTAGCCGAGCTCCACCGGTCCCGTTGAGCTACTCTCCATGTCTTTCTGCAGTAGTTCATCCTGACGAACAACTAGATTTCACAGAAGTGCAATCAGTTTCCGTCGAAGATCGCGAATTAGCAGCGATGTCATATGAAGAGGTTAGAAAAACTGCTGAAGATATTGAGTCATATATACAAGTGAGCCTGATCTACAATCTTAGTGCATTAATTTGATATAAGTTGTTTCAGGGACAAATTCAAGAGAAGTGGTGTCATGACAGAGCACAAACTGAAAAATGGATTGAAAACATTGCCGGGAGAGTAGCCAAAACTGAAACGATCAACACGATAAAAATGGAAATGGGCAGTAGGAAACGTCCATCTCTTTCGCAAGTATTCGACCAAAGCAAATCGTCGTGTCCCTCTATTGCTCCGTCTGATCCGGAGCCTCACAATGATTACGAAAGATTGTACTTATCCAGGGAAAAGTTGCCCACTGAACGTCGAAATAGTACAGAGTCTGAAAGTGGAGATATCGAAGACATTCGTTTCTGAGTTACAAAAATTTCTTTAGATCACAATAAATCATTCATATATATTTTCATAATTTCATGATGCTTATTTTTCGTATTTCTTGAATTCCATGCATGCCGGTGGTTGTGTCTCGGTTTTCTTCTTGCTGATTTCGTTCCAGTTGGTTGATAATACAGTTCCGTTCGATTCACTGAAAAATAATAAAGCCGTTCAA
>NC_013489.2:12101724-12106874 GCF_000004555.2 Caenorhabditis briggsae | reverse complement strand
CGGCTCCAATGATATAGACGTGATGGGCCCTGTGGAGATCTATCATTTGGTACCAAAACCGTCTGAATATCTCGTTCTAGGGACAAGTTATCAGCCGGCCAGCCATCTGGCCGGGCCGGCCCGCTTGGAAATCGGTCGGCGGAAATCGGCTGGGTCGGTGGTCGGTCGGCGGTCGGCGATTTTCGACCGACCGAAATGGAAGCCTTACTGAAAATTTGGCCGACGATATATCAGTGGGTGTAAAAATTAGATAAGGGTCCCCCTTTATGTGCTTTTCAAGTTCAAAAAGTATCAAAAAATATCAGGGGCTGTTTGTTTGGAATTTTTTGAAAATCGATCAAAGTTGTTAGATTTTCCAAAAAAATGGATTATTAAATTCTCAGAAAATTCGAATTCTCGAAATTTCAACAGAACAATCGAAAAAATCAGAAATTTTGAGAGTAAATTCCCTATAAAAGTGGGCGGAGCCTAAATTGCAGATTGCTATTGTAGGCTCCGCCCCTGACTCCGCCCACTTATTTTCCTTAAAATTTCAGAAATTTTATGAAAATTTCGGTTTTTTTTTGGGATTTTTGAGGAAAATTTTAAAATTTTGGATTTTCCGAAAATTCGATTTTTTTCCGAAAATTTTACAAATTTGAACTTTTTTGGATTTGGTTGGAAACTGATCAAATTTTTCAGAAAAATTCAACATTTTCAGAGGAAAACTTTTGTGAAGAAAAATTGGTTGGAAAAGTGGGCGGAGTCAGGGGTCGGAGCCTGAATTGCAAGATTTTCAAAATTTTCCTGCGAAAATCTCAAAATTTTGAATTTACTGAAAACTGAGGTTAAAAAATAACTCGAGAAAAATTGTATTTTAAATAGCGAAAAAATTCGAAATCTGGAAATTCGGGTTTTCCTCGAAAATGGCCGAATTTTGAATTTTTTGAATAATTTTCAGTTTTTTTTTGAATTTTTTGAATATTCGACAGCACTTCTTTCAATTTTTAAACAATTTTTTTGCGAAAAATTTCAAATTTTTGTACCTTCCCACCACTCGAAACCTCATCATCCACCACAATTTTCACATTTTTCGTTTTTCTCGAAAGTTCGTCTTCTTCTTTTTCTTGACAAATTTCTTGTGGCGTCGCTCCCGACTCGCCGGTTGCCGCTTCTTTTTGCATTGAATTCAAAACTGAGATTTATTTTTTTTTTGAAAAAAATCCCAAAAATTCCTACCTGGATCCTTCATTTTTGAAGCTCAAATACTGCTGAAAATTGATTTTTAAGCTAAAAAGGGATTTTAAAAAATGGGTTTTGTGCAGCAAAATCGGAAAAACTGAACGAAATTGGTCCCGAAATTGGCGCAAAATGCGAAAAGAGCGCTTGCGCGTAGTTTATATCCCGAATCCGGCTCGAATGATATAAGCCTGATGGGCCTTGTCGAGATAATAATAATAATAATAATTTATTACACGTGTGCCTTATCGACAAATGATTTGTCGACAAACGCCCTTTTCGACAAATTACCGACAATTTATCGACAAATTGTCGACAAAAATTGATATTAACCGCCGGAATTACTAGTAAAAAACCGTATCGTTACCATTTTTTTCCCACGACGTCTTCGATGATGGCCAAACTTACCCATGCAAAATTTATAGGCTATCTGGCTTGGTGGCCTAACTTTCCCAAAACAAATTTTTTAGGCCACATCTTTTTTTGCCTTAGAAATGATCTGATGTTCACCTGGTCTGGTTTGTTAAATTATTACGATGCGAAATCGTATGATATGGCGTAATGGGCCTTGTCGAGATCTACCATTTGGTACCAAAACTGTCTGAATATCTCGTTCTGGGGAAAAGTTATCAGCCGGCCAGCCATCTGCCCGGGCCGGCCCGATTGCAAATATGGCTTTTATCGACAAAAAATCGAAATTCTTTTTTTTTCCCGACATTTTCATATTAGTTTGGACTTTTTTTTTTTTGAAAATCTATCAAAATTGTGATTTTCGGAAAAATGAAATTTTCAGAAAATTCGAAATTTCAACCAGAACAATAAAAAAAACCATAAAAATCTAGATTTTCATGATTTTTTAAGAGTTTCAACATTTTCGGTGAAAATTTCAAAGTTTCGAATTTTCTTTTCACATTTTTTTTTGAAAATTCAAGTTTTTGAAAATTACTGTTAATTTCCAATTTTCAAAAATTCTACATTTCTTCAGTACGAGCCCCGTTCGACCCCCAACAATGAAGAGCAAGCGGAATTCAATGAGCTGGTGTACGCGTACAAAGTACACCAACGCATGATGCAACTCTCATTTTCTTCAATCGAACAATTTCTGAATGAACACAAAAATGGGACGAAAACGCTTCGAAAAATGGATCCGGAGGATGTGAAGAAGCTGTCGGAAGTGGAGTTGACTGGATTACTGTACTGGATTGAGATGCAAAAACCGTATGGAGAGATTCCGGATGACGATAAATCCATTCTTTTGCATCGATATTCGGTCAGGAAGCTGAGTTTGGACCATTTCTACAGTGCATCGAAACATCCAGAACACTGTTCGAGACGAGAATTCGTTATGAATAATTACACTTTTGTCCCAAATGATCGAACTGGTTTCGAATTGCCAGAGGATGATGATGTGCAGATTCGAGCCAAGAGAGAGTGAGAAAATGCGCTCTGTTGGACGGGAAATTTGAATTTCTAACTGAAATTTTGGTTTTTTAAAGCAAAATTGTACAAAAAATCGGAAATTGAATTCTCGATTTTTGAAATTCTTAATTTTTGCGTTTTTGGATTTTTTGACTTCTGAATTTTCGAATTTTTAGAATTCAAAATTTCTGTATTTTCGGAATTTTTGAATTTTCCATTTTTTGAATTTCTGAATTTCTGGAATTTTCTGAATTTTCCATTTTTTTGAGTTTTTGAATTTTCAGAATTTTTTGAATTTTTTGAATTTTCCTTTTTTTGAATTTTTGAATTTCTGGAATTTTCTGAATTTTCCATTTTTCAAAATTTCGGAATTTTCAGAATTTTTGTATTTTTCAATTTTGGAATTTTCCGAATTTTCAGAATTTTTGAATTTTTTTCGAATTCCCGCCAAAACTGAAAACTCTGAAAAATAGCGATTTTCAAGAAAAAACTGATTTTTTTACAACTTTTTGTGCAAAATTTTTAGGTCTTTTTCGGGTTTTCAGCTATTTTTGAAGCTTTTTTCCGATTTTTTCCGGGTTTTTTCGTCTGAAATTCGTAGGAAAACTTGTATTTTGTAGTCTTTTAAAGAAGTTTTCATCTGCATTTTGACGTGATTGTGTTTAAACAAAACTACAAACTACTAGGTTGTCTACAGTAATCTACAGTAATCAAACACCGTTCCATCAAATTTCAGACAAGAAAAAACCAGAAGAATCGAGAATTTAGAAAACCAAATTTCTTTCCAGATGCTTCTCTCGCACATTCAATCGATTCTGGAAGAATGTGATCAAACCGTTTGGAGCGTTGAAAGTCACCGATGCGGAGATTGTCTTCTTGCATGTCATGTTGCTATGGAGTGCTTCGAGTAAGTACCCGAAATTGGCTTAAAAACGGCCCAAAATAGGCCGATTATGACCCGAAACGGCTCAAAATAGGCTCAAAATGCCTCAAAATAAGCTGAAAATTACTAAAAATAAACCTAAAATGGTCCAAAATAGGCCTAAAACGGCTTAAAATGATCCTGAAATCGGTCTAAAATGACCCAAAATAGCCTCAAAATAACCCAACAGTGGTCTAACTGGCTGGAAATGACCCGAAATAAGCCTAAAATGACTCAAAATGACGCAAAATAAGCTGAGATGAGCTCAAAATGGCTTAAAATGGTCCAGAAATAAACCTAAAATCACCTAAAGTAGGTTGAAAATGACTCGAAATAGGGTTACAACGACTCAAAACAGGCTCAAAATGGTCCCGAATTAGGCTTAAAACGCCCTAAAATAAGCTCAAAATTGGCTTGAAATGACTAAAAATAGGCTTAAAATGACCAAAAAATGAATTTTCCAGACAACTCGCACGTCACCGCTGAAACCGTCAAAACGATGACGAACCGCCGAGAATGGGCACGAACTCGTCTCTCGACGTGGTACCATGACCATAGTCTCGAGAATCCCGTGGAACGTCTTCAGAAGATTCTGGAGCTCTTGAAAGAGATTGAAATCGTTTGCGACATGCACTGTGAGGATTTCGTCGTCGCCAAAATGTACGAATTCTGTGATATGAGCAAATTCTTCTACGAAACGCTGTGCTATGCGCCATGTAATGCGGATAAGGATCATGTCGATCCGAGTCTTTTTGAGCAGTTTAAGAAGTATGCGACGAGAGGTAAGAGAGACGCAGAGAAACAATTTTTAAAGAATAATTTCTTTTCAGATGGCTCCAAACCCCGCCCATCAGATGACACGACTCCTGAAGAATCTGCTCCAGAAGGCCCTGTGAATCGGTTCGCTGGAGATATCGATCCGACTCGTCTGGTCCTGGATCAATCCAATTTGACAGCGGTGATGGCTCCACTGCCAGATGATAAGGGATTCGATTTGAATGATTTGCAATAGGACCTTTTATTGGAAATTTCTTACAATTTGATGCTTTTTATGTATTCATGTCATATTATTATTATTACAAACAAATGAATCTCGTGCCGAATTTGAACAAAATTGTTTCAAAAAATTTGTCTTTTTGACATACTTGTAACGGGCCGGGCTTTTTCCGGAATTTGGGAGGCCCGGCCCCGGCGGGCCCGTCATTTCACTAGTTTCGAAATTTTTAAAAAACACATAAGGGGGGACCCTTATGTGATTTTTTTCGAGAGCTCAAAATTTGGCTCAAAAATACAGAATTTTTGACACCGGGCCTTCCGGGCCGGGTTATATNGNTGCTCCAGACGGTAGCCGTACTCCAGTATGTTGTATTAATAATGGTTATACAGAGGAAGCAATATCAACAGTTTTTTTTTTTCACGGGAGTCAAAAATGTTGGACTTTTCTAGGCCATGTGCTTGTCCACGTGGATTCCGAGGCGAGAAGAGTTAGACCCTTGCAAGAAATTCCGGCGCCCTAAATTTTGAAGTGATTTACGAGCTTAAAATTGAAGTCGCACTGAATTTCCTGCTTTCGCAAATTTCTTGGTTTACT
>NC_013489.2:12081591-12101434 GCF_000004555.2 Caenorhabditis briggsae | reverse complement strand
TAAGGGGGGACCCTTATGTGATTTTTTTCGAGAGCTCAAAATTTGGCTCAAAATACAGAATTTTTGACACCGGGCCTTCCGGGCCGGGCCCGGGCCTTGAAAATTTCCTCGGCCCGGGCAAGGAGNTTTACNAGTATGCTTTTTGAAGAAAACCCGTTTTCCACTTTCCCCTCTTCACCTCTCTCCCCCCTCTCTCCCTCGCCCACCACACCCTTCTTATACGACATGCCGACCCAGTTCTCCCGCCGCCCGGTTAGCTCAGTCGGTAGAGCACCAGACTCTTAATCTGGTTGTCGCGGGTTCGAGCCCCGCATTGGGCTTATGTTTTTTTTTGCTATAAATTGTCTGGAATCCTAGTGGGTTACGTGGATGACTTAGATTATTTATCTAGTTTTTTTAGCCAGCGCCCTCTATGACGTTGTCGGCATTTTCCCCTAGGATTTCTCTGTATTTCTTATGCTGAAGCCACCACCACTACTCGAAGAGCAACCAACACAGACGTACTCTCCAACGACGTCATCAGATGAGGGTGTGGAAACGGCGGTGGAACAACGATCGAACCGGGATGACGAGCCGAGGAGTATTCTGGAGATTTACACGCCGAAAATTCTGACGTCGATGGAGACGGTGGCGATGAGGAGGCGGAGAATGTGCCGGACACGATGTTGCAGATTTTTTTGCAGGTTCGGAAATCCAGAGATACTGTAAAACCTGTATTAGAAGGGCCTCCAAATTTCCAAAAAAAAACTGTCAACTTTGAGCTCAATTATCCCGGTTCCTAGCAGAGATATCAAAAAGTAACCAACTAACAAAATGTAGCTGAAAATTTGCTGAATATTTTATCATTTGAACAGATTTTGATATCTTTTACAGGAATCGAGATAATTGCGCTCAAACTGCGCGCTGTCGGCTGATTGCTATACCATCTTGCTTGCCCACTTTGAGATTAATTATCTCGGCTCTTATAAAAGATGTCAAAAATTGATTAACTGATAAAATGTTAATCATAAATTGAGCAATATTTTATCAGTTGACCACTTTTTCATAGCTCTTACAGTAACCTAGATATCTCAGGCCCAAGGTGCCGCGAGCTACGCTATTGCAGGTGGCGCGCTTTGAGCTCATTTATCTCAGCTCAAATAAGAGATATAAAAAAGTTGTAAATTGATAAAGTTGTAATCATAAAATTATCATTTTTTTATTTTTTGATGACTTTTTGATGTCTTTGACAGGAAATTAGATATATGCGCTCAAAGTGCGCACTGTCGGCAGGTTGCGTCACCACCATGCTGGCACATTTTAAGCTCAATTATCCCGGTTCCTAGCAGAGATATCAAAAAGTAACCAACTAACAAAATGTAGCTCGAAATAAGTTGAATGTTTTATCAACTTACGACATTTTCCTACCTTTTAAAGCAACCGAGATAATTGAGCTCAAATTTAGATTCCCAAACATTTCAATTTCCAGAGCCTCTTCCCATTTTTCATCGGCGGATGTGGTTCGATTGGTGCTGGCCTTCTGTTAACCTATGCCAACAAAGAGTTATCTCTGATCAAAGAAATTCCAGAATTTCTGGTCCTCATGCCACCTCTTCAAGGACTACGTGGCAATCTGGACATGACTTTCTCATCCAGAATGTCTACATTGGCTCATAAGGGCGCGTTTGCAGAGGAGGGAATTTTGATGAGGGTCAGGAGGAATGCAGCGGTGTCTGAGGTAGGGTTACTGTAGTGGAGAATATCGAAAAATAAAAAGGATTACTGTAGGAAAAAGATAAGAACGATTATGGAAGATGAACAATTTAGAAAATAAACGGTGTCTTAACTTTGAGCTCAATTACCTCGGCTCCTATGACATATATCAAAAATTTGTCAACTGATAAATTATTGATGATTTTATGATAAACATTTTAACAGCGTGCAAATTTTTGATATCTTCTGAAGGAACCGAGATAATTGAGCTCAAAATTTTCAGGCTCTCTCAATAGTCGTTTGCCTTGTTGCCAATCTCATCTCTCTATTCATCGTCCACCTCACACCAGCTCTTCGAGATTCTCAATCAGATGAATTCGCCAACTCAACTACAGTGTCCAATGACACTGATACTCGTGATTTGAGCAACATCGAGAGCTCAATGTTTCTAACTTCGTCGTCTATTCTATCTGTTGCCTTGAATTGTGCCATTTGTACGACTTGTGAGTGAATTTTCAAAAATTTTGAGCCAACTTATCTCAGTTCCTGTAAAAGATATCAAAAAGTGATCAACTGATAAAATATTTATAAATTATGATAAACATTTTGTTAGTTGACCACTTTTTGATATCTGTTACAGGAACCGAGATAAATAGGCTCAAAGCGAGTAGAGGGCGCCATAGAAAGCTCACTGAGTTTAAGCCAATTTATCTCGCTTCCTAAAAGAGATATCAAAAAGTGGTCAACTATTAAAATATTACTGATAATATGATAAACATTTTATCAGTTGACCACTCTTTTCTATCTTCTCTAGGAAATGAGATATATGGGCTCAAAGTTAACAGTGCATTTTTAGAGCATTAGATAGGAATTGGTTAAAACTTTTTATAGTTTTGTTCACAATTGTGTACTACGCGTGGAAGCATGACTACAACCCAGATAACATTGTTGCTCCACTCGGAGCCAGCATCTCTGATATGCTCACAATCGGATCAATGCTCTTTTTGTGCTATCTTCTGAGACCGTATGCTGGCTTTTCGAGTGCTCTTCCGAATATTATTATCAGTATTTCGATTTGTAGTATACCTGTTTGGATTATGTTGGGATGTAAGACTTTTTTAAAATTTAAAAATTCCAGAATTCAAAGCCTCAAAAATTTGAAAATTTCAAAATTTCAAAATTTCAGACCTTGTCAAAAATTGTCGAAAATTGTCAATTGTAGTTTTCATTTTTGGATTACTGTAGCTTTTATATGTTTCTGTAGGACTACTGTAGTGATTATTGTTACGGTATCTTTTTCGAATTCATGTTTAGTGTCTTCAGGATTACTGTAGCTGTAACTAGACTACTTTTGGATTATTGTAACTCTTTTTATTGCTGTAGCTTTTCTCGGATTACTGTAATTATCTTTTTTTCGAAAAAAAAAACTTTCAAACTTCTCGATTTTCTGAATTCCGGAAAATCAGCAAGTCCTAAATTTAAAAAAAAATTTAATTCAAAAATTGTCAAAAATTCAAAATTTCAAAATTTCCAGGGAAAGACGAAATGGCAGTAACAACCGCAAAACAACAATGCCTAACCCTAGTCTTCGCCTCGATAGTCTCCTGTTTAGCCGGATTAATTCAAAGTGAAGGAGCAATGACGTATCCCAATTATCCTGCATATCAAACTCTGATTTCTGGATTAGCGGGAAATCGAGGAGCAGTTCTAGCCTCTCGAATATCATCCTATCTGGAAATCCATCAAGAATCTGAGCTGGATTGGAAGCAGAGAGCAATCCCTTTCATCTACTATCGATCGGATTGTTCAGAAGCGCAGACCGCCCGTCTTTTGTTATTCACAGCGCTTCCATTTCAGATGTTCTTTGTTGGAATATCGACTGCGCTGTCTTTTGTATATGAGCCTGTTGAACTGGATTGGAAATTCTTCTTGGGTTATGCATTGGTGGTGTTGGTGCAGGTAACAAAGATCGGGCTTTGTTGGGGGTGGAGCTAAGGAATATGACTTCTTTGATTCTATGTATCTAGGTTACTGTTAGAGATATTGAAAAGTGGTTCACTAATAAAATGTTACTGATAATAAGACAAATATTTTATCAGTTGACCACTTTTTGATATCTTCTAAAGTAACCTAGGTACATAGGATCGACGAAACCATATTCCTCAGCTCCACCCCAAGAAAAAGGGGAAGGGCGCCATAAGAGTCTTGCTGACTTCAAGCCTATTTATCTCGGTTACTATAAGAGATATCAAAAATGTGTCAACTGATAAAATGTAGATTGACACATGTTTAATATTTTATTAATTTAAAATTTTTATATATTTTTTACAGGAACTGAGATAAATTGAGTCAAAGTTAATGTATATGGTGCTACCCTTTACAATGTGATTTTCCATCTTGAGCATATTTTTCTCGGTTCCTGTAACAGATATCAAAAAGTGGTTAACTGACAAAATGTTTATCATAATGTTAGAAACATTTTACTAGTTGACCACATTTTGATATCTTTCAGAGGAACCGAGATAACTTATATGGAAGAAGCTACCTTCCTCAGTTCCCAGGGGGAGGCGGCGCCAGAAAAAACCTTTACTGACTTTGAGCCTATTTATCTCGCTTCCTAGAGAAGATATCAAAAAGTAATTAACTGATAAAACATTTTTGATATTATGATAAAGATTTTATCAGTTGACAACTTTTTGATATCTTTCACAGCAGAGAAAAAAGTTAAGTCAAAATTAACTGTCACGAGTTCAATGGATTCCAATCTTACTATCCCATTTTCAGTCATTTACAATTCTCTATCTGGCCCAATTAATAGTGTTCACTCTCTGGAAATTCGGATTGGATCCGGATAATCATGCGATTCCACTACTGACTTCTGCGGCTGATGTTTGTGGATGTGGACTTTTGATTTGCCTGTTTTTAGTACTGGATAAGGCATTTGGGTGAGGAAATTTCAAAATTTTGAGGTTTTGAGATTCTGAGTTTTAAATTTTCAGATGCGTCAAGAGGATTGAATAGTCTCGGGATTTTCGTGATCTGTGAAAAATGGCTAAAAATCAATAATTCTAAATTATTAAATGATTGTAACAGTAATTGAATCTCTATTTGAATTTCTTTTCAACTGAACAATAAATGCAATTTTCTGTGTGTTTTTTTTTGATTTTATGAAATTCTGAACTTCTGAAATTCTGAAAATTTTGAATTCTGAGATTCAGAAGTTCAGAAATTCAGAAATTCTGAAATTCTGAAGTTTAGATCGGTCTAGGAAGTTATCTACCTCAAAAAGTGAAATTTACTACGTTCACTTCTGTGGGCTGTTTTTGGCATATATTCTGAAATTCTGAAATTCTGAATGTTTCAAATTCAGAAATTCAGAAATTCAAAAATTCTGAAATTCAGAAATTCAGAAATTGTTTATCATAAAATTTGCAACATTTTATTCGTTGACAACTTCTTCATAGCTCTCCCAGAAACCCAGATGAATTGGCTCAAAGTTTCGCTGCTCTCATTTTCTTATTTCCTCAAAAACCACTCACTACAACACCCGAAATACTCCTCATCGGTTTCATTGGAATAAAACGGGACATCTCTATAACATAATGCTCCATTTTCATGGTTTTCTTCATCAGAACATCCAGGGGAACCATCAGTACATGCAAACTTGAATTTTTCAAGTTCCCGCCAATTTCACAAACCTCCAGTAATCGATAGGTAGCTATTGATCTGGATAGTAAGAGATAAAACGTAAATAAAAGCAATTAAAGTTTTAAACGTGGGGGGACAGGAGATTTTTCGTAGTTTTTTTGTAGCTAGAGTATGCATTCTACCGTAACGGTGTACAACGCTTAATGTCACTCTGCGTACAGCTGTCGTCCTCGCCTTTATGTATGCAATCGGGCAGCGGCTTTCTCTTTGCCCGCGTGGCTCAGTCGGTAGCGGCGCCGCACCCTCAATCATCGCCCTCACAAGTTCAACTCCTCGAGGGGCATCTTTGAACGGAATTTCGAGAACATTATTTTTTCATGTCCCCCCACCTTTAAAATTCATCTTTTGGAAAGAGATTGTGTGAAAGAGAGAGTGCAAAAATCTTTATGATGGCTGAAAAAGTTGGCAGGTGGCAGCTGGCACTCGTGGACCGACTGAAGACATACTTTTGCTTTGCAAAGTTCACGGATTTTTGATTTTAAGAAGTAAGGGAAAATTCGAAAAAGAAATACTGAAATTTCTGAAATTCCGGAAATTGAAAAAATTCTGAGATTCCGAAACTCTGAAATTCTGAAAAATTCTGAAAATCTGAAAATCTGAAATTCGTGATTCTGAAATTTTCGATTTTGAATTCTGAGATTTTTAGCATATAGAGCAACAAATTTTTAACGCATTCTTGAAGATCCGGATTTTTTAAAGGCACTTTGGAAACGTATTGATATTATCCTGGTTTTAAAAAATTGGGTTACTGTAGTTTTCGTTTTGGGGCCTTTTTTCTTGTAAGGTGACAGGCATGATATCAAGTTTACATTTTTTTTTCAAAAAATTATTTACATTTTCAGAGTTTCAAAAATATTTTCAGACGTTGTAGTAAATTGGAAATTTACATTGGATGCTCTAATAGAATTTACATTGGATGCTCTAATCCACTCTATACTTGAACTTTGAGCTCAATTAACCGACAGCGAGCGGTGCCGACCCAAAAGCGCAAAATGTGAACCAATTATCTCGGTTCCTAAAAGAGATATCAATAAGTAATAAACTGATAAAATGTTGTTTATGTTATGATAAACAGTTTATTAGTTGAGACATTTTTAATATCTTTCATGGCAACTGAGATAATTGAGCTCAAAGTATGGGGTAGGCTTCCATTAGAGCATTTACAGTCAGACCCACTTTCGAATTTTAATTCTAGAAAAAAAACCCGTTTTGTATTTTTCTCTATACCCAATATTTTAGGTACCCATAGCTACTTTTTGGTCCCAAATTCCACATCTCCTCTGTCTGTATCCCATCAATTGTTCTCACCAACCTTCCCAAGAGCATAATACCATTATGCAAAACTACATAGACTCCTAATTGCTCCCTATTACCACTTCAAAAAGGAACAACGATGTCTGCTCGATGTGTCATCTAGATTATCACCCATCAATCTTCTTGAGCAGATGTGTCCATTGTTATGTTGCCTTTTTGAGATCATAAGATTTGATCTTTTTTTCCCGGGAGCACAGGTCTGTGTTAGGCAGACAGGAGGAGACAGTCGGAAAGAATAGAGAGTAGAAGGGAAAAGGGAATTTCAGGACATTTAAAGTTTTCAGAATATTGATGCCACTTTCAAATCGCTTATCTCGCTTTCTTGGATTTGGACGAAAAAGTTGTTAATTACAAAATTGAAGCTCTTGTCTTGTTCAGTATAGTCTGCAGGTTTCAGGCAAATCGAAAAATTCTGGACTACTTTTTTCAGGACTACGAAGTTGACTTTTTTCTTAGTGAAAAAGTAGAAATGTTTGTACTGAATTTGGTCGAAAAAACGACATAACATAATTAAAATTCTTCTTATCACTTTATCAACGGCCATATATGCAAAAAGGTATGCAACTGAAACACCTTTAAAATAGTGGCGATCTGGAAAATCGTCGTTTTTTATCAAACTTTCCTCTACCTCGATTTTTCACAGCTGTCTTTGAAATATTCCCATTGAAATGTCATACTTTATTTTGCCTGAATCACATTCTTCTGTTTATTTACCTTCTCACTATTCTTCTTTTTTCATCTAGGTGATCTGGATTTTCCCAAACTCACAGTCTTCTGTTATTTCAATCGACACCTGCGATCTTAATCCAATAGCAATATGATGTATGTGACGAATCAAGATGCGCTTTGAAGGAGTACTTAATAGCGACAGATCCCAGAAGAACAGATATGAAAACAATAGATGATTTGGCAAGGTGCAATGGAACCTAGATTGGCGAAAGAAGGGCATTTATAATTAAAAGTACACGGGACATGAAAGAATACATTCCTTGAATTTATATTCATATAAGCTCTTTGACATAATGAACTTGTGAGCCCAAAGACCGAGGTACCGCACCGCAACCACCGTAAACACTCTCATAGGAAAACCGTCAACTTTGAGCACATATATCTCATTTTCTGTAAGAGATATGAAAAATTGGTGAACTGATAAAATGTTTATCATCATATCAAAAATATTGTACTAGTTGATCGTTTTTTGATAGCTTTTAAAGGAACCGAGATATTTGGGCCTAAATATTGAGTGACGTCTTATTAGAGTGTTCACGGAAAATAAGCTACGCGGTTGGGAACTAGGACGACAGATGGACTGTATCTGAAGGATACAGTATATCTGTTCTACAGTGCCTGAATAAAAGAAATACGATTTTTGAGAATCTTATGATACGATTGATGGTCTAGAGTGCTGCCCGAAATTCCATCCCAAAATGACAATTTTAGTGGAAATTGGTCAACTTTGGGTGTCTACAAAAGTACTTATTACTGATCCGATTAGTTTGATAAATCCTGAAATTTTAGAAAAAACATAGAACTTCATTTTTGTAATTTACAACTTTTTTGTGCAAACACTTGCTGGAGAAAAAGGTCGCAATAAATTTGAGTGGTAATTTTGAAGCTTTTGAGATGTTTTCGGTTTATCACAAATTATCTTTTCATTGAGTGATTGGCGGGAAAAGTTTTCAACTACAAAGATGAAGTTCTATATTTGTTTTATAACATCTGAAATTTTCAGGTTAAACGGACAAGTGTACTTTGCTCTTGTAGATATCCAAAGTTGCCTGTTTTCGACAGAAATGGTCGTTTTGGGGTAGAATTCTGGCTAGTACTGTAGTTCTTAAATTTCTGAGAACCGTGAAAATTCAGAAAATTCAAGCTTTAGAATAATTGTGTCATTTTTTTGGAATCCTAAACATTTTTTACATTTTGGTTTTTCGAATCTTAGGGATCTTAAAAGTCCCGAATATCTTATCTATTTCTAATTCATTTCTCTTTTATCTGAATATTCATATTTTCTATTATTTCCACAGGAATCTTATCTTTCAGTTTCTCTCTACAGTAATCTTAGTCGACCCGCGAAATCCCATTCTTTGGATTGCTCTTGGGAAGAACCGCCTTTCCTTGGATCCCAGAGGGCGGAGTCTCGATGGGCGGAGCCAGGGGGTTGAAAGGGAATGGGGGTAGACGAACAGGATAGGTGTCAACTTATTCATTCATCTCGACCTTTTCCCTTTTTTGCATTTTCACAGATTTTTGATTCCTAGATATCTGGATTCCTAGATTCCTAGATTCTATGATTCTTAGATTCTCAAATTCCATGATTTTCTAGATTTTCTAAAATTTTCGAATTAACAAAATTCTGACTCCAATCCTTTAGATTCTTTGAGCTTACGATTCTTCTAAATCTGGTAACTATTCACCTCATTTCCCCTCCTTTTATGGTTTTTGGGTTTTTTTAAAATTCTAGGGTTTCTAGATTTTTTAATTTTCCAAACTCCGAATTCTTAGGGTTATAGAGTATTACTTAAGATTTCCTAGACTGGATCACTTTCTTCATCTTGAACTTCCTTTTTAAGTTTCGCAACTTCGCTCCAACGAAATTAGTTTCCTTCTTCCAGAACCTTCTTCCTCCTACTCCTTCACCCACCACCGCCACCATCATCATGTCCGTCTCCCCAACCACCACAACCTCCTCCCCAGTCTCCATGTCCCCACCCGGGTACCCTTACCCAGTCCGCGCCTACTTCAATTCCCGCTGCTTCCCCCAACCCTCCATCATCCCATCCTCCTACCAACTCACCATCGGCTCTCAATTCCACAAAGTCTGTCCCTTCCAAAATGTGCCCCTCTTTTCAGTCACCTTTAAGGGCCAAAAGTCCAAAACCTTTAATTTCTGCCCACAACTGCAGAAACTTGTCCCTCACAAGTGCAGTTGTGGGATCAGAGAGGAGGATTTGGTACCCTTGCATTCTCAGATGCATCGGGGACACCATGTCCTCTTCTGCAAAAATAAGGTGACTGAAAAAATGGAGACATTCATTTTTGACCAGGCAACTGGTTCACTTTGTGAGGTTGAAGATCCAGAGTTGGAATACCAGCCTCGCCCATTTTGCCCATTCATCGTCATCGGTGAAAATGGTGCAGTTTTTGTGAAAGAGGCGGAGAATGGATGGGTGAAGAAGGTGATCAACGCAGCGGGGACTAGAGTCATCCCAGCCCAGCCAGTGAAGATGATTCTGAAGGAGCATCCAACTGAGCATGTGGATCCTGAGGCGTTCCCACAGTTTTCCATTGAATCATGCTGCCACACTGGGTATGAATTCATGGCGTTCCGGGATAAAAGGACTCAGGTGATTGAGTGCAAGACTTTTGATGCACGGGTTGGAGAGTTCCAGGAGTTCAAGTGCAGGATGTGTCCGGGAACTTGGGGATAAGGAGAGGCTACGGCAGAGATAAGGATTGTTAAAGATGTAAGGGTTTGTTTGTTTTTTTTTGGGATTTCAAGATTCCACGAGGTTCGAATTCTCAGTTTCCAGTTTCGGGGTACTTACCGTAGTTTCTCTAATAGATTATCTCGGTTCCTATAAAAGATATCAAAAATCTGCCAACTGATAAATTAATTATCATTATGTCAGCTGTATTTTATTAGCTTATAGATGTTTGATATCTCTTATGGGAACCGAGATAATTGAGCCGAATTTGGCGCAATGCCGTCAGCGCTGTCGGCTGATGGCGTCACTACAAAGCTTTACCTTTAAGCCCAAATATCTAAGTTTCTATACGACATATCAAAAAATTATCAACTGGTAAAATTTTGCTGATAACATGATAAAACTTTTATCAGTTAACAAATTTTTGATATCTCATATAGGAACCGAGATAATTGAGCTTATAGTGTACGTATATGGTGGGCTTCTATTTGAGTGGTACGGTAGTTACATCACATTACAGTGTTCAAGATTTTCAACTACAAACTATAAAATTGTAAAATTTCAGATGGCTTGCTGACTTCAACTCCACCACCTTCATCCCCTCCATCCACGGCCACTAACCGCCAGCTACACCACATCTACATCACTATCTCACTGCCGATCTACTCCACATGACAAGGACCCTATATTTCTCTATATTACCTAACCCGTACCTTTTTCATATTGAAAAATCTAACCTATTTCTCCAAGGATCCTCTATTTCTCGATATTCTTTTACCATAACCATATTGTTCCCTACTACTGTAACCTGTACTTATTATTCTCAAAAACCTAGAATCAAGACTTTGCAGTCTTTTTTCTAGCCGAAAAACCAACAAAAAAAATCCCATCCCACCCCATACCGAATCTCACTCTTCATTGACCCCGTATTTTCTACGACATATCATATTTTTGTCATTATCCTTTCTTTTCTGTGATTACTGTAACATTTTTCAATGATACATATGAACTCGAATTTTTAAAAAATCGTTTGTTATATTTCGTATTTTCAGGCTTTTTTCAGCGATTTTTTTGGAGTTTTAAAGGTGGGGGGGACAGGAGATTTTTCGTAGTTTTTTTGTAGCTAGAGTATGCATTCTACCGTAACGGTGTACAACGCTTAATGTCACTCTGCGTACATCTGTCGTCCTCGCCTTTATATATGCAATCGGGCGTGCGCTTTCTCTTTGCCCGCGTGGCTCAGTCGGTAGCGGCGCCGCACCCTCAATCATCGCCCTCACAAGTTCAACTCCTCGAGGGGCATTTTTGAACGGAACATCGAGAACATTTTTTTTTTCATGTCCCCCCACCTTTAAGCGCTAACACAAGCATAATTGTAAGCATGCAATATAAAAAGATTTTTTCGCAATTTTCAATTTAAAAAAATGCTCATTTTTGGAGAAAATCGCAGAAAAATCGTTTTTTTGGTTACGGTAGTTTTCGTTTTGGGACCTTCAGTCACCGCCGCCGGCATTTTTCTTTCGTAACTTCTTTTTTAAGAATAACAACTGACTTTCTGTCTCTTTTGACCTGTTTTTTTGTATATTTTTCACTAGAAAAAAGTCGATGATTTATAAGAGAATGCGCCTTTAAATTGACTACGGTAGAACAATTTTTTTTTTCAAATTATCAGTTTTTATTCTAGATGTTTTGTCTACTTTTAGTATTGCTTGACTTCTGAACAAGGCTTCCATTCAGTCAGGAAATTTTGCCGGCCGACCATTTTCGCGCATTTGCGCGTCAACGTGTTTGCATACGCAGCATTGTATTTTACGACAAACTACTCACTAAAAGCCTCGTTTGTCGTAAAATAAAATGCTTCGTACGCAATTATAGCCATTTTAAGTAATGCGCAAAGGCACGAAATCGGTCGGCGCGCCGACGACGGCTGTCGGTCGGCTGGATCGGTGGTGCGAGTTTCGACCGACCAAAATGGAAGCCTTATATGACTCCTCTGGTCAGTGTGCCTTATCGACAAACGCCCTTTTCGATAAATTTATCGACAAAATTTTATCGATAAATTTATCGCTAGTTTTGTCGATAAAATTGCGATTTTTTTGTCGATAAGGCACACTGCCTCTGGTGCGCCCTCAAAAGAATACTGTAGTTGTTTTTTTTAATCATTGCTCATCGCATTCAACGCGCACATTCTACCGATTTTTGTAACTTTTTCCGACTGTTTCAGCTGATTTTTTTCATTGAGATACATGCATTTCCCCCTCTAAAACATCGATTTCAACCTAGAAATTTCCAGAAAAGTCTCTCAAAAACGTCATACACCGAAAAGAAAGAATTTGTTATCGAACATGTTTTCGAAGATGTGTTGAATATGAAACAAGTTGACGATATCGCTGGAAATGTCGAATATCATCAAAATATTCCATGGTATTGTCGGAATAAAAAAGTGACACTCGGTGTTTGCGTACTTTGATTCACGCCTCCCCCACCGACGTGTTCGACCCACTTGGGAGATCATCGGATTTAATGAGATTTTCATAGAAAATATGATCTCCAAGTGGGGCGCCAAAACACCACGCCGCACTTGCACAGCGATGGGCGGAGCGTCGGTGGGGGGAGGCGGGAATCAAAGTACGCAAACACCGAGTCTCACTTTTTTTATTGCGACAATAATACTATATTTAATGAAAAAGGGGTTACTGTTTGAAAAATATCGATTTTCAAAAAAAAAACTGTAAACTTGGTAAAACAATCGATTTACAAGACAAAAATTGAAATTTTCGGCTTTTCGCCTAGAATTTTGCCTAAAAATCGATTCTAGAATACATAATTTCATGAATTAACCCTGAAATTTGAACAGAAAAACCAAAATTTTTAGAAAAAAAATTCAGCGAAAAAACTGGGAATTTCGCGAATTTCAAAATTTTTTCCCCTGCAATTTGTTTCGAAATTTTTCGTTTTTCGTTTGAAGTTATAGTCTTAAGCTGAAATGCATTCGTATTATTTGTAAGAACATCCGGAAAGATTGCGCAAAATTAAAAATTTTGAGTCGAAATTTTTTTCCAGGAGTTTCAAATTTGTCGAAATTCGAACTTTTTCGCGATTGCACTGCGCTGTTCGCTGGGTCAGCGATCGCTTGAATGGTCAATCAACACTAAAACTTCTCCATCGACAAACAGTATATTCGGCAAACGAATCGAGGGAAAATATCAGTGTGAATACTCGGAAAACTATTCGGAATGGTATAAAACTGTGAAATGGGCCGATATTCAAGAATATCTGATCCATGGTAGTTTGACAGTGACGCTATTGGTAGAAATCGATGAAATGAGAGGTGTCGAAGCGAGAAAATTGAGAAATTTCGATGAAAAATCGATGAAAAAGTACTCGGATGTGTTGTTGGTGGTTGGAAATGAGGAGTTTTATGTTAATAAAATAATTGTTGGACGCTTTTCTCATTTTGTTCGGCAGAGCGCGGTTGCGCGGCGCCAAAATTCAAAACTTGGTTTTTTTCTTCGCTTATACAAAGTTTTTATTAAAATACAACATTAGACCTGTAAAAGTCATTTAGACCTGTAAAAGTGGAAAATTTTTAATAAAAATGTTTTTTTTTTTTGAAAAAATTTGAATAAATAATTTTTTTCAATGTTTGTCTTTTTTTTCGTTTTTTATTCAATTTTTGTAAATTTTACAGAATTTTTCAGCCATAAAAGTTACATTAGACAAAAATGGACATTGTTTCAAGCTATTATTCATTAAAACATTGAAAAAATTCAAAATATTTTTTCGAAATTGTTCTTTTTTTTTTGTCCAAACTGGCTATTTTTGCACTTTAAATGTCTGTTTTAGCCTAGAAAACCACTTTTATCAGCAAAAAATTTAAAAAAAAAACGACGAAATTCGGCGCATTTTTGCTGAAAACCCGACTTTTGAATTCCGGCGCCTCGCAAGCGCGCTCTACTGAACAAGTTTTGAAATTCGAGCTAAAAAGCGCACATTTTTCAGCACTTGGCCTCTCACTCCACCTATTTCGACTCTCTATTTCTCGGAAACTTCTCAGAATCCCAAAAGTCGATAATCGAGCTGAAGGATGTCGACCCGCGCGATTTTCAGACTTTTCTGGAACTTATCAATGGAGAATCCCCTCTAGACGACTTCATTGTAATCGATATTCTCAAATTATCCGATTTTTTCGGCTCGAAAACTGCGATTCGTCGATGCGAAGAGTTTCTTCTCGAAAAATCGAAAAAACCGCTCAAAGAGAAGTTTCATGCTGCGATTAAGTACAGTATGGATCGCTGAAAGTGCGGGAAATTCAAATTTTTCGTTTTAAAAAGCGAATTTTCAGGAAAAGTGCATTTCCAACATGAAAAGTGCCCAAGATTTCCTGTCGATTCTTCCGGAAAATGCACACGTTTTCTATGCCGACTTGTGGAAGGAATTGTTCCTAAAATCTCATAAAAGTCACTAATTAATTGGAATTTTGTCTTATTTTACTGTTTCTAGCATGAAAAATGGTTTTTTTTGGCTTGAAAAATTTAAAAATCCAGAATTTTTTGAAAATTTATTATGCTTGTCTGAGAAAAAAAAGGTTGAGACGCAGAGAAAAAGTGTCTGCGTCTCCACCGTTTGAGTGCTATTTAGGCTCTCCGCTTCGATATCACTACCGTATTCAGACTGCAAAAAATACTCTCTAACCTTTTTTATCTCAGACAAGCATAATACGATAGTTTTTTCCTACTTCACCTAATCCACTCTCTGCGTCAAAAGGGACCGTCTGCAACCAATTACTGTGAAAAATAATTATCTCATTGACAATGTGCAGCTATAGGGACATAATAATTAGGAAAGGATCTCATAAGAAATTCCTGAAAAGGCAAAAAAACTCCTAAACATAGCAAAATTTCGAAAAACATGCACAATAATACACTTTATGGGAATTCTAGGACAATTTCAGCAAATTGTGGGCAAAAATAGGGCAATTTGATGTGCAAAAATGGACAATTCGATGGGGAAAATGGGCAAAAAATGAGCAATTTTCTGGGCACTAAATTCACAATTTTTAGGCAAAATGGCAAGAATTTGACATAGAAAATGAAAAAAGAATTATTTCCACAACTTCTTGACGGACATATTCTTATCGGAATCCTTTTGCATCACTTTTCCAACAGCCATCTCGAAATCCTCTTGTGTAACATGAATACGTCTTTCACGGAGTGCAAACATTCCGGCTTCCGTACAAACTGATTTCACTTCTGCTCCAGATGCACCTGGAATCTGCTCAGCAATCTTGTCCATTCGAATTCCACGCATCAGATTCATCTTCCGAGAGTGAATCTTCAGAATCTGTGCACGTGCCTTCTCGTCTGGAGCCGGAAATTCGATTTTTCGATCGATACGTCCGGGACGGAGGAGCGCGGAATCCAGAATATCGATACGATTCGTCGCCATGATTACCTGGAAAAAATTAGTGAAGTGGAGTGATTTTAGCCAGAAAAAAGAGGACCAAAACCATTGAAATAGCCCAAAAATCCTAAAAATTGGACCAGAAATTAAAACCAAAAATTGAGTTTTTTGGGTCATTTTTCAGATTTTCTGAGTGAAATCTAGAATTTTCTAGGTCTCTAATTAGAGGTCAATTAGGTTAATTAGAGGGCGACTAAAGTGTTTTTAAGTGGAGAAATAAAGATGAAACTTTGGTGAGCAGCTTGGCTGGGGCGCCTTTGGCGCGGTCTTCGGTTTTTACAGATTCTCGAAAATTTCAAATTCCATTTTTCTTCGGAATTTGGTCGATTCGAAGTTGAATTTTGTGATTTTTAGGTAATTTTCACTCAATTTTTCATGATTTTCCGACCGTTTCCATTCATTTTTAGCCCAAAATTTCAAAGTTTCAAAAAATTTTGGCGAAATTGATGATTTCTAGCTCATTTTCATGCAAAATTCGTTGTTTTTTTCGCGATTTTTTAGCCACGAAAAATTAGGTCATGACCTGGAAAAAACGGAATTCCAGGACCTTGAGAGCGAAAAATCCAAATTTTTGTACTTTTTGGCTTTAAACACCTGGCGACTGTCACATTTTTAGCTCATAAAATCCATTTTCAAACCAATTCCATCTGATTTTTCGATATTTTCATTTACCTTGATGTTCTTGGTAGCCTCAAAACCATCCAACTGATTGAGCAACTCGAGCATTGTTCTCTGTACTTCAGAATCGCCACCACTCGATCCTTCGACTCTTGACGATCCAATCGAATCGATTTCATCCATGAAAATGATTGATGGAGCATGTTCACGAGCCATGACGAACAGTTCACGAACCATTCTAGCACCTTCTCCAATGAACTTCTGAACAAGTTCCGAACCAGAAACACGGATAAAAGTGCATTCAGTGTGATGAGCAACAGCACGTGCTAAAAGAGTCTTTCCAGTTCCGGGCGGTCCATAAAGAAGCACTCCTTTAGGCTGAGCAATACCGAGTGCATCGAACAATTCGGGATGTTTGACAGGCAATTCGATGACTTCCTTGATTTCTTTAATCTGTTTATCAAGTCCTCCAACCATTTCATATGTTGAATCTGGCACTTTTTCAACCATCATCAGTGATACCAATGGATCCACTTTATTCGGTAACACTTTATGAATCATATAGCTATCTGCTTTCATTGCAACCCGTGTTCCAGCTGTCATTTGAGACATATCCACCGATACAGAATCCACGTTGACAATGTATTTGCCGTCCGGATGACTCTTCACAAGTACTTTCTTTTTATCCATTGCTTTGCATACTTCTCCTACATGACTTGCTTGTTCATGCAATCTATTGATTTCTTCTTTCAACTGTCCCACCTTTCCATTCAACTCATTCTTCGATGCGCCCAAACGACGAATCGTTTGCTCCTTCTCACGCACTTGTTGCTGCAAAAAACCGATTTTTACGGGTGAATATGGCTTAAATCAATTTTTCGAGCCCAAAACCATCGAAAATAGGGATTTTTAAGGGTGAAAATTGCTGAAACAGCTGAAAACTCCACTAAAAAGGGTTTCAGACATTGAAAAAGCCGAAAAATCAATAAACCTCTGCCTCATCTAGCTTAGTTTTCCAGTACTGTCGAAGTGTGTTCTCGTTGGAATTCTCACTGATAGTGATAGTCCGCTCCTTTTTACGGGAATTTGGGAATGTTGGAGCTGGTTCCATGACGGGGTTTTTCGCTGGAAAATTTGAGATTTCTCGGGAGAAATTGAGATAAGAAATCAGGAGAAGGAGGTTTATAATTGGAAAAACGACACAAAGAGTACGAAAATTACAATAAGAGCCTCAAAATTTAGCTGGAAATCGAGGAAATTCGCCAAAAATAGTGAAAAATGGACCGAACTGAATTTCATGATTTTGGAGATCGATGAGCTGAAAAGCTACGCATTCTGTGAGAAAATGAAACAATAGATGTAGAAAAAACAGCTTTGAAGTTAAATATTTGCATGAAATGCTGAGAATTTTCGAAAGAAATTGTTAGAAACATTGAAAACCCAAGTATATAGATCTGATGCATTTTCGCTGGGAAAATCGAAATTTCGGAACTAAAATAGGACGAAAAACGCAAAAATCACGATGAGAAGCTGGTTATTTAACTGAAAATCGAGGAAGATTCAAGAAAATTTGAAGAAAAATGAGGTGGGCTGAATTTCATGACTTTTGAGATCAATGAGCTGGAAATTTGGGAACTCCGCATAGAAATTGAGGCAATAAACGAAGAAACCTAATTTTAATAGAGAAACTCAGAAAAAAAAAACTAGAAAATTCAACGAAAATCGGACAAAAACTCGCAAAAACACTGAAAAACGTTCCATGACAATACAGCCTGAAATTCCACTTTTCTAGGCAGAAAATTGGTTTAAAAATGATGAAAAATATGAGTTAGCAGCTAAAAATCTAGCTAGAAATCAAGAAAAAACTACGAAAAACCACGAAAATTGAGCAGAAATTGACTCAAATGATGACTAAAAATTCCGGAAAAACATTCAAAAATTCCCGGGTACGCAATTTGTCGTCAGTGTGTACTGTCCACAGTAACCTGGAAATTCTGAAAATAATTAGGGAGCAAGTCTAAAAACGACTAAAAACGCTGAAAATTACTAGAAAACATCTGAAAAATAAGAGATTTTTATAGAAAATAATTTCTCAAACCCCCAAACCGGTAATTTTTGCATTATTCGTATCTTTATCACTGATTAATTATCGTAAACATCGTAAACTTTGAACTTCTATATCTCCATTCCTGTTTAAGATATCAAAAAGTGATCAACTGATAAATTGTTTATCATAATATCAAAAATATTTTATCAATTGACAACATTGCGTTATCTTTCCCCGAAACCGAGATAAATTGAATCAAAGTAAGGTAACTTTTTCTCTCATTGTTGTTTCCCACGCCCTTCAGAAACTCCCCGAACCCAAATTCACTTCATTTTCCCATTATTCCAAACCCAGGTGTAACACACGGGTTACTGTAGAAAAGGAATTGGCGAGAGAGAGTGACATGTGAAGAGACGCAGACATCTAGAATGTCCCCGGTGGGCGGAGTTTAGATGCCCCACCTGGAAATGGGGGTATAAAAGGGACCAGAAGTTCTATTAGATACTCAATTCTTCATCTTGTCTTCAAAAATCAATATCAAAAATGTCTGGATTCTTCAATTTCGTTGGATTTGGAGCCGCTCAGGAGTCGAATGAAATGTAAGTTTTGTATTTTATTGTACTCATTAAACTTTATTAAATTTAGAACTATTCTAGCTAAATTGGCCAATTTTAAACAAGGAAATTTTTAAAAAATTATTTTTAAACTTTCAGTGCTCCGAAAATGGACGAAGAAGCCTTTGAATCCGGGGATTCGTCATTCGAAATGCTTGATTCTGGAGATGAGGCTTATGAGACTCCTGAAGGCTCCATCGCATCATCGTCAAGTTTTGAGAAGCTGTCCGAGGATTCTGGAGAGGAGGAGGAAGAAGAAGACGTCACCAATTTCGAAGTCATCGCTGCTGATTCTGCCGATTTGCTCACCCAGCTCAATGATTGGTTCCGTCAAGATATTGTTGCTCTAATTTAAAATTGAGAATCATTAGAATTCTTTTTTTGTTTGAAATCCAACTTTCGCAATTTTTTTTGTCAAAAATCTCATTCAAGTTTTTTTTTTCTTAAAATTCAAGTTATAATCTTTTTCATCTGTTTTCCACTGTTCATCTTGGTCACAATCTTTCAATAACCATCTTTTCCCAAAAATTGTTATTTTTTCTTTAAATTCTAAATTTTGTATTTTTTCAAAATCAATAAATTCTTATTTTTTAACTCCAAGTATTAGTTTTTTACTTGTTTTCAGATGAAAATTTTCAAAAAATTGAAAAAAAATGTTCAGAAAATGATTTTTTGATATAGGGATTTCAGTTTCCTTAATTTTCCGATTTTTTAGAATATTCTTCGGGAACTCCAGAATCAATTTTATCTCGGATTGTTAATTGCATATAATTATAAAACCAGTCGGTTTACGCCCCTTCGGGGCTAAACCTCCTGGCTTCCGCTTACATACCCGTAATCTTAATAAAAAGTTCTGTCTCTTTTACGAAACTTTTTCAAACTATTGTCGGAATAAAAAAAGTGAGACTCGGTGTTTGCGTACTTTGATTCCCGCCTCCCCCCACCGACGCTCCGCCCAT
>NC_013489.2:12078639-12081581 GCF_000004555.2 Caenorhabditis briggsae | reverse complement strand
GATCTCCAAGTGGGGCGCCAAAACACCACGCCGCACTTGCAAAGCGATGGGCGGAGCGTCGGTGGGGGGAGGCGGGAATCAAAGTACGCAAACACCGAGTCTCACTTGTTTTATTCCGACAATATGACAAAGAAAAAAAACGTCAAAAAAATCTAAAATTTTTACTCAGGTAAACGATTCGGAATTAGATCTGAGTTCATTCGGAATTAGATCAAATAACTCGAAATTCGGAATTAGATCTGAGTTCATTCGGAATTAGATCTGGACTAGATCTAATACCGAAGTTGACACGAGAAATGCGCCATCAATGACTCAGCTGCCGCCGATGAATTGTTTTGTTTTTTTTTGTTGTCCTAAATTTTTTTCGTCAGGAAAATGGGTTTTTCTCTCAACTTTTACCTTTTTTTCGCTCAATTATTTAAACTATATTTTCTGGAACATATTTTAATGTGTTGTGAACGTTTCTGCAAAATTTTAGGGGAATTTTTTTAGGGACAGCTGACTATTCAAAGTTCAATTTATATATACGACTTCTATAGGAGACAGTAATTCTATGAACCGATAAAAATACGAATATTTTGAAGATTTTAAATTCAGAGAAAACTCTGCAGGTAAGATAATTTTTGCCTTTTTCAGCTTAAAGGATTACGTAAAAACGATGCAAGGGATCACCGAAAAAAACAAGAAAAACAAGATGATAAATTTCTCTGATAGTGAGCTCAATTTACACAAGTCCAGAAGGTCTTACTTCCGGAAACTGCGTCTCGCCGTGAGCAGGTTAGTTTTCGAAAGTCTGGTGGACAAAGAAACATGCGTGAAATTGCAGGCTCTCAACCGAATGTGTCATGACCCGATTAAAACGATTCAAAAATTTGGGATTTGTTGTATAAAACAACTGCTCTGATGAATTTATTTGGATTTGCAAAGATTTGAGTACGGAAATTATATTGAAATGGCTCAAGTAAGTTTATTATCAACATCACAGAATCAAAAACGTCTTTTTTCAGTTAAATCGACATTCTATTAGAGTGTTTACGGAATCTTCTTTTCTGATTTTACATACTGTTTCTGAATTTCTGAATTTCCGAATTTCTGAATTTCTGAATTTCCGAATTTCTGAATTTCCGAATTTCCGAATTTCTGAATTTCTGAATTTCTGACTTTCGAACTCCTAAATTTCAGAACTTCAAAAAATTTCGAAACTTTTGATATTCAGAGATCTCGAATTTTTGAAGTTTTGAATTTCTGATTTTTTTTTTCTGATTTTCCGACTTTCCAAGAATCATTCAACCAGCGTCATTCGCGTCATTCCCTTTTTCCCCGACTGATAAGTAACCTTTTTCTCGGTATTCCCTCCCTTTTTCCCCTCTATTCTTCCGATGACTCACTAAGCAAACGCGCCCTCTAGTCCTTTTTTATTCAAACACACAACCGAGTTTTTTTGAATAAATTTCTCTAGTTTTTTTTCTATTTTTCCTCTAAAAATGTCCCAAATTTCTCTATCCAAAATGCCAGATTTAGTGATGAAGAACATTTTGGAAAAGTGTGAAATTCGATCCATGTGAGTTTAAATATTATCGTTTTACGAGAAAGTGAACCTCGAGACGCATACAGATATACAAAAAAAATCTCTGCGTCTCCATCGTTTGCGTGTTGTTTCGATTCATCTTGCAGTGGTGGCCTAATTTTTCCTAATTTGGTTTTCTAGGTCACCACTTCAAAATGACCTAGAAAACGCACCAGGGACATGTTAGGGAATGTTTAGGCCACTTTGAAGAAATGGCCTAGAAAACCGAATTTGCAAAAGTTAGGCCACCACTTCAAAATGACAAAAAAGCAAGAAAAAAGCTACATTGTGCATCGTGCATTTTTTTCCAGGATTTTTTTTTTGGAAAAAATTAAAAATATTTTAAAAAACGATTTTTAAAAACGATTTAGAGAAATCGGAAAATCTGAAATTCGAAAAATAGAAAATCACAAAATCTAAAAAATCCCCCAACTCCCATCATTTTTTTTTCAGTTTCTCCCTCCGCAAAGTGACCCACAACTTCCGAGCCTTCATCGACGATTTGTCTCCAGATTCTCGTCTGAAAATTCTCGAATTTTCTATGGATTCTCCAGAAACCATATCCGTCAGATACACATTTTTCAATGGACCAATGTATCTTATCACCTATAAAAAAGACGGTGAAAACTGCAAAATTTCACTGAATTATGGAATTAAAAAAGTGGAAAAGGAGCTGGAAAATCAAGATTTTTTGGCTATTTTTCTGAAAGATTTGGAATTTCTTTTCAAGTTTCAAAAGTCGAAAATGGACTATTGCTCATTTCAATGTTCGGAATCTCAGAAGATTCTAGAATCCATCGTAGAAATTCTAAAATCAAGAAATCGCCTACTAAAAGTGAAAAATATCAGTATTTCTGTGCCAACCCCTGAAAATGTGCTTTCAATTCTACCGTACCTGGCTTCTGGAACCCTGGAAACCATTGGATTTTCAAATCCCAAAATTCGAAATTCACTGGATATTCAAAAAATCGAAGAGCTAGATCAATGGAAAAACGCCAAAAATCTTTATGCTTCCGAACATTTTTTGGGGGGTGGAAATGCTCGAAAATTTGCTCATTTTGATCGAGGAGCAGTTTTTATGAGACAAGTTTTTGCTGATGATCTGATATTTTTGAAAAATGTAAGTCACTTTTTTTTAAAGGGGGGACTCCGACCAAAAATTTTTATTGCATTAAAATGTGTTAAAAGTTATCTATCTTCCGAATATTATTGCGAAAAAATTCAAAAAAAATCCGAAATCCCCGAAAAACGGCGTTGAAAAGGAAGAAAATTCAAAAAAAGGTGCCGCCGGGGGACGAGGATTTTCAGTGAGAAACCTAGGCCACGGCAGCGGGCGCCTTTCCTACGTGGCAATTTTTCCGGTTTTTTTTTCAAT
>NC_013489.2:12076067-12078319 GCF_000004555.2 Caenorhabditis briggsae | reverse complement strand
CTGAAAATCCTCGTCCCCCGGCGGCACCGTTTTTTTTAATTTTCTTCCTTTTCAACGCCGTTTTTCGGGGATTTCGGATTTTCTTTGAATTTTTCGCAATAATATTTGAAAAATAGATAAATTTTAACACATTTTAATGCAATAAAAATTTCTGGTCGGAGTCCCCCTTTAATGTTGAAAACTCAATTTTTCAGAGTTTCCAATCGTCCCTTGCCTTCAAAAGCTTCCTTCTGCGATTCTTGGAATTCAGTGATGAACAAAGGCTGATTGATGCTTTGGGACAGCCCACAACCCAAACAGAGGATGGAGATAATTGGTGGAAATTCGAGTATCCCGGCAGCGACGATCTTTTTACTGTTTTTCTGACCAAAGACAATATTTTCTTCCGACATTTGTATTGACTTTATTGATTTTTGGGCTTTTTTTCGGTTTTTACTGGTTTTTACTTGAATAAATGAGAAAATTCGGCTGGAGCCAAGATAATTGAGCTCAAAGTGAGACTATTTGAGCTCCTAACTTTCAACTGATTTATCTCGATTGCTGTGAAAGGTATCAAAAAGTGTTTTACTGTAAAAACACGAATAACATTATAATAAACATTTTGTTAATTGACAACTTTTTGATGTCTTTCACAGGAACCGAGATAAGCTTGATCAAAGGTGACAAAGTTTCACAGCCATTATTGCCACACTGGTAACCTTGACATATATTATCTCGGTTCCTGTAAAAGATATCGAAAAATGATCAACTAGCAAAATTTTAACCATAAAATGAACAATATTTTCTCAGTTGACAAATATTTGATATCTTTCACAGTAATCGAGATAATTAAGTTCAAAGTTGACGGTTCGATTAGGCTCATAGAGTAAATACGGTGTAATAGATATTTTAAATACATGCCTTCCAGATAACCTAATTTATTGGACTTTTCTCACAACTTCAACTGTTTAACAATCTTTCGTAAAAAATGAGATGATTGAGACCCAAGTTGAGTGTCAGTCTTAAGAAGGGGTGCTATTATATTAAACATTAATCAGCTCATAACTTTTAGTTGCACTGTTCCAATCAACTTATTCGATCCTGTTAATAGTTGAACGTAATGAATTATTTATCAACCAACGTTCACTTTCTGCATCTACTACTGATTCTTCGTATATTTCGAGTGACCTGAAAGTTTATTCTTGCTCGTTTCTGAGCTTCTTTTTTCAACAGTCTCAAAGAGAATACTGAAGCAACAGAAAGTTTAAGGTCAACATTTTTATTGAAATACTTAAAGAAAGAGATACGGGGAAGAAAAAGGAAGTAACAAAAAAAGGTAGAGAGATGTACAATGGACACAACAAAACGCACTCCTGGAAGTATAACTCCTCCTTCATTTTTGTGTCGGTTTACTCGTTTTCTCTGATCTCTACTGAAAAATGAAAGCAGGAGTTTCAGTTCCAGATAGATGCGTACTATGGTAAATTGTTGAATAAACGAAGCTATGAACGAAGGGATGATCGAATTCACTCATCGCTGTTGACTCCAGGGAACCTGAAAAATTTGGCACAGAAGAATTTTGAGCTCTGGTGTGACTAACCGATATGACGCGTTCCGGTATCAGTTGATGGAAAGCTGGTATCAACGCCTTTCCGTAAGCTCCGGGAATTCGCTTGATTTACCTGAAAAATCAATATTATACATTTTGAGATAAGTATTCACAAGTTACGTCCACAAGGAGAAGACGCGAAGAGGGTTTAACAATAGCTCAACTGGAAAAATGAACAGAAAACGCCCAATCCAGATTAAAATAGTTATATTTTCATCACTGGGTTATAATTTAACATTTCGCAATTACTAGAGATTCGAGAAATCAGCTAAAATACTTTTAGCTTATTACAGTGATGTGAAGGACGATTCAACAACTAACAACCGAGGTAAAACCGAGAAAAACTGTAGGAAAAAAATCGTTGAGGCATAATAAGATGACAAAGGTAATATACTTTAAGTTTTGAACAAGAAAAACATTAGAAACTTCGAAAAAAAGAGGCCGTGACGCTGAAAGCCCTTAGGGACGAGGTTTTTTCTAGGCCGCCCGGTGAGTAAAAGCGCGCGAATTCAAACTTTCAAAATTTTTTCGCGGTACCGAGCTCGAATTCGTAATCATGTCATAGCTGTTTCCTGTGTGAAATTGTTATCCGCTCACAATTCCACACAACATACGAGCCGGAAGCATAAAGTGTAAAGCCTGGGGTGCCTAATGAGTGAGCTAA
>NC_013489.2:12072308-12076017 GCF_000004555.2 Caenorhabditis briggsae | reverse complement strand
TCGGTTTTTTCAAGAGTTTTCTAGTATTGTCAATTATTCCAGATACATCGGAAAATTTGAAAAAACAGTGAAAACGAGCGAAAAAAATTTTAAAAGTTTGAATTCGCGCGCTNTTACTCNCCGGGCGGCCTAGAAAAANCCTCGTCCCTAAGGGCTTTCAGCGTATTTTTCGATGCATTTTCGCGATGAAGGATTTTTTTGAGTTTTTTCTTTATTTTTAAGTCAATCTACATGCATTTCTGCAAATTTTGATGCAATAATAAATTTCACCGTACACCACCTTTAAGCCAACAAAACGGAAGTGAAAATATCACACTTGAATAAATATTTTTTGAACGATTTTTCAGCATATTTGACTGAAATTTCACAGAGACAACCCACGGCATCGCGGTTGGGAACCTGAAAAACGCGCGCTTCTTCGCACACAAAAGTTGGCTGCGTGCCAGATTCGAAAATTTTGAAACGTGTTTTGAAAAAAACGTGAAGTTAAACGTTGTTGAGTCGCTACTCACCGAAAAGCCGCGACCGCGCGACGCGTCCAAACTTGGCGCGCTTTCCAATTTTTAAATCTAGGTTCCCTTCCGCGAGGCCGTGACAACCCATAAATAGACCTATTTTTTTCTATTCATTTTTAAAATTCCAAGATTACTGTAGACAGTATACACTGCGACAAATTGCGGACGTCGGGAAATTTCAATTTTCCGGTATTTTTGTCATCATTTCAGTCAATTTTCTCTCATTTTTAGTGGTTTTTCTTCATTTTTTCTGATTTTTCGCTAGATTTTTAGCTTCTAATCCTTAGTTTCATCATTTTCGCACCATTTTCTGCATAGACAAGTGGAATTTTGGGCTATATTATGCTTGTCTGAGAAAAAAAAGGTTAGAGATTATTTTTTGCTGTCTTAGTACGGTAGCGATTTCGAAGCGGAGAGCCTAAATAGCACACAAACTGTGGAGACGCAGACACTTTTTCTCTGCGTCTCAACCTTTTTTTTCTTAGACAAGCATAATATTGTTATGGAACGTTTTTCAGTGTTTTTTTGCCATTTTTCGTTGTGTTTTCGTTCAATTTTCTTGGTTTTTCCCCAGAATGTTGCTACTAAAATTGATTTTCTCTGTTCACTGCGTCAATTTCTATGCGGAATTCCCAAATTTCCAGCTCACCAACCTCAGAAGTCATGAAATTCAACGCAATTCATTTTTCTTCAAATTTTCTCGATTTTCAGCCGACTTTTCGGCTTCTTTTGCGAATTTCGTACTTTTAAGCTCATTTTTAACCAGAAAAACCTCAATTTTCCCTGCGAAAATGCACCACATCAGGATTTCCCTATTATAAACCTCTTCTCGTGATATTTCTATCAATTTTCGTCTATAATTCTCAGAATTTCAATCTCCCTTTGAATTTTTTGTCTCAATTTCTCCCGAGAAATCTCAAATTTTCAAGCGAAAAACCCCGTCATGGAACCAGCTCCAACATTCCCAAATTCCCGTAAAAAGGAGCGGACTATCACTATCAGTGAGAATTCCAACGAGAACACACTTCGACAGTACTGGAAAACTAAGCTAGATGAGGCAGAGGTTTATTGATTTTTCGGCTTTTTCAATGTCTGAAACCCTTTTTAGTGGAGTTTTCAGCTGTTTCAGCAATTTTCACCCTTAAAAATCCCTATTTTCGATGGTTTTGGGCTCGAAAAATTGATTTAAGCCATATTCACCCGTAAAAATCGGTTTTTTGCAGCAACAAGTGCGTGAGAAGGAGCAAACGATTCGTCGTTTGGGCGCATCGAAGAATGAGTTGAATGGAAAGGTGGGACAGTTGAAAGAAGAAATCAATAGATTGCATGAACAAGCAAGTCATGTAGGAGAAGTATGCAAAGCAATGGATAAAAAGAAAGTACTTGTGAAGAGTCATCCGGACGGCAAATACATTGTCAACGTGGATTCTGTATCGGTGGATATGTCTCAAATGACAGCTGGAACACGGGTTGCAATGAAAGCAGATAGCTATATGATTCATAAAGTGTTACCGAATAAAGTGGATCCATTGGTATCACTGATGATGGTTGAAAAAGTGCCAGATTCAACATATGAAATGGTTGGAGGACTTGATAAACAGATTAAAGAAATCAAGGAAGTCATCGAATTGCCTGTCAAACATCCCGAATTGTTCGATGCACTCGGTATTGCTCAGCCTAAAGGAGTGCTTCTTTATGGACCGCCCGGAACTGGAAAGACTCTTTTAGCACGTGCTGTTGCTCATCACACTGAATGCACTTTTATCCGTGTTTCTGGTTCGGAACTTGTTCAGAAGTTCATTGGAGAAGGTGCTAGAATGGTTCGTGAACTGTTCGTCATGGCTCGTGAACATGCTCCATCAATCATTTTCATGGATGAAATCGATTCGATTGGATCGTCAAGAGTCGAAGGATCGAGTGGTGGCGATTCTGAAGTACAGAGAACAATGCTCGAGTTGCTCAATCAGTTGGATGGTTTTGAGGCTACCAAGAACATCAAGGTAAATGAAAATATCGAAAAATCAGATGGAATTGGTTTGAAAATGGATTTTATGAGCTAAAAATGTGACAGTCGCCAGGTGTTTAAAGCCAAAAAGTACAAAAATTTGGATTTTTCGCTCTCAAGGTCCTGGAATTCCGTTTTTTCTAGGTCATGACCTAATTTTTCGTGGCTAAAAAATCGCGAAAAAAACAACGAATTTTGCATGAAAATGAGCTAGAAATCATCAATTTCGCCAAAAACCAAATTTTTTGAAACTTTGAAATTTTGGGCTAAAAATGAATGGAAACGGTCGGAAAATCATGAAAAATTGAGTGAAAATTATCTAAAAATCACAAAATTCAACTTCGAATCGACCAAATTCCGAAGAAAAATGGAATTTGAAATTTTCGAGAATCTGTAAAAACCGAAGACCGCGCCAAAGGCGCCCCAGCCAAGCTGCTCACCAAAGTTTCATCTTTATTTCTCCACTTAAAAACACTTTAGTCGCCCTCTAATTAACCTAATTGACCTCTAATTAGAGACCTAGAAAATTCTAGATTTCACTCAGAAAATCTGAAAAATGACCCAAAAAACTCAATTTTTGGTTTTAATTTCTGGTCCAATTTTTAGGATTTTTGGGCTATTTCAATGGTTTTGGTCCTCTTTTTTCTGGCTAAAATCACTCCACTTCACTAATTTTTTCCAGGTAATCATGGCGACGAATCGTATCGATATTCTGGATTCCGCGCTCCTCCGTCCCGGACGTATCGATCGAAAAATCGAATTTCCGGCTCCAGACGAGAAGGCACGTGCACAGATTCTGAAGATTCACTCTCGGAAGATGAATCTGATGCGTGGAATTCGAATGGACAAGATTGCTGAGCAGATTCCAGGTGCATCTGGAGCAGAAGTGAAATCAGTTTGTACGGAAGCCGGAATGTTTGCACTCCGTGAAAGACGTATTCATGTTACACAAGAGGATTTCGAGATGGCTGTTGGAAAAGTGATGCAAAAGGATTCCGATAAGAATATGTCCGTCAAGAAGTTGTGGAAATAATTCTTTTTTCATTTTCTATGTCAAATTCTTGCCATTTTGCCTAAAAATTGTGAATTTAGTGCCCAGAAAATTGCTCATTTTTTGCCCATTTTCCCCATCGAATTGTCCATTTTTGCACATCAAATTGCCCTATTTTTGCCCACAATTTGCTGAAAT
>NC_013489.2:12069354-12071665 GCF_000004555.2 Caenorhabditis briggsae | reverse complement strand
CCCATCAAATTGTCCATATTGTTTTATATTCTGAAATTAAGAACTCCCACCCCCCAAAATGAATCTGTGTAGAGACAGAGAATATTCTAGAAATCATTTATTGTAAGAATAGATAGCTCATTGTTTCTTATTGGCGATGCAAACTTCATAGAATTCGAGTCCGAGCTGTCCAACGGCGAAAGTCACTTGAATCAGCACGGCGACATGCAAGAGAGAGTGAACGAGTCCGTTGTTGAGCTCGACGAACGCCCAGGAGAGGAATCCAAGGATCAATGGGGAGAAGATGGCTGGAAAATTTGGATTTTGGTACTGCTTAGCAGTAGCAAAGTGAGATTTTGCTACTGCTTGGCAGTACCAAATTCAATTTTACATCTGCTAAGCAGTAGCAAAATTTGAATTTGCTACTGTCCAGCAGGTGTAAAACCGTATCTTCTTATCACATACCGACAGCGTACTGAATTCTCAAAGTGATCTCGTTATCACGAATGATTTGACGAACATCGTAACGTCCGTCAATGTTATAATACCATCTACGAGCCAAATGAAGAAGGTGCATTCCGACTAAAAGCGAATAGAAGACGAATGTGAGGAATGAGAGCGCGGCGGATTCGGTGTAGATCAGAATCAGTTGGAAGATCGTGCATAGGACCTGGAATTTGGGGGGAAGTTTTGGGTTTTGGTACTGCAAAATTCAATTTTACTACTGCCAGAAAGAACATTGCACCCGCTAAGCAGTAGCGAAATTTGGATTTTTTGACTTTTTGAAGAATTTTTGTCAATTTTTCAATAATTTTTGAGGTTTTCATGCGATTTTTTGCGATTTTTCTTTTTTTTAAAGTCAAAAACCGATGTAATTCGTCGAAAAATCAACAAAAACAGGCAAAATTACACACCGGTCCAGCAGTAGCAAAACTTGAATTCGCTACATTTTTTGACGAATTTCATTGATTTTTCAACAATTTTAGCTGTTTTTATGCAATTTTTTACAAGTTTTTGTTTGAAAAAAGTTCAAAATCTATGAAATTCATCGGAAAATCGGAAAAAATAGGCAAAATTGCACCTGTCCAGCAGTACCAAAATGGCTTTTACTACTGCCGGGTAGATGAATTTTGCCCTTTTTTGTCGATTTTTTCCGCGAGTTTCAATGATTTCGAACTATTTTTTACACAAAAATTGCAGAAAAGTGCATAAAAACATAGAAATTTATCAGAAACTTCATGAAATTTGTCGAAAAATTGACAAAAATAAGCCAAAACTGGACATGCTAAGCAGTAGCAAAATTTGGATTTATCTGGCTAATTTTTTTCGATTTTTAGCTGAAATTCATCGATCTAAAACCATTTTTGGACAAAAATCGCTAAAATTTCATAAAAACATTGAAAATTATTAACAAATTAATTATATTTATTGAAAAATCAGCAAAAATGGACAAAATTGCACCTGCTAAGCAGTAGCAAAACTTGAATTTGCTACTGCTTAGCAGTACCAAATGCAAAATTCAACTCTACCTGAATCGTCCGACTGTGGTTGACGATCGTTGGAAAGTCGTAATTGGTGTGCATGCTTTTTTCGGACATCTGGAAATTTCAGATTTACAGAATTTTGACAATTTTCTTTTTTGAAAAATACCGTAAACATTCTAATAGAACGCCACCCGGACCGTCCACTTTGAGCCTCTATCTCACTTCTTTTGAAAGATATCCAAAAGTTGTCAACTGATAAAATTATTAACATGATATCAGCTACATTTTACTAGTTAACCACTTTTCGATATCTCTCACAGAAAATGAGATACATTGGCTCAAATTTGACATTTCGGATGGCGTTCTATTAGAGTGTTTACGGTATGTAAATGTTAGTACCGAACGAAAAAATGAAGTCATCGTGATGAAGTGTTACGGATAAAGGACGACTTTCAGTGGACAGAAAAGGAGGAGATTCAAAAATGAGTGGATTGGCGGGAAATTTGAATTTTTGGCTTTTTTGACACGTTGTCTTGTTTTAGGAGTCCGGAACCTAGAAACTTTAAAGTCTCTGATTTTCAGAAACGCCAAATTGTCATACTTGTAATGGGGCCGGCGCCGTGTTTTTCANTGATTTGTATTTTATTATATTGAAACACCTTTAAAAATACAGAACTTGTGAATAATTTGAAACTTTTGAATTTTAGAAGCTTGAAGATCGGAGGTTTAGGAAAAAACGAAAACTACAGTAACCTCGAAATATTCAAAATTTGAAATGTCTGAAAAAAATCTCGGAGTTCAGAGAGCTATTTTTTAAGAATTCCAGAATCTTATAATCTCAGAATTTC
>NC_013489.2:12046374-12068690 GCF_000004555.2 Caenorhabditis briggsae | reverse complement strand
CACAAGTTTTGAAAATTTCAAAAAACACATAAGGGGGGACCCTTATGTAATTTTTTTCGATCAAAAAAATTTTTTCGAGTTTTTTCTGATATTTTTTGATCAAACAGACAAACAATCCAAAAAGCACAAAAAATATAGAAAATTGTATTGAGAGCTCAAAATTCGGTTCAAAATGACATAAATTTTTGCTACCGGGCCTTCCGGGCCGGGCCCGGGCCTTGATATTTTCCTCAGGCCCGGCCCGGAATTTTACAAGTATGCAAATTGTAAATTTCAGAATTCAAGAGTCTAAAAAAACCAGAGAAAAAGGCAACAAAAAATTGAAGATAAAAAAGTGAAATTTAGTGTTTTCCGGTTTTCGAAATGACGGATTTTTCCTCTAGTAAACCGAAGGGACCTGACGGAGAGAAGGGGTCAGCTGTCGTTTCCTGATTGCTCATTCTTCTTTTTGATGCTAACTTTCTGTCCAGGTGACTTACAAATCAATTCAAAACGCCCCCGTGAAGAAAAGAGGGATGAGAGAATTAGAAAAACTGAAAGGGGACGTAGTAAACAAAATAGTAAACAAGGAATATGAAAGAGGACATCTGGACATACAGACATACATTTCTGAATTTCTGAAATTCGGAATTTCAGAAATTCAAAGTTTCCGAATTTTAGATTTTCAGAATTTCAAAGTTTCTGAACTTCTGAATCTCAGAATTTAGGAATTTTAGAATCTCAGAATCTCAGAATCTCAAAATCTCAGAATCTCAGAATCTCCAAATCTCAAAATGTCAGAATCTCAGAATATCAGATTACCAAAATCTCAAAATCTCAGAATCTCAGAATCTCAGATTATCAGAATCTCAAAATCTCAAAATCTCAAAATCTCAGAACCTCAAAATCTCAGAATCTCAGATTATCAGAATCTCAAAATCTCAAAATCTCAAAATCTCAGAATCTCAGAATCTCAGAATCTCAGAATCTCAGAATCTCAGAATCTCAGAATATCAGATTATCAGAATCTCAAAATCTCAAAATCTCAGAATCTCAGAATCTCAGAATCTCAGAATCTCAGAATCTCAGAATCTCAGATTATCAGAATCTCAAAATCTCAAACTCTCAGAATCTCGGAAAAATGAAAATCTGAAAAATCTAAAAAAAAATTAAGAATCCAAAAAATCCAAAATGACCGGATCTTCCAAAATTTAAAGTTTCGAAATTTCTGAGATATCAAAAAGTTTTGAATATTTGTAAGAAAACTCCAGAATCACAGATTTTCAGAATTTTAGAATCCTAGAATTTAAGAATTTCAGATTCTCATTATTTTAAAATTTCGAAAATTCAAAAATTCAAAAAAAAGGTTAACAAAATTCAAAAAAAAATAGAGCTGTCTCATCTGGTCAACTGAAATAAAACCAATGAAAAAAGAAAAAAAAAAAGAAAAATAGTAGAATCAAATAGTAGACCAAAGATGTCTGCCTTATTTTTCCAATCTTTGATCTCTTAACCAGAACATTCCTCCTCCCCCTTATTTTTCCTCCAAATAGTGCGCAATTTCTACTCTTGTTTATTTGTCTCTGACTTCTCTAAATCTCTCGTTTTTCGAACAAAAAACATGCGACTTTTTTCTTTTTTGTGTGTTTTTTGAAGGTTTTTGAGACTCTGGAGATATGAATTTTCAATTGAGGGAAGAAGAAAAAAGAAATGTTCTAATGTGGAAAAATATGGAAACTTTTAATTTTTCAACAAAAAATTGACAAAAAATTCGCACATTTTAAGCCAGAATCTGGAAGATTTGAATTTTAAAAAAACAGATTTCGAATTTTTCATGCTGTTAGAACGAATTTCCTTGAAATTTCCGACATTTTGACGCCCACATTGCCCTAGTTTCCAAATTTTTGATTTCTGAAATTTCTGACGTCTTCTGAGTTTTTAGAATCTCAAATTTATAAAAGTAGGACAAAGTAAAATGGGTATCAAAAAGTCCAAAATTTTAAGGGAGTTCCTTCTAACGACATGACAATTCTGAGATTCTGAGATTTTGAGATTCTGAGATTCTGAAATTCCAAAATTCTGAAATTCTGAAATTCTGAGATTCTGAGATTTGGAGATCCTGAGATTCTGAGATTCTGAGATTCTGAGATTCTGAGATTCCGAAATTCTGAAATTCTGAGAATTTGAGAATCTGAAATTCTGAGATTCTTAAATTCTGAGATTCTGAGATTCTGAGATTCTGAGATTCTGAGGCTTTGACATCCTGAAATTCTGAAATTCTGAAATTCTGAAATTCTGAAATTCTGAAATTCTGAGAATCTGGAAATGCGAGAATCTGAAATTCTGAGATTCTGAAATTCTGAGATTCTGAAATTCCGAAGATCTGAAATTCAGAAATTCAGAAATTCAGAAATTCAGAAATTCAGAAATTCAGAAATTCAATAATTCAGAAATTCAGAAATTCAGAAATTCAGAAATTCAGAAATTCAGAAATTCAGAAATTCAGAAATTCAGAAATTCAGAAATTCAGAAATTCAGAAATTCAGAAATTCAGAAATTCAGAAATTCAGAAATTCAGAAATTCAGAAATTCAGAAATTCAGAAATTCAGAAATTCAGAAATTCAGAAATTCAGAAATTCAGAAATTCAGAAATTGAGATTCTGAGATTTGAAGATCTTGAGATTCTGAGATTCTGAGATTCTGAGATTCTGAGATTCTGAGAATCTGAGAGCCTGAGAATCTGAGAATTTGAGAATCTGTAATTCTGAGATTCTGAGATTCTGAGATTCTGAGATTCTGAGATTCTGAGATTCTGAGATTCTGCGATTTGGAGATCCTGAGATTCTGAAATTTTGAAATTCTGAAATTCTGAGATTCTGAGATTCTGAGATTTGGAGATCCTGAGATTCTGAGATCCTGAGATTCTGAGATTTGGAGATCCTGAGATTCTGAAATTCTGAAATTCTGAAATTCTGAAATTCTGAGATTCTGAGATTCTGAGATTCTGAGATTCTGAGATTCTGAGATTTGGAGATTCTGAGATTCTGAAATTCTGAAATTCTGAAATTCTGAAATTCTGAAATTCTGAGATTTGGAGATCCTGAGATTCTGAGATTCTGAGGCTTTGACATCCTGAAATTCTGAAATTCTGAAATTCTGAGAATCTGGAAATGCGAGAATCTGAAATTCTGAGATTCTGAAATTCTGAAATTCTGAGATTATAAGATTCTGGAATTCTTAAAAAATAGCTCTCTGAACTCCGAGATTTTTTTCAGACATTTCAAATTCTGAATATTTCGAGGTTACTGTAGTTTTCGTTTTTTCCTAAACCTCCGATCTTCAAGCTTCTAAAATTCAAAAGTTTCAAATTATTCACAAGTTCTGTATTTTTAAAGGTGTTTCAATATAATAAAATACAAATCACTGAAAAAAAGTAGTTGTTTAGTGTAAAAAACCAATAAAATTGACCGGAAGTGCTGTGAAAATTCTCAAGAGATTCTCACAATGATAAAATCAAGGTAATTATCAGTTTATCACATGGGGAAGAGGAACATGAGAAAAGGACAAAAAGGCAAAAAGAGAGAGAGAGAAATTAAGGGAAATTTTATTGGGCAAATTTTTGCAGAATTCTTGAGGAAAAGACGGGGAAAAGATGAGAGAGAATATACTGTTATGTACTTTCATGGGAGTGATTTATAGAGAAAAAAAATCAGGAAAGACGCAGAGAATGTGAGAAAAATGATTAGATTTTTTCAAGTGGGTTAGAAGAGGAAAAAAGAAAGAAAAAGTTGGTAAAATTATAAAACTAAACTTGATGTTGAAAATTTAATTTGTCTAATTCTACGATTTTTTTCAACTTTACAAGTTCAAAGTTTCAGAATGTTTCCAAAGCTTGGATTGTCGAACTCTTGTATTTTCAGAATCTATGCCTATCAGCTTTTAAAGGTGGGGGGACAGGAGATTTTTCGTAGTTTTTTTGTAGCTAGAGTATGCATTCTACCGTGACGGTGTACAACGCTTAATGTCACTCTGCGTACAGCTGTCGTCCTCGCCTTTATGTATGCAATCGGGCGTGCGCTTTCTCTTTGCCCGCGTGGCTCAGTCGGTAGCGGCGCCGCACCCTCAATCATCGCCCTCACAAGTTCAACTCCTCGAGGGGCATCTTTGAACGAAATTTCGAGAACATTATTTTTTTCATGTCCCCCCACCTTTAAGATTTTACAAAATTCTGGAGTTGGATGGATCTGAAATTTTTTTTTCGAAAGCAATTTTTTCAAATTTAGAGATTTAAAGGTTTTGAATGTTTCCGAAATTTCAAATTAATTCTTCAATTTAAATAGGTTCTCGGATTTTCGATACAATTTTTCAACATTCTCGAATTGGGAAAATTTTTAAGCTTGATTTTCGGAAATCCGGAAATTCTGAGAATTCTGAAACCATAAAATCTTGAAATGCAAAAATTCTGAAATTCGAAAATTTAAAAACTTCAACTTTGATTTTCGAATTCTTGCATTTTCAGAACCTATGCTTATCAATGTTTGAGGTTTCAGAATATTCTGACCTTTGGAGAAACTGAAACAGCGAATCTCTCAAATTCCAGAAGTCCAAAGTTCAGAAGATACGAAATTCTGAAATTTCGTGATTCAAAAGTTCAGAAATTCAGAATTTCAGAACTTCCTTCGGAATCTCTGATATTCCGAAAATCGGAAATTCCGAAGATCAGAAAACTTCAGGAATAAAGCTTCCATTCGGCCGGGAAATTTAGCCAACCGACCGACCACCGACCCGGCGCGCCGACCGATCGGTCAGCTCGGTCGGCTGTCGGTCGGCTGGGTCGGTGGTCGGTCGGCGGTCGGCGATTTTCGATCGACCGAAATGGAAGCCTTATTCAGGAATTCTGAAATTCTGAAGTCCAAAATTGAAAAATATTAAATTTCAGCAGTTCAAAAGTCAATAATAGAAAAAATCGAAAACTCCGGAAAAAATTTTGAAATCGGTCTGAAATTCAAGATTTCAGAAAAAAACCTGGAGACTCTTGTTTTTGAAAATTCCAGATTTATTCAATTTTAAAAATTCAAAATCTACTAACTCAGAAATTCCAGATTACCAAAAATCCCTAATTTTCTTTTGATATTTGAAAAAATACAACTTCGGGAATTTGGAAATTCGCAATTTCACAAATTCAGGAATACAGAAATTTCGAAGTTCAGAAATTCAAAAATTCAGAAATTCTGAATCTCGGATATTTAGAAATTCAGGATTTAATAAAATCATGGTATCCGAATTTCAGAAGTCCTTGAAAAATTTAAAACTCAATCTCTCAAAATAAAAAAATTTCAAAATACCCCCCATAACCTCCATATTTCTGAATGTAAAAAGTTCAGAATTTCAAAATTTTCTGAAATTTTGGGACAATTCTAAAAATTTTCAGAAAATGGAAAATCCTAAAAATTGGAAATTCTCATAATCTTAAGAAATCCACATTTTTTCCCCTGTTCTTTCCAAACTTTTCCAATTACGCAAAGTCTAGGATTTGTTTTCGAATTCTCAAAAAAAGTTTTCGATCGCAATATAAAAAAGTTTGACTTGACACATAAATCAATGTGATTTATAAATGTCAAGTCAAACCCAATTGGTAAATGTAAAGTGTATTTTTTTTCATCAATTTTTATGTCTTTTTGGGGAGGCAGTCTACTTCCCATTTCTCCATTTTTTTCAGTTTTTTTTTCAGTTTTTTCTAGATTTTTCAGATTTCTTTCTTTCTGAATTATAGGGTTAAGATCTCAAATTTTAAGAAGATTTTTCAGATTATCTTTATTTTGTATTACTGTATTAACAGATTGATTTTCGGAAAAAATTATGATAATCGGAAATTCATAATTTTAGAACTTTTGGAATTCAGAAATTCAGATCGTCGGAAATTTCAAAGTTCCACAATTCAAAAATTAAAAATTCAACATTTCAGAAGTCCCGAAACATCAAATTTTTGAAATTCGTAAATTCAAAATTCTAGAAACTTGAAAATTCAAATTCAGAAATTCAAAAGTTCGAAAATTTAGATTTTTTCAAATTTTTTCATCATTTTTCCCATTCTTCAGTTTTTTTGAACGCTGCTTAGCACCTTCCATATTTCAAAATTTTGACATACTTCTCTTTTTTTCCCAAAAAAGCGAACCAAATTCATATTCAAATGCCCCCCCCCCCCTCTCTTCTCTCCAAAAAAGGTCGGAAAACCTCTGCGTCTCTTCATTTCCCACGCTCTCTCCTTTTTGATTGTCCACCTCCCCGATAATGTCAACTGATACGCAAGCACCGTGTGCAACCGGTGAGCGAGCGAAAAACTGTATTTTCTTTTCTTTTTCTCTGCGCCTCTCACTTTTCCATACTATTCCTCGCTGCTTCTTGTTTTGTAAACATCTTGTTCTCGGCGGGCAAACTGTGCCTTTGAACGCGCCCTTCTGAATACAGTTATGCAAATGAATACTGTATATCGATTTTTGAACTAAAAACATAGAAATTCAAACTGCAAAATTTTTGTTCGGCAGAGCGCGGTTGCCAAATTTTTAAAACGAAAAAATTTGGTGCATTTTTGAAACTTTTTCGAAATTTCAATTTTTTGTCGAAATCTTGAATTTTTTTCACGAATTTTTTGTCGAATTTCACAATTTTTTGCCGAAATTTCAAGTTTCTTGTCGAAATTTTCGAAACTTTTTCCCTTTTTTGCAGAAATTTTAAAATTATTTTCGGAACTTTTTGTTGAAATTTTGGAACTTTCCCAGAATTAGTGCCGAAATTCTGTTTTTTTTTAGAAATTTCGAAGTTTTTGAATTTTTTATAAATTTTTGCCGAAATTTTCTCTGAAAAATTACAAAAAATATCATCGAAAATCGCTGAAAATTGAAAAGAAAGTGCCGCTAAACCACGCTCCGCTGAACAAAAAAAAGCTTGCAGTTCGAACTTTCAGCTCAAAACCGCTGAAAATAGGTTCTTCAGTGCTAAAATTTTTATTCTTACCTGAATTTTCCGTCAAAACCGCCAGAAATCTACCAAAAAAAAAATCCAATTTTCCGTATAATTGCCGTCTCTCTGTTGTTCCACAGCGATCAAACTATAATGACACCTGTCCGAAAACTACCTCTCGATTCATTTTTTTAAATTTCGTTCGTGATCTTTTTCGGGCGGCAATTTTCAAAAATTTCCGTGTTTTTTCACCGGTTTATCCCTTTTTATCCCTAGCGAATCTGACGAAAATCAGCCTATTTTTTGAACATTTAGTTTTATTTTGTGTTTTGAAAAGCGCACTAAAATAATGATTTTAGTCTTCGAAATTGTATAAATTCTCACTAGAGCGCATTTGCATTCCACTAGCTTTTAAATTCACGAAATTTTAATTTTTTTTTAAAGCGTAAAGTCGACTAAAATCCTTGAAAAATACTCAATTTCCCTTAGAAACTTCAGAAATTCAAATTCCCGCCAAATAGTTAAGATTTTAATTCTCAAGAGTCAATGGAATTTATTCTTCCAGTTATGACACAATTTGGTCGGAAGAAAAAGTGGAAATTCCTTCGAATTGTTTATTTGGCCATTTTCGTGTATTTGATCTACAGAACACTATCTTTTATTCATGTTTTATATGTGAGTTGGGCAAAAAAAAAACACAAATTTTCAGAAAAAAATTGTAAAAATTTCGAATTTCCGGAAAAAAATTCGGCAAAAAAAATAAAGCATTTCGAAAACAAAAATTACAAAAAAGTCATAAAATTTTCAAAATTCAGCGAAAAAATAGAAAAAATTTCGAAACTTTTGAAAAAAAATTTGGGAAAATTTTCAAATTTTTGATTAAAAAAAATGGCAAAATTTCCGGAAAGAATCAAATTTTTACAAAAAATATGGAAAAAACTTCAGTAAAAATTTAAAATTATCGGAAAAAAATTGTAAAAAACTTCAAAATTTCGACAAAAAATTTTTTATTTCTAAATTTTTTGAAAAAAAATTGGGAAATTTCCGGAAAAAAAGAAAAAATCAATATTTCGACAAAAATTTCAGCAAAAATATGGAAAAAATTTAAAATGTTCGAAAAAAAATTTTCGAATTTCTGATTTTTCAGCTCAACTATCGCCTCGGCTCCCCCATGGATTTCAGCGAAATGATGCTGGAAAAGAATCCTCGGAAATTTCTCGAAGATTTCGTCAAATTCAACCAAAATTTCATTCCATTCGATTTTCGAAAAATCGCTGCCGAAAACGAGAAAACGCTTCAGGAATATCGAAAAATCTTCATTCAACAGAGTCGCCAAATCGGGTCAGTTCGAAAATAATAAATTCGTTTTTTTGCCATATTTTTCCACAGAATTTCAACAAAAAAATCACAAAATATCACAGAAAATGGGGGAAAAAGTATATCACAACTCATCGAAATTCTACCCGTAAAATCGATTTTTACAAAATTTAGATTTAAAAAATCAATAAAATCAATATGCACATATAATAGAAATATATTCAGAATAATCATATCACAGATAAGAAAAAAGCGCAAAAAAACTGAAAAAAAAAGAATTTTCTAGTAGCTAGTAGATGGGCATGAGCATTGACACTGTTGTTTTGTGAGCAAATAGACGCTGTTCGTGAAGAGACTCTGAAAAAAGCGGGAGTTAGATTTTTTTGAAAAAAAACGTCTTTCTTCGAAAATTTGAAATTTTTCCAAAAAATTTTTTTCAAATTAAAATACATTTTTTTTTCATAATTTTTTTAAATTTTGAATTTTTGCTCATTTTTTTCAAAATTTTTTTGGGAAATTTGAAAATTTCACAAAAAACGTCAGTATTTTTAGATGGCCTAGTATTTTTTGCATTTTCTAGGCCATCAACATTTTTTGACAAATTTTTGAGAGAATTTCGAAAATTTTTCTTGTGGCCTAGTTTTTCCACTTTCTAGGCCATCAAATTTTTCTTTTGAATTTTCTATGAAATTTCAAATTTTGGACAATTTTTTTCTTGTTTTTAGGCTTAAAATTGAAATTTTTAACACGACCTAGATTTTTCTAGGCCACCAAGGACAAAAAACTTACCCCAGACACCGAATTTACAATATTGTGATCCACATAATACATTATTCGATTATCAATATCCGCCTCGCCGAGAAACTCGTATCCTTGGTCCTAAAAACATATGGCGGCCTAACTTGAGCAATTTTCTAGGCCACGCCCACCTGTAACACGGCCGGCGCCATTCGGGGACTACATTTTTGTGTGTAGTCGTGTTCCGAGACTACTGTAGCCATGTCAACATCGATCGCTTTTGTCCAGGCGAATCTGAATTTTCGAAATTGGCGCCAAATTTGAATTTCTTCAAAAATTTACTTGAAATTATTCTCCTGCTCATTTCCGACATACTGTACCAGTCGGACAGGCGTATTCTGCATTTCGGTGGATGACAAATTGTATATCCTTCGATCTTTTATAAAACTTCCATCCAATTTTCCTAGAACATTCTGGAAAATCGCGCCCCAGTGAGGTGGTTGGCCGCGTGGCGCCCTGCAAAAATTGGATTCTCAGTAGAGCGCACTTGTCAAAAAAAAAGACAAACCATAAAGCGATGTACTGTAGCTGTGGGATACTGTTGCCACGTTGCAATGGGCGGTTGAGTGGAATGATTGCAGTGGGCGGAATGATGGGTTTTGAGTAGGAGAACACTGAGAAAAACGGGCGGTCCAGAATTCCATTGTACTGAAAAAATATGTTTAAAAATCAATATTTTTCTTTTTTTTTTTTTGAAACTTTTTCATGATTTTTTGAGCTCAAAAAAATTTTTTCGATAAAATTTTTTCAGCATTTTTCAGCCAATTTCAGCACATAAAACACAAAAACTTCTTTTTTTTTTCAACTCACAAAAGTTTTCGTCGCTCGTTTTGTCACTGTTTTCTGTGTTGTGGACCGTAGAAAATCGATTTCCGACGATAGCGGTGGCAGATCGTTCGACCAAATTGTCTGAAAAAATTCATTCAGAATTTTAGAAATTTTGAATTTTTGAATTTTTGGATTTCTAGGAATTCCTGAATTTCAGAATTTTAGAATACTAAGATTGTTTAAATTTTACATTTTCGAATTTTTGACTTTTTGAATTTTTAAAATTTTGAATGTTGAATAATTGAACTTTCGAATTCCGAATTTTTGAAAAGAAAAATTGTTGAATTGTTGCGTTTTTGAATTCTTGAATTCTTAAATTTTTCCAATTTTCTACAGTAATCCCTCACCATTTCCTCCTGTCCACTGCCTTCAGTAATATTTTGTACAGGTCTGAAAACAGCTAAAAATTTGAATTCCCTCCAAAACATTTTACCTACATAAAATCCTCATTTCCAGTAGTCAGACAAACGTGCCACGTCACCAAGACGGTGACGATCGCACCGCAGATCATGTGCCGCCTATTTTGATCTGAAAATTTGAATTTAGAAGATTTGGCGGGAATATAAAAAATTTGAAAAAATTTGAAAAAATTTGAAAAAAATGTACAATATCGAAACGGACGCATAATGAGTATTGATGTTAGTAAAGTTGAAAAACAAACTAATTAAATTAAAAATTCTGAACATTTCAGACAAAAAAAATTCTAAAAATCGATTTTTTTTAATTGAGAACGTGTCGTTGGGGAGACTAAAATTTGAAAAAATAGTAAAATAATCCTATTTCGAAACTGGTTTGTAGGTTGTGTGTCACCTATTGTTTGTCAGGTAAAAAATGCCAAAAATAACATTAAAATATAAATTTTTATATTTAAAAAAATCGATAAAAAGTGTTATCAGTTCAGCAGAAAATTGTTTAAAAATGAAAAAATCGAAAGAAATTACCCCTAATTTTTCGAAAAACTCTGCGAAAATTATTTTTCAAAAATCTAAACATTTTTGGAAATTAGCAAAATAACTTTTTTTTTTTTTTTTTTTCTAAATTTTATTTTTAGTAAATTAATTTTTTTAATTAAAAAATTGAGTCAAATTTTCAATTTCACGGTCTAGAAAAATCAAAAATTCACAATTTTTCCCAAAAAAAAAAATTTTGTTGACCTAGAAATTTTTCGAGGAACCTAATAATCCAAAAATCAAACAAACTGCCGAAAATCAATATAATTCACATGACAACAGTTTTTTTAAAGTAAAAATTCAAAAAATACAGTAATCCTACTTATGGAAATTTTTTGATCTACTAGAATAAAAATGAATAAATAGTTGAACGGTCAGGTGGTAGGACTAGGAACTCGAAATTCAGAATTTTTGAATTCCAGATGTCAGAATTTCAATTTCTCAGGATTTCAGAATCTCAGGATTTTAGAATTTCAGAATTTCGGAATCTCAGAATCCCAGAATCTCAGAATTTCAGAATTCCAAAGCTTCAGAATTTCAGAATCTCAGAAGTTCGGAACTCCAAAATCCCAGAATCCCGAAGAATTTCAGAATTTCAGAACTGCAGAATTTCGGAATGTCAGAATCTCAGGATTTCAAAGTCTCAGAATTTCAGAATCTCAAAGCTGTAGAATTTCAACATTTCCGAATTTCAGAATTTCTAAATTTCAAATAGTAGGAAAAAGAGAAAAAGGAATCCTAGAAAAAGAAAGGAATTTTCTATTTACCTATGATCTCAAGAAAAGAAGAAGGAGAGGGAACATGAATAACAATCAGAGATACATCTTGATAAGGATATTGAGAAATCGTCATCATCTCCACTGCAGGTCAAATAGAAGAGAAAATCGAAGAAATGAAGTGTTGTAAATCAGAATGTATGGAGACATAGAGAGAGGTCATTCAGAGAGACCAATCACCTGGGAAATGGAGGGAATTTGGGAGGAAAAAAGGGGTTAAAAATGAGAATGATCAGTAGAAAGGAGCAGAATTTCAAAGTCCGAAAAATTCCGAAGAAATAGGACTACTGTATTTTCTCTAATAGAAGCCCATCTTATGTATACGTTCACTTTGAGCTCAATTATCTCAATTCCTGGGAAAGACGTCAAAAAGTAGTCAACTGATAAAATGTAGGTAATATTATGAAAAACATTTTATTAGTTGACAAATTTTTGATATCTCTTATGGGAACCAAGATAATTAAATTTGAAATTGCTCGGTCGGCGCTTGCACACTTTCAGCTTAAATATCTCGCTTCCTGTGAGAGATATCAAAATTTTGTCAACTGATAAAATGTTTACCTTAATATCAGAAATACTCCATTAACTGACTTTTTTTTGATATCTCTCACAGAAACCGGGATAATTGAGCTCAAAAGGGAAGTATAGGATAGTGTCTTACTAGAGGAAACACCAGAGATGTCAGGAAGGAATTTTTTCGAGAAACTGAATCTGAAAATTTTCGAAACAGTTTTAAAGGAATTGGGCAAACAGAACCCAGAGAAAAAAAGTATTTTTTCTAGACAACAATAAAATCTTATTGCCAGATTTTGAAAATTCCAAAAAAAATTTTAGAGACTTTTGAGAATGTGAGATTTCGAATTTCAGCAATTCGTACAATTAATGGTTTACGATCTGAAATTTTGAAGTTCAGAGATTCCAAGATTCAACAATTCTGAAATTGTGGAAATTGGAAATTTTTGAGTAGGTTTCGCTTGTCAGAAATAATAGATTTTGCCATTGTTACGGTTTTGACAGTTTTACGGATCCCAAAACCGTTCACAGCCCTACCTTTTCATTTGATACCACAAAACCTGTATTAGAAGAGCGCTTCTTTTGTTCCAAGGTGCTTCCGGTGGACCCTTCTATCACAGAGGCGGCTCTCCAATAAGAGGTTGCCCTTTAAAAACAGGTTTTACGGAAACACAAGAATCAAAACAAGCTCAAAAAGTAAGGTGGCGTTTTTCGGCAAAAAGAGAACGGCGGTAAAAAGGGGAAAAGGGTGGCGGTAGATGGAAGTGTTAAGCTGTTGTGTACACATTTATATAGACATCATGTACATATGTATTTGTACATATATGGACATATATGGACATAAAAACAGACAGGTCGCTGGGTTGGTTGGCATCATCGTCATATGGAAAAAAGAAGGGAAAAGCACAATGAAGTATTTTTTTTGGAAAAAACCTGAAAGTTCCCAAATGTTATGTTTCTCTTCTTTTTGTTGGTTTTTTTTCTTGAAAAGTTTGGAAACTTTTTATTTTTTGAGATTTAGAATATTTCCGGTGATTTAAAAAATTGGAAATCGGAAAGTTTGAAGTTCTGAAAAAAGTTCAAAAATTCGGTAATGCAGAAATTCGTAATTCTAGGAAGAATAAGAATTTCGGTAATCCAATAGAGATCATTTTGAAAAATGAGAATATCTGAAAATTTGAAGTTCCAGAAAATCCGGAAGTTGTGATTTCCACTTAGGATTACGAGAATTGAGATATTTAGAAATTCAGATTCCCAAATTTTTTAAAAAGAAATTGAAAAGACTGAAAAACCAAAAAATCTAATACTCCAGTTCGCCAGCAATCCGAAAATTCAAAAGTTCTGAAAATTCAAAAAATTCAAAAATTCAAAATTCCGAATTTCGAAAATTCAACAATTCAAAAATTCAGAATTTTCTTTGGTTTCAAGTTATGATTTATAAAATTGAAACTTCTGAAAATGCAAAATTTTCTGAAAATTCAAAAATTCGGATATTCTGAGAATCAGAAATTCAGAAATTCTAAATTCTAAAATTGAGAAATTCAGCAATTCAAAACTTGTCGAAATTCAGAAACCTAGGAATTCAAAAACTCAAAAAACCTAAAAAAATTGCAAATTCCGAAATTGGACTTTTGAATTTCAAAAATTCATAACTTCAAAATTTCAGAAAATCTCATTTCTAGGAAATTGAAAATTCCGGAGATTCCAAAATCGGAAGGTTTTGAAATATCAGAAGTTTTTAAATTTGGAAAGTTCGATTCCAGAAGTTATAATTCATAAAATTCAAAATTTCAAAAATTTAGAAGCTCATAAATTTTGAAAATTCAGTAATTCTAAAAGTATCGCTAACTCCGAAAAAGCTATATAAAAAAATTAGAAATTCCGAAATTTTCCCAAGTTCGAAAATTCTTTGGAAACCAAAAAACCTAAAAGGAAAAACCCTTCAAAAAATTGTTTCCCATATCGGAAAATCCATATAATTTTGTTCCGTTTTTCAATAAATATACAGTGCCTGCGCAATCACAAAAAGGAGCGCGGGCAGTGCGGCGGAACCGTCTTTGTATGTTGATAAAAACGTTGCGGAGACGTTATGTCGCATCAAAATGTCATATTTTATGTGTACATCGGGAAAGAAGATTAAAAAAGTTTTCGGAATGATTCATTTTGTATATTTATTATGAATATTTTAAATTCCGGTCGAAAATTGGTGAAAATGGGTACACTTCGCATTGAATAGTGTCTGCATTAATAATGCCACCTGTAAATTGAGCAAAAATCATTAAAAAATCCTGATTTCTTGCTGAAAATATCTGAAAAACCTGAAAAATCACTTTAAAAAAAATTCCAAATTCAAATCTCCCTCGCTTTTTCTTTTGTGGATTTACGCTAAACAAGGCGCACCGCGAGATTTTGGAGTGTCGTTTGCCGATTTTTTTTGGTCATTTTTTAGCATTTTTCGGGGTTTAGACATGTCGCTAGTGAAAAATGTTATAAAAAATGCTAGAAATATTACTCAAACACAAAAAATTCATAGTTCTTGCCAAGTTTTCGCCCCGGTACGTTGATTTTCGCCCAAAAACCAAAAAGAAAAAGATTTTCAGGTTTCCCTCGCCTATAATCAATTCTCCGCTCCTGGAATTGATCGAAACTCACCGCTAGTGATTGTTCACGGGTTATTCGGTCAAAAAACCAACTGGAATTCCGTCGGGAAAGCGCTCAACAAGAAATTAGAAGCTCCAGTGTTCACAGTCGACGTCAGGAATCATGGAGCCTCTCCGCACACCGACACGATGACATATACAGAAATGGCAGAGGATTTAGTCGTTTTCATTGATAAAATTCGAGAAGAAACTGGAAAAAGAAGAGTAAACCTGTTGGGACATTCTATGGGAGGAAAAATTGTGATGCGGATGGCGATTGACTCGAAATGGAGTGATAGAATTGAGAAATTGATTGTTGAAGACGTCTCACCGAAAGGATACTCCAGAAGACATCTTGGTGAGGCTCCAAATTGAGCGGGAAATTCGAAAATTCAAATTTTCGAATTTTTCAGAATTCCGCGAATTGATCAAAACCCTTCGAAAAGTCAACCTAAAACGTACTCGAAAGGAGATTCTCGTGGATTTGGAGTCTTCGATTCCAGAACTTTCCATGCGTCAATTTATTCTCACAAATCTTCAGCCATCCGCTGAGAATAAGGATCAAATGGAGTGGAAAGTCAATATCAACACAATTGATAGCCACGTGGAAGAGCTTTTGGGGTAAGAAAATTCTAAGCCACAGACTACAAGAACTACAATTTTGAAATTTCAAAAAAACATTTTCAATTCCCACAAAAACTAAAAATACTAGACCATTATCTATGGCCGCATTCTGAAATCGTGCTACAAACTAAAAAAGCTACAAACTACAATTCAGATTTTTCAGTATTTCTAATTTTTGAATTTTCGAATTTCCGAATTTTTGCAATTCGAAATTTCTGGAATTTCTGTCAGTTTTTTGCTATCTACACTACAAACTACAAAGACTACAAACTACAATTCTAAATTCAAAAATCTTTAAAAACTTAACAGTTTGAATTCCAGCCATCTATGAACTGAAATTTCAAATTGAAAAAAAAAATAAAAACTTTGAATTGCCGCCAAAAGTAGGCCATTGAAAAATAGGCTACAAACTACCAAAACTACAAACTACAAATTTTTCCAGGTACAATCTTCCCGCTGGCAGCTATCGTGGACCCACTCTCTTCCTCCATGGCTCGAAATCTGGCTACGTTCCGGATAGTCACAAACCGGATATCAAATGCCTATTTCCACAGGTTGATGACCTGAAATTTCGGGTTTCTATGCCATGGCCGGAGAAAGTTAGGCCATCTGTCTGAAAATTGGGGTTTCTAGGCCACTCCTCGAGAAAGTTAGGCCAACTGAGCTAAAACTCCATTTTTAGGGTCTCTAGGCCTCTCCTAGTGGCCTAGTAACATAAGAATTGTAAAATTTTGACCACCGATTATTGTGACCTAGAATGTTCAGTTTCTAGGCCACTGAAAAAGCTAGGCCACCACCATTATTTTTCTCAAATTTTCGAAAATTTCAGGTCCGATTCGATGCGATTCCTGACGCTGGCCACTGGGTGCACGCTGACAAGCCACAATTGTTCATCGAATCTGTTTATAAATTTTTGAAACCCTAGAGAATAATTTTTAAAATTCAATTATAGAGAACATTTTCAAATTACTACATAGTGTGATTTTTATTTGGATTCAATTCAATAAAAAAATGAGATTTTAGCAATTTTTACCGAACAGAAAAATTCTGCAAAATTGGGATACAAAGAAGAGGAAGTTTTTTTTTCCCAAAAGTGGAAAAAAAAGATTTCCGGTCACAGAGAAGAGGGAGGAGGAACAAGTACAACGTTTTCTCACAGAATTTATTCATAAATTTCGTTTTTTTTTCTTGAAGAAGAAGGTCTTCTTTTCAGGCCCCACGCATTTAGGACTAGAAGAATCTGCGTCTCTCGATCCCTCCTTTGAAAAACATTCTGTATCTTTTGAACGGTAATAGCTACGTGAAAACTGATACTACAAAAATGTGTAAAATTAAATTTCCTATAATTTTGTAGTTTGTAGTTTTAAAGTATCTCTAACCATTCGAGAGTTAAAGACGCAGAAAAGCAGAGACACGAGTTTCTCTGACACCTTCCCCTCCCTCTACTAGAAATCTAGGCATAACTCGAGAACGGTAAAAGCTTTCTCAAAATTGTCGAATGCAAAAATGTGTAAAATCAAATTTTCTATAATTTTGTAGTTTTCAAAATTTTTATAGCTATGAGCGTTCCTAAGTTAGAGACGCAGAGAGGCAGAGACACTCGTATATCTGGGTCTCTCTCCTTTCATGGGCTATATCTCAAGATCGGTTGGAGCTATCTTAAAGTTGTCAACTACAAAAGTATATAACATGTTATTTCACACATTTTTATAGTTAACAACTTACTGATATCAAGAACCGTTCGAGAGTTTGAGACACAGACATTAAGACACTCACTTCTCTGCGTCTCTCTATCTCTTCTCCCAAAGGGTTTATCTCAAGAACGGTGAAATCTATTTGAAAATTATAAATCACAAAATGTGTAAAATGAAATTTCACATATTTTTGTAATTAATAACTATTTACTACCTTTTTTCGTTCTCGAGTTATATCTCAGACAGTTAGACATTCTCGTTTCTCTAGCTTTTTTTTGGAAAACAAGGTATAACTCGAGAATCGTAAAAGCTATTTAAAATTTCTAACTACAAAAATTTGTAAAATTAAATTTCCTATATTTTTGTAGTTGACAGCTTTTTAATAGCTCCAACGGTTCGTGAGTTAGAGACGCAGACAGCTAGAAACTCCTGATTCTCTGAGCACGCTTCTTCAAGGGGTTATATCTCAAGAACGGCTGAAGCTATCAAAAAGTTGAAAACTACAAAATTGTTTAAAATTAAATTTCCTATAATTTTGTTATTTTTAGTTTTTTGATAGTTCTAACTGTTAGAGAGTTAGAGACGCAGAGAGACATATCTTCTCGCTTTTCTAGACTATTTCCTTTCAAGGGTTTTATCTCGAGTACCGTTAGTGCTGTCAAAAACTGAAAATTACGAAAATGTCTAAAATCATATTTCCTACATATCTCTGATTATTCATTTTCTGATAGCTTTGACTGCTCTCCAGTTAGAGACGCAGAGAAACGAGAGAGTCTCATCAAACGCCGCTGACATCTTCATCATTCTTCATCAATTGAATGTCATTCCGGATGGCTGATTCCTTTTCTTTTTTCCAGAAATTGTGGTCCGAAAAAAGCGTATTTTTTGTTTTGTGTCTTTTTTAATGGGACCTGGACAAATAGCGTGGGAAGAGTGCGAGACGCAGAGAAATTGGGAGAGAAAGAGAAGCGAATTTTAAATTAGGAACTAGGAAAATGAGGAGTTGAGAGCTGGGGATAGGATACTAGAATACTAGAGAATGAGAACTTTGCTATTTTTCTATTTTTTCCAAAAAAAAGTTTTGCATATAACTCGTATATCCCGAGAACCGTAAAAGCTATTTGGAATTTGTAAATTATGAAAATATGTAAAATTAAATTTCCTATATTTTTGTAGTTGATAACTTTTTGATGGCTTTAACTGATAAAGAGTTAGAGACGCAGACAGTTAGACTCCCTAGTTTATCTGGGTCTCTCCTCTTTCAGGGGTAATATCTCAAGAGCGGTTCTAGGTATTTAAAATTTGTTAACAGTAAAAACATGTAAAATTAAATTTTCTATATTTTTGTAGTTGAAAGGTTTTTGATACCTCTTTTCCTTCTCGAGTTATACTACCTTAAATGCAGCGCTAACAGCGCGCGCAAAAATAGATACGCAGACAGTTAGACACTCTCGCTTCTCTGCGTCTCTGTATTCTTTATGGCTTGCGCTTTCATTTAAAAAATAGTCATTTGCGCATTTCACACACACAAAAAAAACTAACTTTTCGAATCTAAAAAAACAGCTTAAAAGTCTATAAAATGTCAATCAAAAGGGGGCTTCTATGTTCGCCCCGTCTATTCTTTCATTTCTCTGCGTCTCTCTACTCTCTCTTTTCTATTCTTCTCTTTGAAAACCAAAGAGTCCCTTTCTCTGGTTAGGTCCCCCAACAACACATGTCCCTTATATCCTGAGGACCCCTGAAAGAGTGAGAGGGAGAGAGGGAGGGAGAGACGCAGAGAAAAACAGGTATAACTTTTGAATGAAAAAAGCTATCAAAAAGTTTTCAACTACAAAAATGGAGGAAATTCAATTTTACACATTTTTGTTGTTTTCAATTTTTGATAGCTCAAACTGCTCACGTGATATACCTTTTGAAAAAAAAGCCTTGAGAAACGAGTATCTCTGCGTCTCTGCGTTTCTAACTCTTGAACGGTTAGAGTTATCAAAAAAGAGTCAACTAATAAATAGTGTAAAATTGAATTTTCTATAATTTTGTAATTAAAATTTATAATCTATCTATTACCATTCAAAAGATATAGCCTGTTTTTCAAATAGGTAGAGAGATTGAGAGACGCAGACATGCCCCATCCACCTTTTCTTCTTCTCTTTTCTTCGGAGCGAAGGGACTCTTCTTCTGGAGAGGACTTCTCCAATTACTCTCTTCTTCTTCTTCTTTTTCTTCATCTTCTGGAGACATATGTCACATGTCTCTGAATGAGAATTCCTTTGCTCCAGAAGACGTTGGTCAGGTCATATAATAACTTTTTTTTGGTTGGACATGAATTTTTTTCTGGATTTATTTTTAATAAAATTTTGTTTAGTTTTTGAAAATTTTCTGAATTGCTAACATTAATTATTCCAACATCAGAATTTTAGAATTTCAGAATTATTCAAACTTTCGAACTCCTGACTTTCCGAATTTTAGAATTTTCGATTTTTCAATTTCTAAGATTTGAATTTCATGGTTTTTTGGATTTCTGAATTTTTGAATTTCCGAATTTTGGAAATTTAGAACTTTCGATTTTTCTAAATTTCAGTTTTTATTTTTGTGTTTTATGAATAGTTTAAAAATTATTGAATCAAAAAAAAATTTGAAAACTTTGGATTGCCGACTTTCCGATTTTTCTCAATTCCTAAATCAAAATTCCTGTTTTTTCCTTGCTGATTAAACTACAAACTACAAAAAATCAAAAATATTTTAAAACTTTTTGAACTCGTTTCTTTGTCACTTTTTCCCATTTTTTTGATGATCAAAAAGTACATTTTCTTTCATGAATATTCATAAAAATGGAATAAAAAATGAGAGGATTTTAAAAATATATTTCCTCTTTTTCTTAGAATTTTTTTCGAATATTCAGAAGTTCTGAAAATTTAGAAACTCAACAATTCATAAATTAAAAAATTTCAAAATTCAAAAAATATAAAAATCCAATTTTCCAACTTTTGGCTTCTTCTCCCAATTTTCTCAGAGAATCTTCTGGAAAAGAAGAAGCTCAAGAAGCCAAAAAATAAAATTTTCTTTTTCTTTTCCTCATTTCCGTTCTTCTTTTTGGCTTCTTTTTATTCCTCATCTGATCCCCTGACAATTCCATCTTCTTCCTCTACTTTTCCTTACTTTTCTCTTCTCCGAATTCTCAAAAAATTCCCAATTTTTTCTTCCCAATGTGTTCCTTCAAAGAAGTCTTTTCCCTTCTTTTTTGTTGGATTTCAACTGAAAAAAGAAAAGAAAAAACGGAAAATCAAATATTCTGAAGGAGATTTTTTTCATTTTTTTTGTTTTTTTTTCGGATTTTTAGCTCTTCAATAACGTTTTTTTCAATTTTTCAAAATTTCAATTTTTAAAAATTTCCAGAAAATCCCAATTTTCCCAAAATGTTAGCAGCTCGTGGTGTCTCATTGGGTTTGGGAAAAATCAATTTATCGGATTTGAATCAGTTACCGCAGGATCGGTGAGTTTTTTGAAATTCCGAAATTCTGATATTTTGAATTTTTCAATTTTTGAATTTCGGAGACATTCTGAGATTCTGAGATTCTGAGATTCTGAGATTCTGAGATTCTACGATTCTGAGATTCTGAGATTCTGAGATTCTGAGATTCTACGATTCTGAGATTTTGAGATTCTGAGATTCTGAGATTCTGAGATTCTAAGATTCTACGATTCTGAGATTCTGAGATTCTGAGATTCTGAGATTCTGAAATTCTGAGATTCTGAGATTCTGAGATTCTGAGATTCTGAGATTCTGACATTCTGAGATTCTGAGATTATGAGATTCTGAGATTCTGATATTCTGAGATTCAGAGATTCAGAGATTCAGAGATTCAGAGATTCAGAGATTCTGAGATTCTGAGATTCTGAGATTCTGAGATTCTGAGATTCTACGATTCTGAGATTCTACGATTCTGAGATTCTGAGATTCTGAGATTCTGAAATTCTGAGATTCTGAGATTCGAGATTCTGAGATTCTGAGATTCTGACATTCTGAGATTCTGAGATTATGAGATTCTGAGATTCTGAGATTCTGAGATTCTAAGATTCTGAGATTCTGAGATTTTGAGATTCTGAGATTCTGAGATTCTGAGATTCTGAGATTCAGAGATTCAGAGATTCAGAGATTCTGAGATTCTGAGATTCTGAGATTCTGAGATTCTGAGATTCTGAGATTCTGAGATTCTGAGATTCTGAGATTCTGAGATTCTGAGATTCTGAGATTCTGAGATTCTGAGATTCTGAGATTCTGAGATTCTGAGATTCTGAGATTCTGAGATTCTGAGATTCTGAGATTCTGAGATTCTGAGATTCAGAGATTCTGAGATTCTGAGATTCTGAGATTCTGAGATTCTGAGATTCTGAGATTCTGAGATTCTGAGATTCTGAGATTCTGAGATTCTGAGATTCTGAGATTCTGAGATTCTGAGATTCTGAGATTCTGAGATTCTGAGATTCTGAGATTCTGAGATTCTGAGATTCTGAGATTCTGAGATTCTAAGATTCTACGATTCTGAGATTCTGAGATTCTGAGATTCTGAGATTCTGAAATTCTGAGATTCTGAGATTCTGAGATTCTGAGATTCTGAGATTCTGACATTCTGAGATTCTGAGATTATGAGATTCTGAGATTCTGATATTCTGAGATTCAGAGATTCAGAGATTCAGAGATTCAGAGATTCAGAGATTCTGAGATTCTGAGATTCTGAGATTCTGAAATTCTGAGATTCTGAGATTCTGAGATTCTGAGATTCTGAGATTCTGAGATTCTGAGATTCTGAGATTATGAGATTCTGAGATTCTGATATTCTGAGATTCAGAGATTCAGAGATTCTGAGATTCTGAGATTCTGAGATTCTGAGATTCTGAGATTCTGAGATTCTGAGATTCTGAGTTTTTGAGATTCTGAGATTCTGAGATTCTGAGATTCTGAGATTCTGAGATTCTGAGATTCTGAGATTCTGAGATTCTGGAATTCTGAGATTCTGAGATTCCAAGATTCTAAAGATTCTGAGATTCTGAGATTCCAAGATTCTAAAGATTCTGAGATTCTGAGATTCTGAGATTTGGAGATTCTGAGATTCTGAGATTCTGAGATTCTGAGATTCTGAGATTCTGAGATTCTGAGATTCTGAGATTCTGAGTTTTTGAGATTCTGAGATTCTGAGATTCTGAGATTCTGGAATTCTGAGATTCTGAGATTCCAAGAG
>NC_013489.2:12044950-12046274 GCF_000004555.2 Caenorhabditis briggsae | reverse complement strand
ATTTCTTTGTGTTTCAAAAAAATTTTTTTTTGAAAATTTGAAAAGAGGTGTATGGATCATGAAAACATGCGAATTCTTCTTCAGAAATTTTTTTTCCAAAAACTTGGTTAATTTGTATTTGACAAGATGCCAAAGGTGTTTAGAGTATGGAAAACTGCTGAAAACAGCTTTTGAGCTCAAAAACAGGTCATATAAAAAACCAACAAAAAATAAAAAAAGAGTTTCGACTATGAAGGAGTCGAACCATAGAGTACCATTTCCCCATCCCGCCGCTTTACCACTGAACCATCACACTGCTGTTTTCAATGGTTCTTCAAAGCGTATAAAAGAAATGAGGACGTGGAAGCGTTCACGTATGCATTTCAGTGCAAAATCTACTGAAAACTTCTGACCCAAATTTCTCGAGTTAGCGGAGGCCGCCGCAAAAACTGAGCATATATTTGAAAATGAAATTTCATCCTCTTTCGAATGATATAGGTCTCGTCCCATAACTCCACATCTTCTGTGAGTCATTCCCTAGTTAAAGAATTGTCTATGTTTTGAAAATATCTGAAAAATCATAAATTTCAGAAAGAACTACTTCTTTTTCAAATATGATGTTGTGCGTTTTTTCCTAAAACGACTTTATTGAATTTTTCAAAAAATTTTGAAATTTAAAGATCTGGTTCCTTTGAAATTTCTAGAACTGGAACCAGAATTTTAAAAATCGGTTTTTTGAATTTTTACAATTTTTTCGAAATTCTAGAATTTCTAAAACCACATCACCTTCCAGAAAAGACACCTGAACCATTTGACTCCTCCCACGTCTTCTGAATATTTCAGAAGACGTCCCGTATCAATTTTCATGAAAATTGCTCATTTTTTGGCTCATTTTCAAAATTTTCAAAATTTCAAAGTTCAATTATTAGGTTGGCGGGAAAGTCTTTGTCACTCTGTTTGTTTAATCACTGTTCTCGTATATGGAGGCTGTGTATGATATCGACTCTAGTGAATAACAAGGTGATAAGAACCTTCCATATAAACAAGTCCCCATTTCCTTCCCTGCTCCTCATCTGTAATTGAAACGATATGTTTGTTCCCACTGCTATTCACATCAGACATGTTTTGATTTACCTCTTCCTATCTCACACCACGATGAAGGATTCGGAAACTTTCTTGAAGAATGTGTACAACACACATGCCCCTCACTACAATACTATTCGCAATTGGTTCCATCGTTTCGAAAAAGATGACTTCTCGCTCGATGAAAAGGATCGCTCTGGGAGACCCCGTGAGTTGGATTTGGACAAGCTGAAGCACGCATTGCAATCGGATCCATTTCAAT
>NC_013489.2:12043307-12044523 GCF_000004555.2 Caenorhabditis briggsae | reverse complement strand
CCCGCTCGCCCACATGTTTCGAAACAAGTGAAGCAGGAGCTGATGGGATATGGATGGAATGTTCTCCCTCACCCCCCGTATTCTCCTGATCTTGCTCCTTCCGACTATTGGTTATTTGGCGATATGACACGTGCCTTCGAAGGAAGAAGCTTCAATTCCCGTGGAGCGGTCGAAGCGGCACTCAAACAATACTTTGCCTCACGCCCGGCTGGATTCTACCGCAATGGAATCCATAAATTGAGGGAACGTTGGAGACATGTTGTTGATAATGATGGACAATATAATTAATTATTCGGTTATTTTTTCTTTGAGAAATAAACTATTGAAAAAGTGACAAAGACTTTCCCGCCAACCTAATATTTTGTGAATTTTGGAAGAAATTTAAAGTTTCAGAAAATCTTTTTGATTTTCTAAAAGTTATCGAAAATGGTCGAAAATCCGAAATTGATCATTTTTGAATGAAAGAAGAACGTCATCTACAAAAATCCAAATGTCATCTCAATCATCATCTGAATTTTGTATTCTGAATCTTCTAAAAATAACAAAAAATCATCAAATTTGAAATGCATAGAAATCTATCTTCTATCTGTTTTCTGTGGACACTTTTTCTTCTTTTTCTAGTCTATTTTTCACCCAGAAATTGACAGAAAAGATGAGCAAAGAAGAGGCATCTAACAAGAAACAAGATTTCTTCTTTTTTCTAGAAAATTCTATAGTTCATTATCTTTTTTCTGGGTTGTTGGGGTCACATTTTTTTTGTTGTTGGCGAGTTTCAATTTTGAAAAAAAAAGAATTGGAAAATTCAGAAAGTTCTGAAATTCTGAAATATTGAAATTCTGAAGTTCAAATAATTCAGAAATTAAAAAATTCGAGAACTAAAAATTTCTGAATTTCCAGAAGATTCCAAAAGTGCAAAAAAAACCGATTTCCAGAAAATTTTAGATTATTTACAGTTCGAAAAAAAAATCAAAATTTAGATGTTTCGGAAAATTGAAATTCTTTCCAAAAACTTCAAATTCAAAAAACTGTTTTTTTTTCTGCAAAAAACCCTCCCCATCCTATGTTTCCTTCTCTTTGCTAATCCCTTTTTTCCCCACACCTCCTCTTCTTTTTTCCATTTCCATGATCCAATTAATTAAAGTAAAATCCATACTTGTGAAGGGCCGGGCCGGGCCGGGCCGGGCCGAAACACGAATTTCACTGGCCCGTTTTTTTT
>NC_013489.2:12041505-12043081 GCF_000004555.2 Caenorhabditis briggsae | reverse complement strand
CCGAGTTTACCGCGAACTTCAAAATCTTGAGCGAAAAGTTGAATCATTGTTTCGAAAAAAAGTATTCAGTGTTTTTTTTCTTCGAGTTATTTTTCAATACATTCTAAAAATCAATAAATTCATGGCGGCTGTTTAAATTCATTTTTGAAAAATTTTGTTTTTTTTCTGCCGGGCCGCCGGGCCGGGCGGGCCGGGCCGGGCCGAAATTTCACAAGTATGGTAAAATCCCATTGAAAAAAAAATGGAAGGGTGTGTTCTTTTTTGTTTTGTTCCCAGTTTTAGGATTCCAAATTCCAGCTTTTGAATCATTTTTTTCAGCTTCCGAAAAAAAATTTTCTCACTTTGGAATGCCCCAACACTGTCAACTTTGAGCTCAATTATCTTGGCTTCTATAAAAGATATCAAAAATACGTCTATTAATAAAATGTAGCTGTTATTATGTTAAACATTTTATCAGTTGACCACTTTTTTATATTTCTCAAAAGAGCCGAGATAATTGAGCTTAAATTGCTCGCTGCCATCTGATTGCGTAACCCCATTTGCACTTTGAGCTCAATTATCACGGTTCCTATGGGAGCAATCAAAAATTAGTTCACTGATAACATGTCGGTGATAATATAACAAACATTTTATCAGTTGACAACTTTTTGGTATCTCTGACAGGAACCGAGTTATGGGAGCCATTCTATCACAAGTCTTAACTAAAGCAATACAAAAATCAACATCCCCTTTTCACTAATTTAAAAAAAATCATAATTCCTTCTAAATTTCTTAATTACCCTCTTCATCACTTAATTTGTTAATTAAAGTAACTTGAATGCGGACACGAAATTGTGAATATTCGAGAGTTGCGACTTATGATCAACAAGAAGTACAACCGCCCATTGGATTCGTAGATAGGGCATTTACGTCGAAAAATCGACATGATAAGGTAATTAAAAGAAGATAATTAAGAATAATTATCAGAAAATAATTTGTCAAAAATTCAAAAATTAAAAAAAAATATGTTCGTTCCTCAGGGGTTCGAACCCCGGTGTTCAGATTAGTACTCTTTGAAAATTCCACTGCACCTAATCCGAATTTTCAAAGATGCCGGATTTTTTTTGCGTTTTCAGAACATTTGCAGTGTTTCTGAATACTGTATTTCCTTTAACAATGCTCAATTATCTCGTTTTCTAAAAGAGTATCGGAAACTGATCAACTGATAAAATGTTACTGATATTATGATAAACGTTTTATCAGTTGACAGCTTTTTGATATCTTTTACAGCAACCGTGCTAGCTACAGGTTTTAACTTTTCAAACATTTCTAACACTTTTGAATTTTATAGTTTCAGCGGAAGTGAATTTTCTTCCGTCAAAACTAATTACTATCCAATTAGCACTCTTTTTCCTCTTTTTGTCACTTCCCATCCATTTCTAATGACTCTATTTTGCGTGTTTTCCATAGAAAAACCCAAATTTTCGAAGCTCCGCCCACATTTTGTTCTGTATACTATAGTAAGATGCTCCCTACGCCAAGTTCAAGTTTTCTCGAACACTCACTTGGGTAATCAAAACTTAAGAGAAACATAATA
>NC_013489.2:12036429-12040239 GCF_000004555.2 Caenorhabditis briggsae | reverse complement strand
AACGTTTTATCAGATGACAGCTTTTTGATATCTTTTACAGCAACCGTGCTAGCTACAGGTTTTAACTTTTCAAACATTTCTAACACTTTTGAATTTTATAGTTTCAGCGGAAGTGAATTTTCTTCCGCCAAAACTAATTACTATCCAATTAGCACTCTTTTTCCTCTTTTTGTCACTTCCCATCCATTTCTAATGACTCTATTTTGCGTGTTTTCCATAGAAAAACCCTAATTTTCGAAGCTCCGCCCCACATTTTGTTCTGTATGCTAATAGTAAGATGCTCCCTACGCCAAGTTTAAGTTTTCTCGAACACTCCGTTGGGTAATCAAAACTTAAGAGAAACATAATATTTGTTTAGACTCTCTTCTTCTCATTTTCTCAGGTAAATGAGAGAGATCGATTTTGGAGAAGAGACGCAGACAATCAGGAACAGGGAATAAGCAGAGAAAAGAATATTCATCCCCCTCTCTCGACTGCACCTTCGTTATTTTGCCTTTACTGATAAGTTATCTGTGATAACTTTTATTTTTTATTACTAAAAAAAGTTTTTCTCTGAAATTTGAGAAAAATTTGGCGCCTAAATGGTGAGCCTGAGAGCGAGGCGAGTATTTTTGGCGTCCTATTATGCAGCTAATAAGAGGGTGAGTTTTGAGAAAAAATCATTTCAAAAAATCTGAAATTTCAAAAGTTCAGAAATTCAGAAATTCAGAAATTCAGAAATTCAGAAATTCAGGCAGAATACAAAATGTTTCGAATGGGAGAAAAGACAACTAGGATTAGCAGAATGTGTAGTTTTTGCTTTTGACTTTACGAAAATTCAGAAATTCAGAAAATTAGAAAATTCAGAAATTCAGAAATTCAGAAATTCAGAAATTCAGAAAATCAGAAATTTAGAAATTCAGAAATTCAGAAATTCAGAAATTCAGAAATTCAGAAATTCAGAAATTCAGAAATTCAGAAATTCAGAAATTTAGAAATTCAGAAATTCAGAAATTCAGAAATTCAGAAAATCAGAAATTTAGAAATTTAGCAATTCAGAAATTCAGAAATTCAGAAATTCAGAAATTCAGAAATTCAGAAATTCAGAAATTAAGAAATTCAGAAATTCAGAAATTCAGAAATTCAGAAATTCAGAAATTCAGAAATTCAAAAATTCAGAAATTCAGAAATTCAGAAATTCAGAAATTCAGAAATTCAGAAATTCAGAAATTCAGAAATTCAAAAATTCAAAAATTCAGAAATTCAGAAATTCAGTAAATCAGAAATTCAAAAATTCAGAAATTTCTGTAAAATGACGCAACTCATATAAAAAATATTTATAAGAAAACAACATTTTCTAGAAATTTCAGAAGTTTTAATTTCTCGAAATTTCAAGAGATTCCAGAAACCCACAAAAATTTTAAAGTTCGAATGTTCTCGAAATTCTGAACAATTCATATTTTCGAGAAAATTCTGTCATTCCGAATTACCAAAAATGAAAAACTCAGTATTTCAAAAACTCAAAAACTCGAAAGTTTATAGATTTATGAGAATCTAGAAAGTTCAAAACTCAGTAATTCAAAAACTCGAAAATTCAGAGTTTCTTCTGGTACTTCTTAGATTTCAGAAATTCAGAAATTCAGTCCAATATTCCGAAAAAAACAAAGATTCTGAAATCCTGATATTCTTTCACCACTTCTGCCTAGCAACATGTCCCCATAACTACAAACTCCAGACTCACAGAATATATTATATCCTTTTTCCTCATTTATCCTTCTTCTTTTTGCTTTCCTTTTTCTATTCTTTTGTCTATTTGTCTATTTCATCATATTCTTCTCTATTTTTTCATTTTTCTCTTTTTCTTCCTCCCCCACTTTTTCATCGTTTTCCCCTTTCCTGTCAGAAATACACAGGAGACTCAATTTTGGATTTTTTTGGAAGAAAAAAAAAGTAGCCAACTGGACCTTCTAAGCTCTCCTACCTTTTCCGTTACTAAAAAAGTTTCAAATTCTCACGAAAAGAATAGTATTATTTATGCTTGCTAGAAGATGGAAAGAGTTTCGAATAATGGTAAGGATTCAGTTTTCTGCAATTAAAAAAAAAAGTTTTTTGTAATTTCCGAAACATCCCAGAGTTTCCAAATTCCCTGAAACTTCGTAATTTTGGATTTCATTTTTTTTTAAAGGGTTTCCTGGAATTTATAGTTTTTTTTTCGATTTTTTTTCATGGAATTCCGGTTTTTTAAGTATGAAGTATGTGAATTTCCTTGTATTTGCGGGATTTCCAATTTTTAAAATTTAAGAGTTTTTGTCAATTTGCGAATTTTCAAAAGATTTCTGAATTTTCAGAATTTTGGAAATTTTCAAAATTTTTGGAATATCCTATTTTATTTTCTAGAGTTTTCAATTTTTCGATTTGTCTGGAATGTCGTATATTGAATTTCATGGTTTTCTTCAAGTTTTTTTTCTGAAAGTTTGGAGTTTGTTTTATAGTTTTTTTTTGGTTCTTGATTTTTTTAACCTTAAAAATTTCAGAATTTCAAAATTCAAATTGGAATCTGGAATCTTCTGGAATTATCAAACTTTCAAATTTTCTATATTCACAATTTCGGAAATTCCGTTTATTCAAGTTTAAGACTTTTCGATTTTTCAAATTTCAGAACTTCTCAAATTTAGAAAAAAACGGACTCAGAAAATTCTAAAATTTCGAAAATTCAAAAATATTTCATATTAAAATTCTGGGTTTCTGAATTTCTGACTTACCCAAGTTATGATACTTTTTTTTAACCGGGAATTTCAAATTTTCTGAATTTCTGAATTTCTGAATTTTTGAATTTTTGAATTTCTAAATTTCTGAGTTTTTGAATTTTTGAATTTCTGAATTTCTGAATTTTTGAATTTCTGAATTTTTGAATTTTTGAATTTCTGAATTTCTGAATTTCTGAATTTCTGAATTTCTGAATTTTTGAATTTTTGAATTTCTGAATTTCTGAATTTCTGAATTTCTGAATTTTTGAATTTCTGAATTTCTGAATTTCTGAATTTCTGAATTTCTGAATTTTTGAATTTCTGATTTTTTGAATGTCTGATTTTTTGAATGTCTGAATTTTCTAGTTTTCTGAATTTCTGAATTTTCTAATTTTCTGAATTTCTGAATTTTCGTAAAGTCAAAAGCAAAAACTACACATTCTGCTAATCCTAGTTGTCTTTTCTCCCATTCGAAACATTTTGTATTCTGCCTTCGGGCTCTTTCCCCGTCCCCAAAAGATTATCCTTCCTTTTTCGATTTATCATTTTTCTTTTTCGAAAAGAAAAAAGAAATAGTACATCAACTAAAAAAGACGCAGACACAACTACAAACTGTTTGGGGAGAGCTCATTTGGAGTCAAAAAATGGGGTCCAAATAGACACAAAAAAAAGAGGAAAATTGAATTTTCAAGGATTTTCTTTCTAGAATTTTTCTGGGATTCTTTCCAATTTTTTCCAATATTTTTGTTTCATTTTGTGTCATTTTCAAGTACCTTTTCTGCCTGCTAAAGAGTACTTGACACTCCAATATTTTCTGTCTTACTGACCTCTTTATTTTTCGTTCTTTGTGCAAAAATAGAGCGTTTTCTGTGAGCTCAAAATAATTTTTTGCACAATTTGTATTTTTTGCTAAAAATTATGAATCAAGTAGGTTTGATTTTCACAAAAAATTAAAATTAAAACAATTAATTTGAATTGTGAAAAAGGGAGTTTTAGGAATTAAAATGAAAAAAAATACCGTAAAACCTCTAATAGAACGACACCCGGATCGTCCACTTTGAGCCTAATATATCTCATTTTCTGT
>NC_013489.2:12018861-12036295 GCF_000004555.2 Caenorhabditis briggsae | reverse complement strand
GATATCAGCAAAATTTTACTAGTTAGCCACTTTTTGATATCTTTCACAGAAAATGAGATATATAGGCTCAAAGTGGACGATCCGGGTGTCGTTCTATTAGAGGTTTTACGGTATATATCGAAAAGTCAAAATGTTTAAAAAATCAAAATTTCAGAAAGGTTTGAAAATCTGAATCTTAAACACTGAAACTTTGAAATTCTAAATAGTTCTATATGAGCAATTCGGGAATTTGTTTAAAAAATGATAAAAAATCACACATTTGAAAATTTCAGTTTTTCAAAATTCATTAAAAAATATGAAAAAGACCAAAATTGAAGAAAAATAATCATTTTGAAAAATAGACCCTCAAATTTTATTTGATTCTGATTTTCAGGAATCAATTTGAAATTCCAAATTTGGAAATTTTTCAAGTTTGAAGGAATTTATAACTTTGATAAGGAATATAGTAAAAATTTCCAAACATTTTAAAAAAACTGGGTCACCAATAAACTGAAAAAAAATCAAAGTTTCGAATTTCCCTCCAAATTCTATAATCTTTTTTTTCAAATTTTCAGACAGTATGGGCCGCTTGTCGAGCAGTGATCTTCGGATGTATCATCATAGTTGTGGGCCTAGCAATGACAGTTTTAGGATATTTTGACAAGTATTTTTCGGAGGTAAGTAACAATTTTTAACTCTAAAATAAGACCACCCGAACGTTTTTAACCGGAAAACGGGGATATTCTACTTGGAGCCCATATATTTCGGTCCTTGTAACAGATATTGAAGAGTGATCAACTGACAAAATATTTGTGGTATAATGATAAGCATTTTATCAGTTCACCACTTTTTGACATCTATTACAGGGTCCGAGATAAATAAGCTCAAAGTTGAAACCCTTCTTTTAGAGTGTTTACGGTAGCTTTTTTTGTCAAAAAGAGTTGTCCAAAAAGTATGAAAATAGACCCGAGAATTTGAGAAAATTGACGGAACCGTACAAATTTGAAAAAAACTTCCAGAAAACCGAAATCATCGACGGAACCGAACAAGTGACTCACGATAGAATGATACAGTACCAATTGAAAAGTATGCAGGTGCGTAATCAAACAATTATTTTTTCCCACTAATTACCATCCTGATTACAGTACCTCGGTCCGATTCTAATGGGAATCGGTTCATTCATTCTGATAATCGCTTGTGTGGTTACACTGGAATCTCGTGATAAGCATGCACAAATTATCACTGAAGAATCAATTTTACAAAAACGGCGAAGATTGATTTCGGAAGAAGAGGAGAAGGCGGAGCATAATGATGTTTTTATTCAGGATGATGATGAGGATAAGGAACCGTATTTTGGGGGTGGAAGGTTTGTTTTTTTAAAGGTGGGGGGACATGAAAAAAATAATGTTCTCGAAATTTCGTTTGAATATTCCCCTCGAGGAGTTGAACGTGTGGGGCGAGGATTGAGGGGGCGGCGCCGCTACCGACTGAGCTACACGGGCAAAGAGAAAGCGGTCGCCCGATTGCATTCATAAAGACAAGGACGACAGCTGTACGCAGAGTGGCGTTAAGCGTTGTACACCGTCACGGTAGAATGCATACTCTAGATACAAAAATCCCCCGTAAAATCTCCTGTCCCCCCACCTTTAAAGAAAAATTTGACAATTTTAGTTATTCCAATATTGAAAAATCCAAAAAAAAAAAGAAGAAAATTCGGAAATTCCGTTTTTCCAAATGTTGAGTTTTGTTGGGATTTTGGAAGCTCCCAATTTTTCGAATTTTCACTTTTGGCTACTTTTTTTTCAGAAAATTGGAAAAAATAAGTTTCAATTTTTCAATTTTGGAAATTTCCTATAAATTGAATTTTAGAATTTTGGAATACTCAGATGGTACAATAACAAAAATCAGAAACTTTGATTATCTAAAATTTAATAAATTTTTAATTTTTTAAATTAAAATATTGATATTTGAACTGTTTTTGGAATTTTCGGAATTATCAAAATTTTCTTGATATTTAATAGTTTTGATTTTGAATTTAAAGAGGAATTTCAGAACATTTTTTAGATCTTCTGTTCGAAATTTCGAAATTCGCTCAAAAATCCATATTTCCAGGCGATTCGTAACCCTCGACGCCAATCGGTTGGCTCCGTTAGCTGACGTGGATTCTCTGACGGACATCTCGCTCACCCATCGTGGAGGATCTGAATCCAGATTACGTGAGTTTTTGAAGGTTTTCAGAATATTCCAGAGAAGGAAGCAATAAGAGAAATTTTAAACTTTTTTTCCAATTATTCAAAAAACCCCGAACTTCAAAGTTCATAGTAAAAAAAAAAATTTTAATTCAGAATCCGAAGACGTGACTGTGCCGCCAGATTCCACAGAATTCTACCAAGAATGTGAACTTCAGGATCTAGATGAAAATGAGCCAACGACGTCTTCTAGTTTTCTGAATCCCACGACGACATTTGAAGATCTTCAAGATGACGTGGTGGTGGATGCAGACGTCGTTGCTCCCTCGGAAGTCAACGTGACGTCATCTGATTCTCCAAAAAGTCACAAATTGAGACTGGAGGTTTTGGCGTCTGAGATGGACTAATTTAATTTTAGATTTTTATGAAAATTTAGGATTTTCAATTTGTTCCGTTTTCTCATTTTTTCGAAAGTTTCTACGGGTGTTTTTATAATCATGATCAGTTTTTTTTGGAAATTATTAAAAAAATAATTTTTATCTGAATTTTTTATTTTTTTGTGTTTGTATATCTGAAAAATAATAAATACAATATTAATTTTCATCACTTTCTACTTAACCAGAGAATTTCGGAATGCCGAAAAATTCGAGATATTAAAGAAGGGTGGAAATATGACAGGGCTTGAAAGAGAAGAAAATTTGAAAATGGGATAAAAAGTGAAGAAAAGAAAAGAACAGTCACCCCACAATGGATGTATATTTACAAAAAAAGAATAAATAATAAGAGCATTCTGTGGGCATAAGTGATTTATTGAGTAGAAGTAGGTTTTACATAAGAAGGTAAGAGCCGAGATTTAACGCCGACTCGTGGGAATCGGGACTTTTGGGGATTACGTTGAAGTAGACTGAGAATTATAGTAGAACTTTATTGTAGAACATTTTGAATATGATTGTTTTATTGGGAGCTGTTAGTTAAAGGAGGCCAGACATGAAAATTTTCAAAATTCTAGTTTTTTGATATATGACATAGTACAGTCAGAAAATAACAATGGACACCAAACCATAACTCCTTGTTACTGTACAAGCAAGAACGCGACCGTTCTTCGAAGCGGCGCCAACTCCTCGTTTCATAATCGTTTTTCCGGCAGCAGACGACAAAGGCCTTGTGGTGTAGTGGGGGGGCACGCTTGGCTATCAGTCGCGTATCGCGGGTTCGATTCCCATTAGTTCGTTTTCGTTTTTCTTTCTTTTTTCATGCGACGGCATCATAGAATGACCGAATAACAAGAAAAAGTAGGGAATAATTGCCAAACAGTGAAGAAATCTAGTGTATTCTAAAAAAAATAAATGCTCGTCAAGTAGCGCGCATTGGTCGCAATCGCACGATTTTCCGTCAGAATACATGATCTCGTTCCAAGAAAACTCCGTAGACTTTCGTGTCTGGCCTCCTTTAAGAAGGCATATCACAAGAAGAGAAGGCATATCACATGACCAGGTTTAGATTTTTTTAAAATTTTTTCAGGTTATAATATTTCGAATGTAAATATAAAACAAATTTAATCATAGCAAAAGAAAACATTATGATGTATATTGATAGTTGAATCGATGTTTCATTCTTTTGTATCTCTGACGTAAGCATCTATGTAGACAGGGACAGAACAGAATGGGAAACGGAATACTTCCTTGGAGAAGGGGGAGAGGGGTATTTATACGGATCTCGGGGATTGAATAGTGGGCCAATGGTGAGTAAACGGTCTGTTCCGTTTAGATAAATACGAAATAGTTGAGATCAATAGTTATCAGTTTCAGTAAGGTTTTATTGTTCAGCCTTTGCAATAACAAGACGAGAAGTGTCAAGTTGAGATATTCCAAATAATCTCTCACCTTGTGTAGATCTCAAACTTGGGTAATTAAACCATTTACTGGTAAGCAAAGAAAAAGATAAAAAGGATAAAGTTAAAATGAAACAATAAAAAGATACATCAATTGTGGCTCTCGCCGGTTGTTATACACGTTTTTTAAACCAAAATATTGTGATTTGTCATCGAGATTCATCATCCAACTTGTTTAAAAGCTACATTGGTTTATTGAACGATATAGAATGATACAATAGAGGGGCTTTTATACTGGTTACATGATAAAGAATTTAATAAAAGAAAGTGATTGCGGGGATGCAATGCACATTCCCCCGGTGAATCACCATCAGAAGAGTGCGATTTAGCACACAACTTATGTTTGGATGACGAATCTCGATGACATCAACGAAACACGTTGACAAGAAGTAATTCTCAAAGGGGTAGCCAAATACTTAAACATGAACCCTCCTTCATCCTTCCTTTACACTATTCGGCTCCACGCCCTCGTCCTGACCTCGACAGGGGTTCGTCGGTCACAACACTCCCGGCGGCCACAAAATTCCTGACATAACTCCTGGCCGTTCCTTGGATGGAAAACCGAGTCGATCTGGAAATATTCGAGTTCGAGTCTGTTGGAAATAAGAAGGGTTTAGAGATTTCAATTTTTTCATTAAGAGCCTATTTGTCCTGGACAGAAACTAAGATTTTTCTCTTCGTGTGATTTGTGAATCCTCGTGTGTCAAAGTCTAGAGGAGACTAAAGCACACTTATGTGAATCCTAGAATAACTAAATGCCTAATAAAGACTTACTAAAGAGTATGCTGGATTCAGTGAAGATTCCTGCCACACGGGGCGTTTTATTTCCAACTTTGTTCGGATTCGTCGATGCACCATATGCTGGATTCGGTGTTCTCCGGAAGCCTGCCAAATCTCCTTATAAGATCTTGTGTTCTGAAACTTGGTTGATTAAACAATTATAGCAATGCTAAAATCACACTTACTGTTCACAAGAAAGCTAGCAAAATATGTATATTGAAATATTCAGAAAAATAGAAAATATACAGATCGTTTTGAAGTATGGGAATTTTGAAAAAAAATCAGAGAAATTTGAGGGCCGGTGGAAAATCTGATACCAGCCATTTGGTGAGTAAAGTAGAGGAATGAAGATGGGGAATAGGAGACAAGGCTGTTGGTTTTCTTTTTTTCTCTTTCTCTTTTCTGACGGTGATTCATTGTGGTACGTGCATTGCCGCTCCCGTGATGCACATACCATAATGACTTTTCTTTATTATATTCTTTCACACTTTAACCAGCATAAAAACCGATCTACTGTATTATATCTATCGTTTAATAAATCATGTAGATCTAAAAAAGCGGCAATCTTTGAAATACAAGCTTAAAGGTGGGGGGACATGAAAAAAATAATGTTCTCGAAATTCCGTTCAAAGATGCCCCTCGAGGAGTTGAACTTGTGAGGGCGATGATTGAGGGTGCAGCGCCGCTACCGACTGAGCCACGCGGGCAAACAGAAAGCGCACGCCCGATTGCATACATAAAGGCGAGGAGGACATCTGTACGCAGAGTGACATTAAGCGTTGTACACCGTGACGGTAGAATGCATACTCTAGCTACAAAAAAACTACGAAAAATCTCCTGTCCCCCCACCTTTAAGGAGCCCAATTATCGGCTTTGTTCCAGTTGAGAGGACCCAATCAAACAAGGATCTGAAAAGAAATTGAGGAATCTGAACTTAAAAAACTGAAAATAATAATTAAAAAATTAGTGTAACCCATGAGAGCCGAATCTACAGTATACAATGCTAACTCTCACTTTAAACAAAACGGCAATTGTTCTCCGTTTTTTAATTGGATCAATTTATTTCAAAGTTATCATAATGTATCATGTCAAGAATTTGATGGCACTTAGAATTGCACGGTACAAGACAACGATTACCAAACGAGAATTATACCGAAACACTAGAAAAAAGGCAAAAAAACATGCCAAAAGTGGAACCAACTGCTTCCAAACTATATCTCTTCTCTTTTATTATTCTGACATCACATTATTTTTGGGGTACACTTTCACCCAAAAAAAGGAATACCCCCAACTGATTTGGATTCGTGTCTTCTTCTTCTTCTGAATCCTTGACGACTACATATAAATATGTGTCACAAAAAAACAGACGCCCCTCTGTCTTCTTTTTTTCTAGTTTTCTAATTTTCTTCTATTCTCTTTTTTGTACTCCCATGAAACTCCTTCTTCTCATTTGTGTTGTAATTTTTATAACAGGTAACTTTTACCATCAACTTTGAACCCATATATCTGATTTTTTGTAAAAGATATAAAAAATTTGTCAACTGATAAAATGTTTATCATAATATTAGCAGTATTTTATTAGTTAATCACTTTGTGATATCTTCCACAGAAACCGAGATAATTGATCTCAAAGTTATCAGTTTGAAAGGCAATTTCTCACTTTTCTAGCTCAAGTTCAATGTCTGGAGGTCATAGAAGACGTTGATGAGTTGGAAACCACAAGGAAAAAAGCCTACAGTATTCCCGATTACTGTACTCGCTATGCTGACAATTTCAAATCTTACTGTAGCAGTGGAGCACAGTTGGAAAAGTTAGAAGGGTTGCTGACGCATTTTTGTGAAAGTTATATGAAAAATTGTAATGTGGCGGGCAAGGTTGAAAAAATAACAGAAAGCGGGAAACCGGAAGAGTGAGTGAAGCTGAGCGATCGGTCAGCTCGGTCGGATGAAGGTCGGCTAATTTTGTGTTTCTAGAGTATTCCCAACACCGAAACCATTTTTCTCAACTACGACTACAGAGCCAAAACTGAACTATTGCGAAGGAAATGCTGAAAAATACAAAAAGGAATGTGAGAAAGAAGGATTCCTTCCAGAAGTTTTCTGTAAAAAATATCGAGAATTATGCGGAAATTTGGAAAAAGTGGATGCTGATACAACGAGAAGCGTAGTCGATGACGATGCGGATTCATTGTGAGATTCATGGTGGACTAACTTTTACTAGTTGAGTTTTCTAGGCCACCAACTTTTATGGCCTAGAAATGACCTGATAATCATCCGGTGGGTTTCTAGGCCATTTTAACATAGTGGCCTAGGAAACTCAACTTGTTAAAGATAGGCCACCACGTTAAAATGACCTATAAAACAAAGAAGGTGCATGTTTCCCCAATTCTAGACAAAAAACGTTGGTGGCCTAAAAAATACGTGTTGTGAAAGTTAGGCCACCGAGCCAGATGACGTATATTTTTAAATTTCCAGAGAAACGCCTGCCGAGTTTGAGGAACACCAAAAAAATCTGACGTTGTCTGAAAAAGTTTCTCAAGAAAACGAGGAATCAGTTGTAGAAGCTCAAGGTGCTGGAACTGATGAAGTGACGGTATACTGTACTAATTACATTGAAAATTATAACTTTTATTGCGTTGGAGACATGGCTCCAGAACACAAAAAGTTTTGCGACTCCTATAAGAGAAACTGTCCGGATCGAGTTTCGTAAGTCATGGCAATTGAATGTACCTAACTTTGAGCCCATATATCTCGGTTCCTGTGAAAGATACCAAAAATATGTCAACTGATAAAATATTTTTGATGTTATGACAAACATTTTATTAGTAAACACATCTTTGATATTATTAACCAAAACCGATATAAGTAGGCTTAAAGTGAATGAAGCTTCTTTGGCGTACCCTAAAAAGAAGGGGACGTCAGAAAAGCATTGGTGGCTTTGAGCCTAAATATCTCAGTTCCTGTATGAGATATCAAGAAAAAATCAATTTATAAAATGTTTATCATAATATCAAAAATATTTTATTAGTTGACTATTTTTTGATATAAGAAGGAGCGATTTTCAAAATTTTCAATTTTCATCCCAAATCACTTCGATTTCCAAAATTTCTGGGAATTTGGAAATTTTACGTGATTCACAGAAATTGAACGTTGCAATTTCTGGGATTTTTCACAGAACTCGAACGGTTCGAGTTCTGGGATTTTGGAAATTCACGTGATTTTACTGAAACTTCCAGGAAATTTTGGAAATTGAAGTGATTGGGGATGAAAATTGAANATTTTTAAAANNNGNCCCTTTTTTTTATTTTTTCTATGGACTGAGATAACTAAGCCGACATTTATAGGGGTGATAAGGGACCAACGTCAAATTGGAATATTTGTACTTTAAGCTCATATATCTGGATTCCTACATAAGATATCAAAAAGTTATCAACTGATAAAACTTTGTTGATAATATGTTAAACATTTTATCAGTTGACTACTTTTTGACATCATTCACAGAAACCGAGATAATTGAGCTCAAAGTTGATGGGTTGGGTGGCACTCTATTAGGCATGCTCCATGTGATTTCTTATTTTTTATTGAATTTGAATTTCCTATTTTCCCAAAATGTCTTCTTTCAGACTCAAACAATCCGGGTCATTTTTGGGAAATGATCGTGATAGCGAGACTTCAGATTCGACGTCATCAGAAGATAAAACTTATTTATATAAGGGAACGAAAAAAGAATACTGTGAAAAGTTCAGTGTTAATTATGAATATTATTGCAAGTAAGTTGAGAATGCGAAATCCTATTCACAGAAGTGCTTTCCAGAGGAACAATTGAAAATGCTGAAATTTTCACAAAATTCTGTCCATCCTACAAAAAAGCTTGTGTTACAGCAAATCAGTAAGTTTCGCTATTACCGTAAAACCTGTATTAGAAGGGCCGGACCTTCTATTGTTCAAAGGTACCTCCGAAGAGCCCTTCTATTAGTGGGGCCTATCTAATACAGGTTTTACGGTATGTACTCTAATTTGAAGCCTTACGTCTTTTGAATTCTTCAGAAAACCATCGAATCCATTCTCCCCATCTAAAGGCCAAACTCCAGTTTCAAGTGCCAGTACATCCGATTTTCCAGACGTAGAGCATCCGGTATTAGACATGAGAATATGACTTTTAAGAGCAAAATAAGTTGCAGAGCGCCGGAAAATCAAAATCTTCAAGAAGGAGAGGCAAAAAAATCAAAAAATTGCGACCTTGCTCGATTGATTGCGATGAACGAATTTTCCCGCATTGCACAAAAGTAAGTGATATCATATTTGAACATAATGGCCTAACTTTTGCAAGTTGAGTTTTCTAGGCCACCAACTTTTATAGCCTAGAAATGGCATGATATTAACCTGATATGCTTTCTAGGTCAGTTTAACATAGTGGCCTAAATTTTGCAAGTTGGATTTTCTAGGCCATTAAATTCTATGGTCTAGAAATGGTCTGATATTTACGTAGTGGATTTCTAGGCTGTTTTAACATAGTGGCCTAACTTTTGCAAGTTGAGTTTTCTAGGCCACTAACTTTTATGGCCTAGAACTGACCTGATATTAACCTGGTATGTTTTCTAGGCCTTTTCGACATGGTAGCCTAACTTTTGCAAATTGAGCTTTCTAGGCCACCAACTTTTATGACCTAGAAACGATCTGATAATCACCCGGTGGCTTTCTAGGCTATTTTAACATAGTGGCCTAGTTTTTGCCAGTTTCTAGGACAACATTGTAATGGGCCTAGAATTGATGATCTGATATTAATCTGCCATGTGTTATAGGTCATTTTTATTTGGTGGCCTAACTTTTGCAATTTGAGTTTTTTAGGCTACCAACTTTTACGGCCTAGAAATGACCTGATATTGACCTGGTATGTTTTCTAGGCTATTTTAACACGGCTCCCTAACTTTTGTAAGTTGAGATTTCTCGGTCACCATGGTGAATGGCCTTGAAATGGCCTGAAACTTAATAATACAAAACTAAACTCGAATTTCGCAGCAATGCAAATGTGATTACGACTACCCAGCAGTGCAGAAATTCTGTAATCCTCCGCCTCTACCAATGTTCTTGAACACATGCAGGCTATGGTACTACGGATGTCCGAAATATGAGCAATATCATTATGCATCCCAGTTCATCTACTCGAAAGCAGAAAAAGGAAAAGTTCTTGAAGGACCAAAAACACAGACCACTTTCCAATTATTGGCACCTTCTGGAGAGACGTTGCCTTATAAACCTGCAAGATTCCGAAGGGATACGGTGGATATGGTTCTTTGGCCAATGGACAATAGTACAGACTTCATTGGATATTCAGAGGGGAATATTGTGGATAATTGGGATAGTTCGAATTCTTCGAATGCTTCAAAAGACAGGATAATTCAAAATCCCACCATCCCATCACTGCAGAATTCTTTGGAAACCCAGCAAGATAAAATGGTGAAACTGAAAAACGGAACAATGGTTCATCTAGTAGCTGCACCAAAACTACCACCACATGTACAAGCAAAGTGAGTGAAAATTCTGAAAAATCTAAAAATCCAAAATTTGAATTTCTCTTAATCTGGAATTTTTCTTTTTTTTTCTGGAATTTGGAAATGTTTGATATTTTACGAAATGTTTAGATTTTTCAAATTCTTAGATTTTTCGAAATCTCCGGTTTATGGACTTTTGGATACTCAGAATTTTTCAAATCTTGGACTTTGGAATTTTTTTGGAACTCCCAATTTTCGAAAAATTTCAAAAATTCCAAGATTTCGGATTCCAAAAAATTTTGAAAATTTTGGAAATCTTTGATTCGCGGGTTTTTGGAATTTTTAGATTTTTCGAATGTTCAGATTTTTGAATTTTCAGAATATTAAAATTTTTGAAACCATCGATTTTTAGGTTTTTCGAATTTTCGAAACCTTTTGGAAAATCTAAAAATTTGAAAGGTTCAGAAATCCAAAAGTCCGAAAATTTCACAAACTCAAAAACGTAAAAATTTCAAAAAACCGAGAATTTCCAAAAATCCAAAAATCTGAAAACCCAAGATTCCAATTTTCGAGAAATCTAAATATCTAAAACTCGGAAAATCCAACATTTTGAAGAATTGAAAATTCCCAGAGATGAAAAAACCCAAAACATCCAAAATTTTTTTCAGAGATCAAGTAATCAAAGATCCATCAACTGACACTAAACCACCCGACCTTCCTCGCTCAAAAAAGACCACCGGTGGCGAGGCGGTACCTGTCTATTCGGATAGTGTCTTCTCAAACGCCCTGGCTCAATACAACACATTGACCGACTCTCGAGGAATTCTCCATCGTCCCAGGAGTCGTTCTCCATTCACAAAACCAGGACTTTGGGAGCCCAATCCAGACGACCCACATAACAGGGACCATGCAAACAAGTACTACTACCATCCATACTCTGTTGGTGTCGATTGGTTGCAGGGGCAATTGACATGGGGCGCTCATTTCGCCGTTCCGGCTGCTGGCGTTGGAGGAACCGATGGATTTAGTGCTGTGCACTTTCCATCGCTTGGTACTTTCCTTAATATTCCTGATGATTATGATTAATTTGATCTATTTATTGTCAGTAATAAACTTTATAAATTTTTCAATATGAATGAATACTTTGATGTTTGTTTTAAGATGAGTCATCTATTTGCCGGGCCTCCGACGCTTCAAACAGCTGACCAGTGCGCCTTCGGCGCGATTTGACCTAGTTTTGATTGGTTCGTCATTTTGCTCCTCATTTTGTTAAAGGGTCACATAAATCTATACTTATTTTTCAAAATTTTCCAAAGTCCACAGATTGACAGGAGGACCAAGAGAAGCGTGTAGCGTTTTATATATAAGGAAGATATCAGGTTTGCTTTTATATTTTTTTGTCACCTTAAGTCGGTAAGAACGTGATGAGTAAGAATAGACATTTTGTGCTGAAAGATTTTTCCTTTGTATTATTAGTCATTTCCCCCTCTTACTCAGCTTTGAATGATGCCGTGCGGTGAACGACAGAACCACTATACTATAGACTCCGCCCATGTGTCCTAGAGATCAAACATCTTCAAATCTCTCATGACTCATGTGTCCCTCGGGACATATGGGCGGAGTCTAGCAAAAGGGGTGTATAAAAGAGAGCGCTAATTCTCTATCCACTTCATTTCTGATTCCCTTAAGGACATCTACAGGTCACCGTCTGCATGGAGGCCACTATATTCTTGATTTTTCGTTAAAATTCTATAAATATTCATTCTAAAGTTGCAAAATTGGCAAATATTCGGATGGTGAGTAATTTGGGAATTAATTTTTTAATATTATCGCTGTCTGAGAAAAAAGGTTGAGACGCAGCAATTCCTCGTCTCCAGTTTCAGTACCCGTGATTTTAAAGTAAAAATAGCGTACACCTGTGTGGGATTTCCTTCCCTTTTCCCTCTCGCCCTCCATTATCACCCTTATAAGATGACGGGTACTGTAAGCGGAGCCCAGGAGGTTCAGCCCCGGAGGGACGCAAACCGACTGTATTTCCAGTCAGGGCCATTCAGAAGAATTGGAACTTGTCAAGGAAACTGTAATAAGTCATTTTTCGGATCGCGACGCATACGCAGCGCAACATAAAATTCTCTAGAATCTAGCCTGGATGACTCACTCATTCTTTTTGATAGCTATGATTTTGTGATTTCTTTTTCCTTCATGTGACTGGGTTCTCTCTCTCTCTCTCTCTCTCTCTCTCTCTCTCTCTCTCTCTCTCTCTTTCTAGTATCGCAATAGATATATTTAATGAGAGAGAGAGAGAGAGAGAGAGAGAGAGAGAGAGAGAGTCATATTTAAAAGCGCGGCAATTCAAAAATGTTCACATCTCTTCCGGTTTGAATTCCCTTTTGAACATTTAAATCTGTAATATACTTACAGATCTCTCCTTACAATATACTTACAGATTTGTATGACCATGAACTCCACTCCTCAGCCAACCGATGATTTCCAAAACATCCGTGCCAATCTCGGAAGCATCCAACTTGCCGTTGCCCACCGTGATTTTCCTCTATTTGTCTTATACTAGTAAAATGTCATTCTTTCAGAAGATCAACGTTGACGTCTCCACTGAAAAAGTGGACGTAAACGCCAAGGCTAAATATATCGAGAAGAAGGTAAGAATGAAAACAAAAGTTTACAAAATTTTTGTAATTATTGTTTCAGATCAAAGAGATGAGCTTGACAAAAGAGGAACTCGAGAAACTTCAGATCGAGAAGGAAAGAGAATTGATCATCCCTTTTTTTTGGCCAAAAATTCGGGGGGTACAATGATTCGGGGGTACAAGGGGGTACAACTGATTTAGGGGTACAAAATTGATGATTCGGGGGTAAAAAATTCGTGGGTACAAAAATTCGGGGGTACAACGATTCGGGGGTACAACGATTCGGGGGTACAAACTACCAATGATTCTGGGGTACAACTCATTTCATTTAGGGGTACAACGCTTGTGATTCGGGGGTACAATTTTTTTTGAGGGAGTTTCTGAATTCCTGAATTTCAGAACTTTGGAATTTCAGTATTTCGGAACCTGAGAATTTCGGAACTTCACAGTCTGAGAATTTCAGATTTTCAGCACTTCAAAATCTCAGAAACTCGGACAGAATTTCGGTCCATTCTCCAGGGGTACATCGAAATAGGGTACATCATGCTCAAGGGGTACATTGACTGAGTGGGTACGCAGTCTGAAGGGGTACATCTAGGTAGTTGCACAAAAACAAAAAGTTCGGATCTGGTCGAGATTGAACTCGCGACTTCAGTTTTTCGTGCACCCACGCGCACCACTACACCAATTCACCCAGTTTCCCTTCTCAACCGCAACCCGTACATATTCGGTGGTTTCTAAAGCAGGAAGAAAGTGAAAGAGGTTGAGAAAAAACAACTTCCGGAAGATTTCCCACGACTATATCTGAAAGTGGACACAACGTAATTTAAAATTCAATTCGGCACTGAAATTTTTCTGTTAGATTTCATTTAGTTTTTTTTTCACTTCTGTAGTTTACAAAACTTTGTAGAGATGAAGGAAAAACCAATGAAAAGGCATGAATTCCGAATTCTGACAGCAAAACTATGAAAAAAAACCTATTATTTGTCTTCCGAAATCAGAAATAAATCGGAAATTAAGGGATTTTTGTCTGAAAAAAATTATTTTTAGGCCAGGATTTTGATTTCAGCTGATTCCATCGTCGTTTCCAATCGCTCACTTCTGTACTTTATCTGTCAGTGTTTAAAACAATTTTTTATATAAGAAATTTGCTTTTTTTTCTCGAAAATGTGTCTTTTACTGTGAGTTCTGTGTTTGAATCCCAAAAAATTGCTCGAAATTCTCATGGAAGAGTTTCCGGAATTTTCTAGGCCAGGGGCCGTTGTCGATTTACGAAGGCAATGTTTTCTATTTTTCCTCCTATTTTCTCGATTTTCAACGATTTTTGACTGTTTTTCGTATTTTTTTTTTGCAGAAATTTGTGGAAGATTATGAATTTTTGGTTATCACAGTAGTTCTGGTCACCATTTTCAGTCCTAGACTCATTTTTCGTATGACGTAATCGATAACGTCATATGACGTAATCGATGACGTCATATGACGTAATCGATGACGTATTTTTGAACTACCAATTGTCCTATTTTTTCGTTTTTCATCTTTTTTTCAGAACGTTTTTGTGATTTTACAAAAATCTCAAAATGGACGAGAGTGATTCTGAAATTAAAATGTCGAGTGACGGCCAAAATGAACCAGAAAAAACGAAAATATCTGCCAAAGGAGAACCAATAAAAGAATTTTCGCTTGATTTGGATGAGGATGGCATATGGAGAACAGGTCCCTATTCGAACAAATTTTCAGTTAAAACGATGAAAGATATCATTGAAAACTGGTCAGTTGAAAAAGAAAATTTAATTTTAAAACCAAGTTATCTGTTTCAGTGTGACATCGTCAAATCTCACCGATTTTCGTTTGCCAGTGTTTTCGGAACCGTCAGTGAAATTCGCAAAATTTCGAAACGAAGATCATAAACTTTGTGATGGACTGTCTTGGTGGAAAACAACGAATGGTAGGATCAGCTGACTTTCAATTCATTTTTATTATTTTCTTTTCAGGTAGAAAAATCCGTCCGAGACCCAGAAAGATCGAATACGATGGATGCTCTTACAGATATTACAATTGCATCAATCCTAATGATGATGCTTTCAAAAAATTTGAGATTTATCCGGAGAAGGAAGAGTTCGTTTTCGTAGTATACGTGTCTCAAAATGGTCGAATGGACTACGATGTTCTGAAATCATCAAAACCTAACAGACTAACTGGTAAGAACAACTTTGCTCTAATAAAAGCGTTTATATAAAATTCAAATATTCAGAAGCAGAGTGTCAATTGATTCATCGGTCCCTGAAAGGAAGAACTGTGAAAGGAGCTTTCGAAGATCTAAAATCAGGAGCCCTTAATTTCAGTACCCGCCAAATCAGAAACCAGATGAAGTATCAGCCGGATTGTGTGAAGTCGAAGAGGGGCCGCGTGAGCGTGACAACACCAGAATCACTCGCATCTTTTGGAACAGAAAATGGCTTCCGTCTATTTTCTAGTGGTAAACAGGAACGTTTTTTTGAAAATATAATTTTTTCATTTTAGATAACCAGTTTGGAGCGATTTATCTCGATTCGGACACACTGAATCTTTATATGAATAGTCTACCGACAAAACAAACTGTACTGGAATATAGAAAGCTTTTAACTGGATGCGAAGATTGGACTTCAGAAGAAGTCAATGATTTTTTATCTTGTTACAGTCCGACAGCAAATAGTGGGATTATTAAGCATATGGCTGGACAGTTACAGATTGATAGCACTTTTGATTTGTCAGATTGTGTTGTGACAACAATCTCTGGAGATATAGGAGACTTCACATCGCGCTGCAGCGGAAAAATTCGCCATGTTCTTTTAGGATTCATGATTTCCTCGTCGAAAAATGCACTAAATCACAAGAGTTTTGCTCGCGAAATTGACGATTTCTTCCTGCAAGTTGATCCTATGCGAAAAAAATCAATTCCATCACTGATGACAGACGGCGAAGAATCTTTTAAATATTACAGCAAGGTATAGAAAACTTTAAATTTGTGTAGTCTCATGTTTCTTTCAGATGAAATATTTGGAAGACACTCAAGTTCTCAGGTGTCTAGTACATCGTCGAAACAACTTGACATTCATTCAAAGTAAAAAGAATATAAGCCAGTCAGATTTGAACAAAATTTTCGGAAGACAGATTGGAGATGAAGTTGAAAATGGAATTTTCAATGTAATGAGTTCAGAAGCGATGGAAGCGGAGATTGTCAAGTGTAATTTTGCGCCGGCTCTAAAGAAGTGGTTGCTCGATAGAAAAGAAGATCTCTTTTCAACCCATTCTCTCCGATCTCGTCTGATGGCTGGGCTGCTTCTAAACTATGCATCTACGAATCGAATTGAGAACCTTAATTCACGAATCAAAATTGCGATTCCACGAAAACTAAATGGACGCACTTGCTTGGATAAGCTGTTGGAATTTATCGAGGGTAGGGTTGACTGTAAAAACATCTAAAGTTGGATATGTTTTATAGATGAGAAAAAGGAATTTTGCAAGTCGATTTTGACTGAAAAGAGCGAGCTGATCCGATACGCGAATTTCAAAAAAACCGGAATTTTGTCAGCACAAAGTCAAGTTAAAGCTTTGCAAAAACATGGATTTCGTACTTTTTCGTTATCTCATGTGTTTGAAATGCCGAAAACCGTATGGAGAAGTGTGCCGAAACAGATGAAAATTGGAGAAGTCTTCAATAAGAACGTAATCTACCATAAATCCGGTCAGTATCTTGTGGAGAAAGATGACAAATCGTTTTTTGTTGTGAAAACGACCGAAACAAATATCGAATGCAAGGATCCCAAGTGTGCTTCAAAACCTGCTATCACTTGCTCACATGTGTATGTTTGAATTGCGTTTCATACTGGAGTATGTTTTTTTTTTAGCTTCGCTGTACTCAGTACACTGCCAACGAAAAAATGCCAAGAAGTTCTGAATATTCGCGAAAAGTTCTTGATTTCACTGTCGAGGAGTTTGCAAATCAAATCAATCAACGACGGAAAAGACGCAAAAAGATACCCGAACCGGAAGTACTCTAAAAGGTCACATAATAACGGCGGGAGAACTGTATCCGAATTCAAGAAGGTCAATAGAAATGTCTCTGGCGAGTCTGAAAGCGGTGATGATGAAAGGAAAGCAGATGGGAATATTTCTAGTGATGAGGAAAATGACAGTGATTGTGATGTGAATAGCTTGAATTCTAAACCCAATGTCTTCGATGAGTCGGGAGATATCGTCGAGGATGAAATTAATTGTAATTCCAATGATGAACATGTCAATCTAGTCCTTGACCCTTCTGTGGATCACTTGAACTCTCATGATTCTTGCATGGATCTTTCTGATGATCCAAGAAAGTATGACAGCGATTCTGATGAGGAGAATGATATTTTCGGATATCAGAATGTCAATCCAGTGCCGAAGCCATCAAATCGTGTCTCGAATGATCATAGTTCACAGA
>NC_013489.2:12016378-12018552 GCF_000004555.2 Caenorhabditis briggsae | reverse complement strand
GTTCAACTATGAATTGTTGCCACATAAAATTGTTCTGTTTTGTCTTTAAAACATTGAAAAAAAATTGAATCCGAATTATCAAAATTATTTAAAAAATAAGAAAAATTTCAATTACCACGAAAATTGAGAAAAGTTGAGAAAAAATGGAAAATGGAGAAAAACCGAAATATTGCGAAAAAACGGAAAATTGGGAAGAACGGAGGAATATGGAAAAAAGGAAGATGAGAAAAATTCAGAAGTTCCAAAATTCGTAGATTCTGAAATTTCAAAATTCTGAAGTTCTGAAACTCTGATGTTTTCGAGCTCTGAAATTCAGAAACTCCCTCAAAAAAAATTGTACCCCCGAATCACAAGCGTTGTACCCCTAAATGAAATGAGTTGTACCCCAGAATCATTGGTAGTTTGTACCCCCGAATCGTTGTACCCCCGAATTTTTGTACCCACGAATTTTTTACCCCCGAATCATCAATTTTGTACCCCTAAATCAGTTGTACCCCCTTGTACCCCCGAATCATTGTACCCCCCGAATTTTTTGCCCTTTTTTTTGTATTCCCCCCCGCCACCATATTTCCAAACAATTCTGAAAAGTTCCCTTCCCCCGAATTGCACTTCCGTCCCTTTTTTCATTCCCATTTCATTTTCTTCTCCCAGATTGAAAACCTTCTTATTGTATCGCCGATTTACCCATCCCCGTCGTCAAAAATAAATGTTGCATCTGGTTTCTATCCCATCTCTGAAAGTTTTTTATAAGACGGTAGACATTGTAAACATGTAAAGTATAGGTTTTTATAGGTACCGTAGCATTCTCTAGTTCTGCAGAATAGATGACAAACGATGACGTACCACTTGTCTTCCTTCCTTCCCACTTACTACCAAAGGATTACTGTATGTGTGCAAGCAAATGCAGTAGATTAGCCAGCCAATCGCTATCATTTATCAAGCAAAAGGGATTTTTGACAGTGATAAGAAAAAAGGGGCAATTTTTTCGGTTTCGGGGTCTAAAAAAACGGAAATGCTGACTAATCCTGAAATTTAACCAAAACAACCGGAAAAATGGTTTTCGACTACCGGCTAAAAATATAGGTTCAAATCATATTTTGTGCAAAATTGCATACAATTTGCAACCGACCTCGAAAATTTCACGTTTGAAGAACTACAAAAAATGTTCAGTCCCTGTCGGGAATCCCGACCATCAAGTAACAAGAGAGCAATAAGATGGCCAGCCACAGCAGAAGAAAGGATGGATGACTTAACAATAATGGAAATGTGCAATCAGCGCCCCATGAATCAGTGCAAGGAAATAGCAGGAGGATTAAGGAGGAAGGAGAGGAAGCAGAAGAAAGAATGAAGTATATAAATGGTCGTTTGTCTCACATTTGCCTCTTTTATCATTTTTTCTCTTTGGATCAGCTCAACTGGTCCAGAGTGCGAATAAACTCCTGTTATTATTGAAACCCTTGTCTAAAGAACGAACCACCGTCCCAAAAGAACCCGGAGGCATAGCGCCTTTTAGTACCGATTTTTTCTAGGTAACCGACCAAAAAAAAAAAAACAAAGAACCCTTTTTCGTTTCATTAACCTGGATCCAAATAGAACTTTCAACCACATTTTTACATCAAAGCTCAAAGCCTAGTAATATATTTGGCTCTTTATGCCTCCATAACTCTCCGAAAACTCGATGAAAAACTTCAAAATTTTTCGAAATTTATATTAATGCAGAAGTTTTCGAACCCGCTCCTTCACACGTCTTTCCATGGGGATACTATCTGGGTACAACACCCTAAGACTGAATAATGTATTGGATTCAAGTCTGAGGAGAAAGCGATCCATTCTTATGCCTAGTTCAACTCCGGAAAATTGAGTTTGAACCACCCTTGGGTGTCTTTGGCACTCTTGAAAATGGAAAGAAAAAGCCCACTATTCATATATACCGTAAAACCTCTAATAGAACGACACCCGGTGGGTCGAGGGACACCTGAATCATGAATAAGCACTTCAAACTCTGGTGGCGAGAGAGGGAATCTTTACAATCACCAAATTCTGTCTGTGTGTCCGTTTGTTCCCGGTTCCACGACCCTAGCGAAGTCCCCGGTAGACCGAAAATTTTCCAATTTTCCCAGATGATTCGAAATAGCAGCGAGATGATGCCCGTCTATTTTTTGATTCCAAATTTT
>NC_013489.2:12011218-12016165 GCF_000004555.2 Caenorhabditis briggsae | reverse complement strand
ATTTTACTAGTTAACCACTTTTTTGATATCTTTCACAGAAAATGAGATATATAGGCTCAAAGTGGACGATCCTGGTGTCGTTCTATTAGAGGTTTTACGGTATGTAGAAAACGGTTTTTTTTTATGCATAGTTACATAGTCTGTCATAGTCTGCATAGTCTGTCAAAAAACTGCCACATTCTTCTCTCGCCAATACATAGAGTTCCGATTGCTTATTCATGATTCTATCCTGTCACATTTATCCAGAACTTCTATACTATAGACTCCGCCCACATGTGCCCTCGACCCATGTGGGCGGAGCCTACCAAAAAAAAGGGGTATAAAAGAGCGCCCTAGTTCTCTATTCACATTATTTCTGATGTCCCTTTAGGACATCTACAGGCCACTTTCTGCATGAAGGCCATACGATTCTTGATTTTTATTTAAATTCTATAAATATTTATTCTGAAATTTTATTTAGTTCGCGGATATTCAAAATGGTGAGTGGTTTTGGAGTCCTCATTTTCGATGCCCTAAAAAGCAGACCAAAATTGTTTGATTTCTCTGAAAATTCTAGAATATAATAAGCAAAAATAGAGCTTCATTTTTGTAATTGATAACTTTTTTTAAATGAATATCCAACGAAGCGAGATCAACGATTTTGAACTGGAAAAAATCTAATTTCAGTGCTAATTTTTGGCACCTTCTTGCTAAAAAACGTTATATCCCATCAAAATGGAATTAATAGAAAAAGTTGTCAATTACAAAACTGAAACTATAATTTTGTTAAGTATGCACTGAAATTTTCAGTCAAATCGAACAATTCTGGAGTAATTTTTCAAGACTTGACTATTTTCCACTGAAAAATATCAAAAAATCATATATTTCTGTGGGGTACTGTACCTAGAATAATATATATTTCCTATTCAGTTCTAATACCCATGCATTATATGCAATACTATATGTATGTACACAATGGGGTCTTTTCTGCAAAAAGCCGTCACAGTTGAATGATCTGGCGCAGTTTTATCGAAGCCATAAAACTACAGTAGCTTTTCTGAGGCGCTCGTAAAAACTCTTCTCCGATTGCTTCAAAAAAAAACCGATATTTCCGGAATAAAAAAGTTGGAAAAGGGGGCCAAGTCGAAAGAGGGGGGGGGGCATGCCTGGGAATCTCCTTTGCCATAAAGGGCTCTTCTGACTATAAGAACAGACATTTTTGGAATAAAAAATAATGAAATTCGTGCTTTCCAAAATAGAGAATACAGTATCACAAAGAATCAAAAAGAAATAAAAATTCAATTTTTCAGACAAAAAGTTGCCATAATTGTTAAAATGGAAGAAATCTGCTATCGAAAAAAGGTGGAAGATGCCATAACGGTTTTAAACTGATAAAATAATGTCTATTACCGTCGTGGGGGACAATTCATCCAGTGTCAGGTGTTTGGAGGGTAATTAATTAAAAATTATTCCGTTGATGGTAATTACTGTTTTTTAAGCTACGTCACCGAAGGATGGCTCTCGAAAAACCGGCCCGGAGAGACAACTGCTGACTGTTAAAAATTCCAAACCCATTCCCGGCTCTTAATTGTGAACCGACTTGAAGGAGGGTCCTTTCGTAAAGTAAGGTTACTGAACTATTTTCACCTTAATTCATTTCTCTTATTTTTAGGAGGGACGAATTGGAAACGAATTGTCACTCCAACGATCAGACTAAAGAGCCGAAAATGCGCTTCTGAAAAAGAAAGTCGACATTCTCGAAAAGTAATATTTTGATAAAACGGATAATAATGAGAAAACACTGTTGTTTTTACAGATCAAAGAGTTGGAACTGGGAACTTCTGGTGGAGCTCAAGAGGAAAAAATGATGGGGAAATGATCCAGAGGAATTAATTCAAATTTTTAGCATTATTTGAATCGGATAATAAAAAAGTTTTGTTTTTTCATTTTTTAATTTTGTTACTATTTTAAATCACCAAATCCCACAAAAAAAATAGTGTCGATTCTTCCATTTTTCCTTGGCACTCTTCCGATATCTTTAAAAGAACAGAAAGATATTTAAAAGTGGCTTATTGATAAAGTGTTCATTATAATGTCAAACGTATTTTGTTAGTTGATCTGTTTTTGATATCTTGTACAGAGACCGAGATATACTGGCTTAAAGTTTTGTTCCTCCACAGAAGAACTTTGAGCAATAAAGGTTCCTCAAGGCGCTGTCTTCATTGATAAAGAAATGTTTTGTCAACTTTCTGTCAATGCTTCAATCTCAGAGTTTAGCACAAACTGACGGAAACACACGATTTTTGATCATGAGTTTAGACTCCGCCCACATGCGTCTCTCGACCCATGTGGGCGGAGTCTCACAAAAAGGGGGTATAAAAGGGCGGACTAGTTCTCCGTCCACATTATTTCTGATTCCCTTAAGGACATCTACAGGCTCCTTGTGTATGGAGCCAACTATATTCTTGATTTTTTTTTAAATTCTATAAATGTTTATTCTAAAATTTTTAAAATTGGCGGATATTCAAAATGGTGAGTGGTTTTTGAGGTCTCATTTTTGGAAAAATCCAGAATTCCAGAATTTTTCGTATTTTCTTAGAGTGCACTAAACAAAATTAAAGCTTGGATTTTCTAACGAAAACGAGATAAGCAGTGTTAAAGGGGCACAACTCTCATTTCAGTGCTTATTTTCAGTTTTTTTATTTATTTCAACCGTTATATCTCATCAAAATGGAATTTAGCGAAAAAGTTGTCAATTACAAAAATAGAGCTCCAATTTTGTTTAGTATGCTCTGAAATTTTCAGCCAAATCGGAAGATTCTGAAATACTTTTTCAAGACTTTGAAGTTTACTATCTTCCCCTGAAAAAGTTAAACTATGATATATTTCTGTGGGGTACTGTGCCTAGAATAGTATATATTTCATATTCTGTTCTAATACCCATACATAATATTCAATATTTCCACACTATATGTAGTTCCTTTCTGATGTTTTCTTTTTATCAGAAATCAAAAAATTACCGTAATCTGAAAACACTTTCATTTCGGTTGGAAAAAAAATTACAATTTTGAAAATCAATAAAATTCTTGGTTACAGTAGTTGTCGTTATTTCTGTGAATTTGAGATTTCGCAAAACACCATTAGATGTGCATTTTGTAATTTATAGAACTCTTAGCTTTTACACAATCTGGAATTTTTTATTTTTTTTTGTTTTCAGACATCAATAATATCCAAATATTCTGAAGCTGAAAAAATGAACAAGGTTCCTTTAAACTTCATTCTAACACTGTTGTGATTCACGCTCTCAACCGTAATTTCAAATCTTGCAGCAATCGATCAAGCTCAAACTCCAAATTCAGAGAACCCAGGGATTTCGTCTGCCTCAGAAAATGGACCTATAGCCGGAGGAGACAAATGAATTAATTTTTAAATTGAATTAATTTTTTAAATTATTCATTTAACATATAAACATAGTTTATTTTTTGAGAATGTGTTCCTGATTTCAGTCAAATCGAAAAGTTCTGCAATGATTTTTCAGTGCTTCAAAAATTCTTTCTGCAGGGTACTGTACCTAGAACAATATATATTCCATCATCAGTTCTAATTCCCATGCATTGTATGCAATGTTCCCACATTTTATGTATGTACAATCGTACGCAATAGGAGTCTTCTTCATTTCCTTTCTGATATTTCTTTTTATCGAAAATCAAAAAATCGAAGGGATTGAAGGAAAACGACAGTGTTTAAATGTCTTGAAACAATAACCACCGTCATCAGAAATGACTTTAATGTTGAAAATTCGGAAAATAAAACAATTTATGTGGTGTAGTTTACTGTAGTTACTGTAGTTTTGACCATTTCTCTAAATTCGATTTTTTTTGCAAAACACCGTCACAGTTGAATGATCTGCCGCAGTTTTATTAACACCATAAAACTACAGTACCTTTTGTAAAAAGTTTTTTCCTAGCGCTCGTAAAAAACCTTCTCCGATTTTTTTTTCTAAAAACTGATATTTCTGCAATAAAAATATGAAATTCGTACATAAGAAAAAAGAGGGGGTTGGGCAGGAATGACGTGAAAATAATTTTCGAAAGATTTGCAATGTAGAAATAGAAGGACGTCTCCAGAAGGCGTCAAACTCAAAATTTCGAAACAAAAAATAGACGGGCATCATCTCGCTGCTATTTCGAATCATCTGGGAAAATTTGAAAATTTTCGGTCTACCGGGGACTTCGCTAGGGTCGTGGAACCGGGAACAAACGGACACACAGACAGAATTTGGTGATTGTAAAGATTCCCTCTCTCGCCACCAGAGTTTGAAGTGCTTATTCATGATTCATGTGTCCCTCGACCCATGTGGGCGGTGTCTAACAAAAAAGGGGTATAAAAGGGCGCGCTAGTTCTCTATACACTTCATTTCTGATGTCCCTTTAGGATATCTACAGGCCACTTTCTGCATGGAGACCATATTATTCTTGATTTTTATTGAAATTCTATAAATATTTAACTTAAAACTTATTCTAATTAATTTTGTTTTTATTCTATATTTTTCATACATTAGCGGATATTAAAAAGGTAAGTAGTTTTGGAGTTATTTTTTTAGCTTTAAATTATGATGTGTCTAAGTTTGTGTCAAGAAAATTCCAGTTAGAATACATTCAATTCTTGTGTACAACACTTTACGGAGAATTTCATTTTGACTTTTTCCGTTGGAAAAGACAAATTTGGGGTCCTAAATAAAGTAGTCTAGAATTTTTCAATTTGCCTGAAAATTTCAGAGTACACTGAAAAAAAAACAAAAGCTTCTTTTTTTTATTTACATATTTTTCGTACCGATTCAACGAAACGAAATACCGTAAAACCTCTAATAGAACGACACCCGGATCGTCCACTTTGAGCCTATATATCTCACTTCTTTTGAAAGATATCAAAAAGTGGCTAACTAGTAAAATGTTGCTGATATTCTGA
>NC_013489.2:12009071-12011137 GCF_000004555.2 Caenorhabditis briggsae | reverse complement strand
TACGGTATGTGGTTTTAAAATGGCTTGACTCTCCTTTCAGTGCTAATTTTTCGCACTTTTTTTTTCCTAATAAAATGCACATCTCATCAGAATGGAATTTGGCGAAAAATTTGTTAATTACAAAAGCAAAGCTCTCAATTCGTTAAGTGTACTCTGAATTTTTCAGACTAATTAAAAGTTTCTGGAATGTTATTTCAGGACTTTGAAGTTGACTATCTTCCACTAGAAAATGCGCAGTTGAACGATCTGGCGCAGTTTGATTAACACCATAAAATTACAGTAACTTTTTTTCGCATAAAGTTTTTTATTAGCGCTCGTGAAAACTCTTCCTCGCTTGCTTCTCACTATCAGAACCGATATTTCTGAAATAAAAATACGAGTTTTGTATTTTTTCAAAAATAGAGAATACAGTATCACAAAGCATCAAAAAAGAATAGAAAATTCAATTTTTCAGCCAAAAAGTCGCCATAATTGTTAAAATGGAAAGAATGTGCTTTCGAAAAAAAGGTGGAAGACGCTATAAAGGCTTTTAATTTATAAAATAATGCCTATTATCATCGTGGGGGACAATTCATCCAGTGGCCGGTTTTAGGAGGGTAATTAATTAAAGGTGGGGGGGGAAAGGTGGGGGGGGGGGGGGGGAAATGAAAAAAATAATGTTCTCGAAATTCCGTTCAAAGATGCCCCTTGAGGAGTTGAACTTTTTGGGCGATGATTGAGGGTGCGGCGCCGCTACCGACTGAGCCACGCGGGCGAAGAGAAAGCGCACGCCCGATTGCATACATAAAGGCGAGGACGACAGCTGTACGCAGAGTGGCGTTAAGCGTTGTACACCGTCACGGTAGAATGCATACTCTAGCTACAAAAAAACTACGAAAAATCTCCTGTCTGTAATCATTTATTTACAGCTATGTCACTCGAGAAAAACTGCCCCTATGGTGACGGATGAACAATTTCCAAACCAATTTCCGGCCACAGAGCCCGTGAAACGACTTGAAGGAGGGTCCCTTAGTAAAGTAAGGTTACTGAAAATCTGAAAAACATTTGAATATTTTAGGAGGGACGAATTGGAAACGAATTGTCACTCCAATGATCAGACTAAAGAGCCGAAAATATGCTTCTGAAAAAGATAATTGAGACACTGGAAAAAGTAATATTTTGATTGAACTGATAACAAAAAAAACATTGTTTTTACAGGAGTTGGAAGTGAGAACTTCTGCTGGAGCTCAAGAAGAAAAAATGATGAGGGGAAATGGAGCAATTGAGATAATTAAGTTTTTAGTATTATTTGAATCAGATAATAAAATCATGTTGCTCTTTATTTTTCAAATTTGCTACTTTATTAAATTACCAGGTCTCACAAAAAAGTACAGATTGTTCAAATTGTCCATGATACTCTTTCGACCGCTATCTTCAATAGAATCCGCCCCTCCGCAAACATCCAAATTTGAGCCCATATCTCATTTACTATGAGAGAAAAGTAGTTAACTGCCAAAATGTTTATCATAATATCTGCAACATTTTATCAATTAACCACTTTTTATATCAAAGGGCCTTCAAAAACAATTCTCGCCTATTTTCACAAAATGAAAAAAAACAAACACAGAGGAAAATCCTAGGCGGGGGGTCGAACCCAAAACCTTCGGCTTCATAGCCAACAGTGTAAACCACTAGACCACCCATGCACTTTATTAAAACCATGAGAGAATGCAATTATAACATGAAAAAAAATCCGAAAAAACTTAAATTACTTTGGGAAATTTAGCGAAAGAAAATTTCACGTTTCTGGGAAAAAAATTTTTTTGAAAAAAGTAAAAAAATGGAGCAAAGAGATAAGAATCGCCAAGGATTTTTGCTTATAAGGGAAGAGAGAAACAGTGAGAATCAGTCAGTTCTCCAACATCAGCTGGAGAGCTGAGGCTCTGGGATCCGGAGCTGTGGGATCCGGAGGTCGGGGATCCGGAGCTCTGGGATCCGGAGCTCTGGGATCCGGAGCTGTGGGATCCGGAGCTGTGGGATCCGGAGCTCGGGGATCCGGAGCTCTGGGATCTGGAGCTCTGGGATCC
>NC_013489.2:12002038-12008971 GCF_000004555.2 Caenorhabditis briggsae | reverse complement strand
TCGGAATCTTCCAATTCGATTTTAACAGATGTGCATTCCAAGAGTTGATCTATAGTGACCCAGAAGGAATGAGAAATGTGAATCTTTGAGATCTTCATCTGTTTCCATAATCCTATAAAACCACTCATGTCTTTATTCTTGCAATCCAGTTCCAACCGTCTCACTTCCAAGTTCTTCTTGATTACAACACGGCATAAATCCAAGAATTTTTCGAAATCATTAAAGGCGCTGGCTTTTATGAAAGGGGCTCTTCTGCATCCGAAGACATCCACCAAATCCTCCAACAATTGAGCGACGGCTTCATTGGGATATGTTAAGTGTAGAATACTTCCCATGATCGACACAGTCAAACAGTAGCAATTTTTTGGATATTCATCTATTTTGAATCGATACTCTTCCCGACGATTACCCTTCAGATATATCGATGTCGAGGTGAGACTCGAGATTTTCCATTTGTTTGCAACTTTCGATTTGACAAGTTTTCGAGTTCTCTTCGAACAACTGGATAGGACGAATCTGAAAGGCAGTTTTCTCATGAAATGACTAGAAATTGGAACTTACAATTGGAGAGGATTGCAGAGATTGAATATTTCTTCAACAAGATCGGTGGGGAGGTTGAGGAGTGGAACTGGCATTTCTGGAAATGTTCGAATTGATAAAAATTGTGAAACGTTCTCAAAAAGTTTAACCGAGATAAATTTTGGCAAATTGGAAGAAAAATAGGTTTGCCTTCCCCATTCGTTTCTCTCCCGACTTCTCGCTTTCTCTGTGATCTCGCCTGAGAACTACACTCTCGTTTTTCCTTTGTTTCTGCTTCATAACCTACAAGCCTCGTTTTCTTCTCACATTCTTTCAAATTTTGAATTTTCTAACACTGAATGGTTTTCAGATGCCCATTGCTCTCCTCAAGTTCCCAAACGACCTTCTTCGAGAAGTCTTCAGACTCTGCGACCCATTCGAATTGTAAGTATTTCTTGTGACTTACTATTAATATAATAAAAATATATTTTAAGATACAGACTATCCAAGTGTTCCAAACAACTTTCTCAAAGATCGATAACGTTGAGAGAAACAAAGAATTGGAAGATCACCTACTGGGGAGGGAACGTGATAACTATATGGGTAGATGGTTCAAATTACAACTTCAATCAAACTGATAACCCAGAAGACTATTTTCAAATAACGCTTGGAAGATACAGTAACTACATGGATATCGAATTTCCAAACGGAGGAGGTGTCGATTTGTTTTTTTATCTACTCGACACTCTTGGGATCTGCATTGTTAAATTGCTGGAAATCACGTTTGGAACTGTTGCTAATGTTTCTAAAGTAGCAAAAGTTTTGGTCGATAGGAACATGGACATTGAAAGATTTAGGATTGGAAATGTTGAAGAGGTGCAAGATGTTGTCAATTTTATGCCAATGTTGAGCCAGATGAATATCACTGAAGAATTCAATTGTTTTTTGAATTTTCCGCCAGATTTCCATTTCAAGTTTGTCAAGTATCCAAGGAAGATCAATATAACTGACGCTTCCTGGTTCATCATCGATCAATTACTGGATTGCACCTGTGTTCGGATCGAACTAGAAAATTCTTCGTTTAACAATCATGATTTGGATGTATTCCTTCAAAAATGGAAGATGGCTGGAACTTACCCGAATCTTCGGCGTCTTCGAATTCAAAGCGACCTCATTGATAACCAATCGCCGATTCTAGAAATGATTCCGCCAATTCAGACTGTTAATAATCCAATGATACGAGTTTCGTAAGTTGTAACCATTACTTCATACGTGAGAATAATCAACGAATAATGATAATGGAAACTCAGGTTACTGTCTTGACCAAGTTCACAAATACCTGAGCATCGTCATATTCAGGATCACCTTCTTTTGCTTTTTCGAAGTTCCAAAATTTTTTCTTTCTTCCTTGAACTTCTGTACCCGAATAGCAGACTCCTTCATCTGAGCATTTCGTTTTGGTTTCAGTGAGAAAACGTCGAACACGATCCTTGCCTCCTCCCACGTCCCACAGAGGCCTTTTGAAAAAAAAATGTTTTTTACTCAATTCTTTTTTTTAACTCAATTTTTTTAAACTTAAAGAAACTAAACCAACTGAATCTTTCATTCTCAGAGCTTTTATGTTATATGTGACAGTTAAGATGTAGTTATGTTTTTTGTAGCCTGTAATCTGTTCTACAAGAAATATGTTAGTTTATAATTTTATCTTTGCTCTGAACAAAGTTATGCTTTTTTGAATGAACTTGATCCACTATTTCTGAAAAAACTCAAACAGTTTTGCCATTCCGCTCAACCTGCCTATTGGCACCTTATATTATCTGTTTTGTGCTAGTCCGAGGAAGGGACATTTTTTGCTACCAATATCTAACAAAAAGCGAAGGGACACTTCGAGTACTTCCCTTGTAAGATAGTGCAGTTTGTACAATGCAGTTCGTTTATTCGGTTATTGCAGTGTTTCTTTCTGTTCATAAAATTTTCTGGAGATTTCAGTTTTTGGTATTTTCCTGACAAGGGAAGTGTTTTCAGAGAGGCGTTGAGAATTTGCTCAAAATTTCAGTACTGATAGTTTGAGATATCCGCAACACGATGACGAAAAAATCTAGGTCATAACCCCACCAGGAAGCTGAAAATCTTCGTCTGAAAATTCTGCCCGATTTGGGCGCGCACTTTCCCCCCTCTCCTATACGCCCTCCGCGCCAGAGGAAAATGTCGGTTGTGTGGTGTAGCGATAAGAGGGTAACTCATTAGGTGAGACTCCACTGGTTCGAACCCCACTGTGGTTAACATTTTTTTTGTTTTTTTTTCATACTTTTTTTCAATATTTCGAAGATATAGAGGTACTGAATTTATCAAAATTTTATTAAATAAATCAAAATCAATCAACAGTTGTGATGGTCAATGACAAAATGTTCGAAACAGAATAATTTTTCACAATAGAGACACTTCACAAACGATGTGCTGGAGCAACCATGCATTGTACAATCTCCAGCGACACCTCGTGGAAACAGAAGTTGTGCTGGAGTTTCGAAACTTGCTGGACGGGGCACATCGTATCCAGCTGCACCCAAGCATATCGGGCCCACTTCTCGAGCTTCGGAGAGCACAGCTGCCGCCAGACGAGGGAGAGGAGCTGTAAACTCATTTTTTGAGCTGTTTGACAAATACAGCACCTTTCAAATTTTGAAGACGACTACAGGATTTGAGTAAGTTTCAGTTCAGTGAATCATTACATATACATATGTCGACTCGTCTATGCCGAAGGATGCTCTTCTCATTGTAGATTCGTGGAACAGCTGGAAAGACACTGCCGCCATCGATTCGGTCACCCCTTCATCCCACAAGTTGAAATTATTGACGATTCCTGCTGGATGCACTGGGCGTATCCAACCATGTGCTGTTGGCATTTTTGGATCCTTCAAGAAAGTTGTGAAGACACTCACCAACTATGCCCAATTGACCAACAGCAACTACAAGTTTCAAACCAGGGATGAAACTCTGAAGGTCAGCTACCTATTTGTCAAACAGCTCAAAAAATGAGTTTACAGCTCCTCTCCCTCGTCTGGCGGCAGCTGTGCTCTCCGAAGCTCGAGAAGTGGGCCCGATATGCTTGGGTTGCAGCTGGATACGATGTGCCCCGTCCAGCAAGTTTCGAAACTCCAGCACAACTTCTGTTTCCACGAGGTGTCGCTGGAGATTGTACAATGCATGGTTGCTCCAGCACATCGTTTGTGAAGTGTCTCTATTGTGAAAAATTATTCTGTTTCGAACATTTTGTCATTGACCATCACAACTGTTGATTGATTTTGATTTATTTAATAAAATTTTGATAAATTCAGTACCTCTATATCTTCGAAATATTGAAAAAAAGTATGAAAAAAAAACAAAAAAAAATGTTAACCACAGTGGGGTTCGAACCAGTGGAGTCTCACCTAATGAGTTACCCTCTTACCGCTACACCACACAACCGACATTTTCCTCTGGCGCGGAGGGCGTATAGGAGAGGGGGGAAAGTGCGCGCCCAAATCGGGCAGAATTTTCAGACGAAGATTTTCAGCTTCCTGATGGGGTTATGACCTAGATTTTTTCGTCATCGTGTTGCGGATATCTCAAACTATCAGTACTGAAATTTTGAGCAAATTCTCAACGCCTCTCTGAAAACACTTCCCTTGTGAGATGGAGGATGAAAAATAGAAGCCCATGGGCTTCAATTAGAGAAAATACGGTATGTTAAAATGCCGATATTCCGAGATTTTGAAAATCGAAAAATTTCGATATTCCGAAAATCCGAAATTTTCAAAAAACGGAAAATTCCGAGGTTCCGACATTCCGAAATTTTTAAAATCGGAATTTTCGACATTCCGAAAATTTTCGAAAAGTCATTCCGAACATCCGAACATAGAAACATAGGTTTCAGCCAAAAATGTGAAAAAATTGATTTTTAAAAAACTTGTGACACAAAAGTATCACCAGAAGAAAGGAATATGTTCCTCTTCAAAGGTATTCAGGGTATTTTTTGGGATTTTTCATCCTTCTAAAAATTTATTTTTGGAATTCTATGTTTTGCTTTTATTGTCTAGCTTATCTTCATTGAAAATTTTGAATTTCAATTTTGATTTTCAATGTATTATTTTCAAAGTAGCATCAAGGGTTTGTTACACATTCAGGGTTCTTTGTTTTTAGGTTTCCGCCGGTTGAGCGTGCTCAGCAAATTTTTGGCACATGTGCCGCTACTTGGGGCACCGGTGCCGCTGCAACGCGGTAATCGTGCCCGGGGGGTTGGGGCACGCGTGCATTTTGCGTGCCGCTGCCGTGCCGTTGCCGTGCTCATGTGTGCCTTGTTTTTTTTAATTCTTTCTTCAAAATCAGATCAATTAATCACGAGATTTTCCTTAAATTGAAAAGTTTATTCAAATACAAATACTAAAAAAAGAGTAATAAAAAAAGAAAGAAAAACGATCATTTAAATCTGTAGAGAAGATTGTGTCGAAGATGTCGAATTTCGATGAAAGTTACTTTCCTACTCCTCTTCTCCAGCTTTATTGGCGTTGGGCTTGGCACGGTGTTTCTGAAAGAACTTTAAAGATTATTTACATAACTAATTGTATGAAAACTCACATTTCTTTGGACGAATTGTCTTCCCGAAAATCTATCGGAAGTTGTCTGGCACCTTTTCACCGAAGATCAGCGGAACTGTAAAACATAGGGATTAACATTAACCTTTCGAACATTTTTTTGAACACTGTCATTTCAAAATAGTTCAGTTTTTCACATCTGCCCACTTATATATTTAATTTGGAATATTCATCGTTGCTGGTCGTAAAATATCTTCTTCTTCTTCAGTATCCCCCACGGTTTGACGACTTCCCTTCTCGTCTTTTATAACTGAAAAGATTTCCGACATCATTATTACTTGAACATCTCTCAACTCACCTATTGTCCTTCGGTGTCTCTTCCAACGGGACATCTGGTACAGCCAATGTCTGAAAACTAAACAGAAATATATTTCATGATTTTCCACCTGAAAGCCTAGAAAAACAAAACCAAATGCCATAAAACGGTGAAAAGTACAAAAATTTATGAAAATGAATGACAAGCTATTTTCGCAACATTTTCGAAACTATGGATAGAGACGATATGCGCAGGTGGTTCAAGAAAGGGCACGGCAGCGGCACGGTAGCGGCACGCCACATGCTTGCTAGGGGCACGGGTGCGGTGTTCCAAGGGCACTTTCAACGCGGCACGGTGCCGTTTGGATGCGGATTCTGTGCCCCTCTGTGCCCTGGCGTGCCGAAAATTTGCTGAGTGCTGAGCTTATTTCTGTTTAGAATCTTCAACATTTTTACCCGTTTTTGCCTTAGCCCATTTTATGTCGGTGCTTGGCACTAAAGAGTTTTTTCTGAATTGAAATTATAAAATTATATGATAATATACTTCAGGGAGAACTGGGTATCAAAAACCGAAAAAAAAACCGGAAGAATACTATTCAAGTGCTGAAAATACTTTTGAGGGCTGGGTGTTTTAGGGGTAATATAAGCTCGGGAGGTAAATCTTCATATTTTCCTTTTTCCTTTGGAGGGGAATACATTTGAATCCACTCTATATTGCTTCCGACGAACGACAGCAGATCTAAATTTCCTTTTTTTTTTCGAAATGTCACGTAAAAAATACTTTGGCTATGAAAATCAGCTAATCATTTTTCAAAAATCCTACATAGTCACGTGATTTGATAAAAAAACCCCCATGCCCCCTTTCGTAGATTTACGGGCGTCTGTAAAAAAGGTATAAAATTAGAGAGGAGCGGGGTAAAAGATGAAAGTGGTATTGTCTATTCAAAATAATCGCNNCNGANANNCAAAAAAACACAAATTCAGAAATTCAGAAGTTCAGAAGTTCAGAAATTCAGAAAAACAGAAATTCAAAAATTCAGAAATTCAGAAATTCAGAAATTCAGAAATTCAGAAATTCAGAAATTCAGAAATTCAGAAATTCAGAAATTCAGAAATTCAGAAATTCAGAAATTCAGAAATTCAGAAATTCAGAAAAACAGAAATTCAAAAATTCAGAAGTTCAGAAGTTCAGAAATTCAGAAAAACAGAAATTCAAAAATTCAGAAATTCAGAAATTCAGAAATTCAGAAATTCAGAAATTCAGAAATTCAGAAATTCAGAAATTCAGAAATTCAGAAATTCAGAAATTCAGAAATTCAGAAATTCAGAAATTCAGAAATTCAGAAATTCAGAAATTCAGAAATTCAGAAAAACAGAAATTCAGAAATTCAGAAATTCAGAAATTCAGAAATTCAGAAATTCAGAAATTCAGAAATTCAGAAATTCAGAAATTCAGAAATTCAGAAATTCAGAAATTCAGAAATTCAGAAATTCAGAAATTCAGAAGTTCAGAAGTTCAGAAATTCAG
>NC_013489.2:11988911-12001563 GCF_000004555.2 Caenorhabditis briggsae | reverse complement strand
CGATTATTTTGAATAGACAATAAGCAGTAAAATGGAGACAACGATTTGAAAAACACACGTGGCACGCCACGTCGCTTTACGTTCATAGTCAATTATGTACATAGAAAGTGGGTCATTAAGTCAGATATTTTTTAATTATACGACTCTTGTCTAGGATTGCGCGGTTTCTTGTTTAAAAATCCGGCGAATTTTCGTTCAAAGTGCATGAAAATGCAAGAAAATCAATTTCGTCAAAATTAAGAAAGTTTTTAAAAATAACTATTTTTCAACAAATTTCATGTGAAATTTCGAAATTTCCAGAATATGTTTCACTTGTAACAGGGCTGGGAATAAAAACCGCCGGCGGAACGGCGGCTGAAAAACAGCTGCGACGTTTCGGCGTGAAGCCGGCTTTCGGCTTCCACGTTTTCGGCTGCAGCCGGCTTTTTCGGCTTTTTTTATAACACGGTCAATACGTTTTAAATTAAATACGTCAAAATTTCAGATTTTTTTCAAAATTCTCAAAAAATAGTTTTTAAAAAAATACTTTGAATTTCTATTCACAGCCGAAAAAGCCGGCTGTCGGCGGCGTCGCCGCGGATGCAGCTTCCACGTGGAAGCTGAAAAAAGCCGGCGTTTTTTCGGCGAAAGCCGGCTTTTTCCCAGCCCTGCTTGAAACGTAAGGAAATTTTGAATTTCAAGCAACGCATTTTTAAAAGGACCTTCTATTAGAGAGGCCGTTCAATCAAACAAGCCCTTTTATATAGGTTTTAGTGTATATATTTATAGAAATTGTTTTCAATTCTGAAATTGGAAAAATTGCAATTGAAAAATAATTTATTTAAAAACCGTAAAAACGGCAAAAAACCCTGATTTATGCATTCAAAACCCTGGCGAAAAATGATCACTAATTAGAAAAAATTGTAGAAATCAGATCACAATAATCCATATCATTAGCTGTAACGTTTTTGATTTTCCAAGAGCTTCCATTCTTGGAAAAAGTGAAAAATGCATCTTCTTGGGTTACTGTAGCCTGGACTAGTCGGAAAAACTCTTGGAGCTCACTTTCGCCGTCCATGATCGACCAAGGGACAAACTTTCCCTTGGATTTGTCCGCAAAAGTGGACGCTAATGAGGGAATGCTCTCTTGGGGCAGATTTTCTAGCTGAAATTGGAGAATTACGAAAATCCAGACATCCAGACACACAGACTTACCTTGTAGACCGACAGCTCGGAATAGCAAAGAGGCTCCCTGGTTTTTGGATCATCGTCCATCGTTCCTGTCCTGGTTCCCAGCATTAAAATTGGCACGTTGCCAAAAACACAATCCCAGAAAAATTCACAGCTTTTCTCTTTCCAAAAATTCAGAGTTGTGGTGGCATATCGCACTACTCGGAAAGCCAAGTGTTGCTGATTGGCTGGAAATTTGAGAAAACAGCAGTGACCTGGATAAAGGTGGGGGGACAGGAAATTTTTCGTAGTTTTTTTGTAGCTAGAGTATGCATTCTACCGTGACGGTGTACAACGCTTAACGCCACTCTGCGTACAGCTGTCGTCCTCGCCTTTATGTATGCAATTGGGCGACCGTTTCCTCTTGCCCGCGTGGCTCAGTCGGTAGCGCGACCCACCCTCAATCCTCGCCCCCACAAGTACAACTCCTCGAGGGGCATATTTTAATGGAATTTCGAAAACATTATTTTTCTCATATTTCCCACCTATAAAGGGCCGTGGCCTAGAAATCAAAACTCACCGTCTCTTCCATCCACTTCTCCGAAATAATAAACTTTGGCTCCTCCAGGGATTGTGGCCTCGAAGATTCCGAATACTTTTTGTTCAGAAGTTCCCAGAAAATAATCCTTGAAAAGTTTCTCATATTTTTTCTGGCAGCAGTCCTCTTCTTGTTTTTCCCCGGACCATAGAAAAGTTACTCCGGATTTTCGAAACACACGAATTCCTTCGGATGATTCTGAAGAGGGATCAGAAGACGTCGCTATTCTTGTGAGCACATTTTTTTGAGTTACGAACTCCGGAGCGCCATTTTCTTGGATTTGTTTTAAAAAAAGTTCGAAGGAATCTGAAGATTCTGAGAGAACCTCCGAAGTTTCTAGATTTAGATTTAGGAATGGAAAATGTTTGGGGTTCTTTATAAAATTTTGGTTGTTGTTGAGAGTTGGTGGAAGGGCAGGTTCTGGGGATGGCGAGCTGAAAATAATTGGGAAAAATTCAAAAAGTCAATAAATTGAAAATTTTCGAATTTCTCGAATTTTTGAAAAACATAGATTTTGGGATTTTTGGATTTCCATTGAAATTTTGAATTTTGAATTCTTGGAAAACTTAGGGAAACTTTAAAAACTATTTTCTGAATTTCTGAATTTCTGAATTTCTGAATTTCTGAATTTCTGAATTTCTGAATTTCTGAATTTCTGAATTTCTGAATTTCTGAATTTCTGAATTTCTGAATTTCTGAATTTCTGAATTTCTGAATTTCTGAATTTCTGAATTTCTGAATTTCTGAATTTTTGAATTTCTGTTTTTCTGAATTTCTGAACTTCTGAACTTCTGAATTTTTGAATTTCTGAATTTCTGAATTTCTGAATTTCTGAATTTCTGAATTTCTGAATTTCTGAATTTCTGAATTTTTGAATTTCTGATTTTCTGAATTTCTGAACTTCTGAACTTCTGAATTTCTGAATTTCTGAATTTCTGAATTTCTGAATTTCTGAATTTCTGAATTTCTGAATTTCTGAATTTCTGAATTTCTGAATTTCTGAATTTCTGAATTTCTGAATTTCTGAATTTCTGAATTTCTGAATTTCTGAATTTCTGAATTTCTGAATTTCTGAATTTCTGAATTTCTGAACTTCTGAATTTCTGAATTTCTGTTTTTCTGAATTTCTGAATTTCTGAATTTCTGAATTTCTGAATTTCTGAATTTCTGAATTTTTGAATTTCTGTTTTTCTGAATTTCTGAACTTCTGAACTTCTGAATTTCTGAATTTCTGAATTTCTGAATTTCTGAATTTCTGAATTTCTGAATTTCTGAATTTCTGAATTTCTGAATTTCTGAATTTCTGAATTTCTGAATTTCTGAATTTCTGAATTTCTGAATTTCTGTTTTTCTGAATTTCTGAATTTCTGAATTTCTGAATTTCTGAATTTCTGAATTTCTGAATTTCTGAATTTCTGAATTTCTGAATTTCTGAATTTCTGAATTTCTGAATTTCTGAATTTCTGAATTTCTGAATTTCTGAATTTCTGAATTTCTGAATTTCTGAATTTCTGTATTTCTGAATTTCTGAACTTCTGAACTTCTGAATTTCTGAATTTCTGAATTTCTGAATTTCTGAATTTCTGAATTTCTGAATCTCTGAATTTCTGAATTTCTGAATTTCTGAATTTCTGAATTTCTGAATTTCTGAATTTCTGAATTTCTGAATTTCTGAATTTCTGAATTTTTGAATTTCTGTTTTTCTGAATTTCTGAACTTCTGAACTTCTGAATTTTTGAATTTCTGTTTTTCTGAATTTCTGAATTTCTGAATTTCTGAATTTCTGAATTTCTGAATTTCTGAATTTCTGAATTTCTGAATTTCTGAATTTCTGAATTTCTGAATTTCTGAATTTCTGAATTTCTGAATTTTTGAATTTCTGTTTTTCTGAATTTCTGAACTTCTGAACTTCTGAATTTCTGAATTTCTGAACTTCTGAACTTCTGAATTTCTGAATTTCTGAATTTCTGAATTTCTGAATTTCTGAATTTCTGAATTTCTGAATTTCTGAATTTCTGAATTTCTGAATTTCTGAATTTCTGAATTTCTGAATTTCTGAATTTTTGAATTTCTGTTTTTCTGAATTTCTGAACTTCTGAACTTCTGAATTTTTGAATTTCTGTTTTTCTGAATTTCTGAATTTCTGAATTTCTGAATTTCTGAATTTCTGAATTTCTGAATTTCTGAATTTCTGAATTTCTGAATTTCTGAATTTCTGAATTTCTGAATTTCTGAATTTCTGAATTTCTGAATTTCTGAATTTTTGAATTTCTGTTTTTCTGAATTTCTGAACTTCTGAACTTCTGAATTTCTGAATTTCTGAATTTCTGAATTTCTGAATTTCTGAATTTCTGAATTCCTGAATTTCTGAATTTCTGAATTTCTGAATTTCTGATTTTTTTTGGATTTTGGAAATTTTCAGAACTTCTCAAAATTTTCAAGACCACCCATACTATGTTTGCTCTCTGATAAGAATTTTCAAAAACTATAAAAACTCACTTTTCCGAACTTCCAGCTCTAAAATACCGTATAGTCTTGACTTGTATTATACTTTTCATCGGGTTTTCTTTGAGCAAAAAACTGAACAATGGGGAAGCGGGAAGTGTGAAAAAGTACGAATAAAAAACGTTTCGTTTCTGATGATGGACGGTGAAAACAAGAACAGCAAACGGGAGAGTTTTTCGTGTCAATTTATATTATTTTTGAAGTGATAACAAAGAGAAAAACTGATAAGAAACCCAAAAAAAATCAAATCAGACAAATCGGAAAACTAAATAAAGAAACTTCGAAAATTTTTTGAAACCTCAAAAATTAAGGGCTCATTATCTCTGTTCATGTTAAAGACATCAAAAACGTGTCAACTGATAAAATATTGGTGATTTTATGATAAACAACTTATCAGTTGAAAAATTATTTATATCTTTCACAACAATCGAGATAATTAGGGATGAAGTCAACTACCGTATTTGCTCTGATAGAAGTCCACCCCATTCGTGCGCTTTGAGCTTAATTATCTCGGTCCGTATAAGAGATATCAAAAAACCGTCAACTGATAAAATATTAATGATATTATGATAAATATTTTATCAGTTGACCATTTTTTGACATCTTTCACAGGAACCGAGGTAAATTGGTTCAAACATTGAACACATAAATTTTAGTTCGAAAAGCGAAAAATTTAATGGTATTTTAAAAGAGCGTGGTGAAGAAAGGTGAATTTAAAAAAATCCACGTGGCAGAAAAGTTTTGAAAAAAGAAAAAGTATTTAAATTCTTGATTTAAAAAAGCGGCGTGAAGAAACCCATTGACCCCGGGAAAAGTAGTATAAAGGAAGAAGGAAGTGGAGGAAAAAAATCAGTTCTCCCTTCTCTGGGGCTCCAGAGAAGGGAGGGGAGCTTCGGCTGGAGCCAGGAACCGGGAGCCTGGGCCGGCAGGAGCTCCGAGACCTTGAGCTCGAGGTCTAGCTGGAGCCTGGAACAAGATTCAGGAGCCGGGAGCAAGGAGCCGGGAGCCAGGATCAGGAAGCCAGGATCAGGGAGCTGGAGCTGGAACTGGAGCTGGAGCTGGAGCTGGAGCTGGAGCAAATACTGCAACTGAAGTCAGAAGGCACCAATTCTGGATCGTATGCTGGAGCACATGGACACTCACGGACGTGGACCATTTATGAAAAAAATTATGGAATGTTCATCCACAAAGTTCAAGATAATGGATTTAAAAATTACGATGCCTGACTATTCAGACGATTCAGACGAAGCCGATTATGCTGACAATTTATATGTGGTGTTGTCGACCCACGTGGCTATTCACCGACTCAACAACTTTAAGATATTCTGAGGACCTCTAGGCCCAGCCCACTGTGCTTACTCCTCAAAAATCTTCCTATTTCCCACTTTATTCTCTTTATTTTCCTTTGTTTATTAGTCTTTTATTGCTATCTCATATTCAAATTCCCGCCAATTTTCTCTCCCTTCGTGCAAGCGCGCCCTATCGTTGAGGTCTCGCCACGAAGGGGTTAAAGGCGCACACACACTCGAAACGGGTTACTGGCCTATTTTTACTCAGATTAACTGAGTCTTACACAGATTAACTGCGTCTTACTCAGTCTAAATCTAGTCTAGTAGTTAGTGCTGTTCCGTGACGTTTCCCTTCAGTTTGCAAGTCCGTCAACCTCGTTACTTATCATTATTCCTACTATTCCAATACTATAAGACCTCCGGCGATCCCCGATCGCCTTACCGGCCTTATTGGACTATCGGAAACCGTTAATGATGAGAGTTGATATAGATTTCCTTCTGAATAGACTAACGGCCAGTTCTGTGACCTGTTTCATGAGTGTTTTCCTTTCAGTGCTCTCATCGTGACCACTAGGAAGCGTGTGCTATTGGGAACTTTGTCTATGAGAAGCGATAAGCTTGTCACCGGTAGGAGAAGGGTTTTTGTTGCCCAAGGCTTTTTGCCCCTTCAACTATTGAGTGATCAGTGATGTCCTTCTCGTCCGTCTCCAAGCCAGCCCGACTCCAAGGAAACCTCTTATTGACGATATATTCTCTTTACTAAATATATACCGTTCAATAAATGGGTCACTGATACTACTGTTGTTACTATTGTTTCCACACCGCTTATCTGCCCGCTCGTCGTCCCACTCCTCGCTACAGACATAACTAGTTCCCCTGTTACCGATGCACTTTCCCCTATTTTACCAGACTGCACGCACAAGGAGGTAGCTTGTTTCTCTGGAGCCGTCACGGGGAATCCAACACTCCCCAAGGTGACCCCTCTACATGTGGGCCTTCAAAATGGAAAACGGAAAGAAATCGAATTTATTGAACTCGCCATTTTTTATTGAGTGAACAAAATTTTGTATTTTTTGTTATTTAAATTTTAGAAAAAAACATAGTTTTACAAGCAAAAATTAGTTCGGATCTCCATTAAAAATCCCCATAATCACTGGAACATTCTCATGGATCATACAAATTAAAAATGGACGATTTGCTTGAAATTTGAATGGAACTGTATCACAAGGAAGTTTTATGAATCCAATCGATCGTTTCGTGATAATTCGACATTTTCCAATATCATCTGTGCTTTGAGAAGAGACTTGGAAACTTGATTTTTGAGGAGAGTTCGGGATTTCAGGAATTTCGAGAATTGATGATATGGAGAAAATTGGGATTTCAAAGTCGATGAATCCGGGTGAAAGTTCTCGAATCAAGTTTTGGAATTTTTCAGCGTCAAGGTTCTGGAAAAAATCTGATTGTGAGACTTACAATTATCTTTTTCATTTTTGCATATTTTTCCTCTACAGTAATCATATTAATTTTAAAATGCTCTTTCACTACAGTAATCCTTCTAATTTTCCAACATTTTTTTCCCTACAGTAATCTATTCAGTTTTCAAATATTTTTCCCTACAGTAGTCTTTTTCATTTCCCAATATGATTCTTCTACAGTAACCCTTCTCGTTCAGAAATTATTTTTTCCTTACAGCAATGCTTTTGATTTTCAATAATTCTTTCCAACAGTAATCTTTTGGATTTTCTAATGTTTTTCTCTACAGTAATCCTTTTCATTTCCCAATATTTTTCCCCTACAGTAATCATTTTAATTATCAAATGCTCTTTCACTACAGTAATCCTTCTAATTTTCCAATATTCTTTCCCTACAGTAGTCCTTTTAATTTTTTGAATATGTTATCCTTACAGTAATCCTTTTGATTTTCAAATACTCTTTCACTACAGTAATGCTTCTATTTTTCCAATATTTTGTCCGTACAGTAATCCTTTCAGTTTTCAAACATTTTTTCTACAGTAATCCTTTTAAATTTCAAATGTTTTCTACAGTAACCCTTCTCATTCACGAATTTTTTTCTCCTTACAGTAATCCTTTTGATTTTCAATTAATTCTTTCCTACAGTAATTTTTTTGGATTTTCTAATGTTTTTCTCTACAGTAATCCTTTTCATTTTCATCATATTTTTGGGTCTCTAAAAAGTTTTCGAAATTTCGGAAAACCGAAAAAAAATTTTCATGGAAATCCCTAGATCAAATTAAAAGTTTTTTGAGTTGCCGCCAAAATCCAAAGTACAATTAAAGATGGAAAACATTAAATTTTTTTTGGGTCTTTTGAAAAAAGCCGTAAAAAAAGGGAAATTGAGTTTTTTGGAACCTTCAAGAAGGTTCTAGAAATCGAAGACTGAAAACATTGGAATTTTAAAAAATAACGTACATTCAAAGTTTCCTGAGAATCGGATTTCGGAAGAAAAATCATAAAAGACAGATCATCATCAGCCATTGGAATGTGCAAAACCAATCAAAATCTGGAGCATTTTTGATAATCTCTGATAATATCGGCTCACTAGACTCCAGAGAATTGTTAACAAGAGATAGGGAAATGGAAATTGGAGAAAAAACGCAAGATTTTTGAAATCCAATTTTTTGAAGAATGTTCAAACTGATGGAAAATTGGAAGACTCCATTTTGAAAATTTAGAAAAATACGAAAAAAATAGTTACCAAATAAGAATTAGGCCCCTATTTTTATAAATTGCCCCTTGGCTCCGCCCACAACTGGACCTCCGCTTACTGTTTGTCTACTGATTGTGAGGAACGTGGGGGGTGAGTCGGTGAAATTAGAAGATAGCAAGATAAACATTTAAGGAGCCAGATTTCTCAGAATTGGAAGATTCCGAAATACTTCGAAATTTTTTTTGGGAAGTTTTGAGTTTCTCAGGTCTTAAGCTTCGAAATGAGTATAAACAAGGCATATTTTGGCGAGATTAGATTTTGGGCCCATACCTGCCCAAAAATGCTTTAGACTGTATCTCGTCCTATTCCGATCTTTGTGATTTTGAATCTTCCTTATATATAAAACGCTACACGCGTCTGTTGGTCCCCCTGTCAGTCTGTCGACTTTTGAAAAACTTAAAAAATAAGAATAGTATAATCATGTCGACATTTGTCAAAATGTTTGGTTTTCAAGATTTTTCGGTAGCTGGTGAAAATTCGAACATTTGAAAAATGGTTTTCTTCAGAATTGGAGATTCTTAAAATCGTCGGGCTCAATTATCTCTGCTCTCAAACGAGATATCAAAAATCTGTTAAGTGATAAATGTTACTGATAATATGATAAAGATTTTATTAGTTGACAGGTTCTCGATATCTCTCATCTTGATATCTCTCGGTATTTTTCCAAACCTTTTTTTACTGGATGACATTTTTTTTGTTCACAACTGAAAAAACTGGGTTTTCACATAAAATACACCCAATAAAAAAACCCAATATGTTTTTTGCCAGGTTTTTACATCCATCCTACTAACCTCAATTTTTCGCCCCCTTTTGTGGTCCACTGCCAGAGACAGTGACACAATTTGTTCGACGTCGAAGACAAGAGAGAAAACGATGAAGAGTTCAACGAATGTGAGGAATTAGAAACTGTGCACCTAAATGTCAATAGAAAGAACATTGACTTATTACTAAGTCTTTATTAAATATAATTATAGAGAAAAGGTTAGCGAAAGATGACTTAAGGTCATCTCAAAGATAAGAGAGAATTAATGTGACATGTTTGAGCAGGTGACTTGAACTTGGCGCCGGAGAAGTGTGTTGTTGGTGGAGTGTACGCACGAGACGCTTCAAACTGGTGACGTTGGCGGGAGTTTGAATGCAGGCCGTTGGGGTGTAAAAGATCTGAAGAAACCTGAAAGAACATTAGAGAGGATTTTCCTCATTTGAGATTAAAGACTCGTGGAATATGTGATATTCCACGACACCCCCAGCCATCCACGTATCACACCGCACACCTCTCCCGTCTAATTGTAAACCAATCAGTTTCCGAAATAATGCCAACTGCCAGAACCGTATCCATCGGAGCAGTAGCTCATCAAACCCGTAAAAACAAAACCAGTGGACCCCCAAAGAAAACGAAGAAGTCAAAAAACCCAAAACCGTCAAAGAAGAAGGCGAAGAAAAATGAAAAAGAGGAAACGGAGCAAGAGCAACGGCAACAAATTGAGCTGGATATGTTGTTGAAACGGTTGAAGGTGAGAGGGGTCAAATTTGAGTCGATTTATCTAATTTCTGTAATAGATATCAAAAAGTGATCAACTGATAAAATATTGCGAATATTATGGTAAACATTTTATTAGTTGACCACTTTTTGATATCTGAAAATGAGATACAGGGCTCAAAGTTGATGGTCATTCTATTCGAGTGATTACAGTAATAAGCGTTTATCTCCCAGGAAAACAAAACCCTGGACGACATCAACATTGGGAAATGGGACAATAAATGGACAAAATGCAGCAGGATGAGAAATCGGATGACGAGTATTCAGATGAGCCAAAATTTGCAGAGAAGACTTCGTTGGAAAAGAAGAAGAAGAAGAAGGATAAGACGAATGAGCCAATTACCGAGAAGCAAAAACTGAAAAAGTATCAGGTGGATCGAGAGGATTACATGCAACAATGTGCGAATGCAGATGAGAAGCCTGTTTTTTATGAGGAATACACGCCCACTCATTTTTCGACTTTTTTTGGAATCGAGAAGACTGGATGGTCCCATTCAGGTTAGGTTTTGAAATTTTTGAATATTTTGACAATCAAAATTTTCTGATTACAAAGATTTTTAGCATGAAAATGCGCTAAAATCATAAAAATCGGTTGATCCACAGCCGAGATACAGTCATTTGCATTTTGCAAGAGAGACGCAGAGAAACGAGAGTGCTCTCGTTTCTCTACGTTTCTCCATTCAACTTTAAAGTCGAATAGCTCGTTTTTAACGGTAACATAAATGAACAAAAATTTAACGATTTCAAAGGAAATTTCAAAGAATTTCAAACAGACTAAAATATGCAACTTGAAAAAATTATCAACATGAAAAAATATATAAGGTGCAAATAGTGGTCATACCTTCTGCAAAGTTCAAAAATTTGCAGCCAGTAAAACATTCCAACATCTTGTACAGTATACGAATGAAGTGATGGAAGAGTATGAGCCTCCAACGATGGACCACTTCTCGGAATTGCTCACCAAGTCTCCAAAACTCCGAAGAACATCTCCATACACAAATTTCTGCTTCAACCCAATTCAAGCCATCCGAGCATGGACCCTGCTCAATAATATTGCTCAGAATAAGACTGCTGAAGAGTTGAGACAGTTTATTGATGGATGTAAGTCAAATTTTTATTTCTGAGAAATCCGAAACTTCCAGATACCAAGGGACTTTGCCACTTCATATGCCACATGATATGCATTTGAGACGAAAAACGAGCACTTTTTATGGTGGAAAAAGTAAACGAGCTGCTGTTCAACATCATTGTTTTGCAACGGATTCGGATGGATTCTACTCGTGCTATAGGATTGATGAGGAGGTTTCGGTAAGGTGATAAGAAGATAATTTTAAAAAAAGAAGTTGCCCCCGACGGGACTCGAACCTGCATCGCTTGTGCAAAACCGTAGCGTGCTAGCCACTAAACTACGGAAGACAACAAGGTCTTTGGTGGGGAGGGCGTATAAAATAGCGGCCTTTCCTTCACCCTCCGCCATTCTCATTCACCCTCTTTGCTCATCAAACCAAGAAAGAAAAGCTGTCAAGAGCTCAATTATCTCGTTTACTATGAAAGATATCAAAATTTTGCGAACTGATAAAATGTTTGCCACAATATGATAAACATTTTATCAGTTTACAAATTTTTTATATCTTTTACAGGAACCGAGATAAATTAGGTCAAAGTTAGAGGCCCTTTTATTACAGGTGTTTCTTGTCAGTGATCACTCTATTCGATCATTATCATAAAACCGTTTTTGATATTCTACCAAACCCTCCGAATAAAACTGGATTAAAGAAGAGGCAGTTTGATGTGTTGGCACCAGGCAAAGCACATCAATGTATTGAGGATTCAATGGCAAAATTGTTTGGAAAGTTTCAGGATGAAACGAGTGAGTTTTTAAAGATTGGGCGTGTAAAAAATTACTTATGGGCCGACCATTGGAGCCTCTAACGGCTGCTCTACTTTGCGCCAATTTTTCTCGATTCTTGTACGAGATATCAAAAAGAGATCAACTGATTAATATTGTTGATAATATGATGAACATTTTGTTAGTTGACCACTTTTTGATATCATTCTTAGGATCTGAGATATTTAAATTTAAAGGCGTCCCTTCTCCTATCATTCTTAAAGGTGCGGGGACAGGAGATTTTACGGGGGATTTTTGGGGCCAGAGTATGCATTCTACCGTAACGATGTACAACGCTTTATGTCACTCTGCGTACAGCGGTCGTCCTCGCCTTTATGTATGCAATCGGGCGTGCGCTTTCTCTTTGCCCGCGTGGCTCAGTCGGTAGCGGCGCCGCACTTTCAATACTCGCCTCGACAAGTTCAACTCCTCGAGGGGCATATTTAATCAGAATTTCGAGAACATTATTTTTCCATGTCCCCCCACCTTTAAGACACTTTTACATTGAGGCAAGATATCTCTGTTCCGAGAAATGATATAAGACGGTTGAAATTTGAAGACTTTTTCGCATGTATAGAAACAGCTCGAATTGATGATTTCATGGACCATGTAGCCTTTATTTCAGTTTCACCAGATATCTGAATTTTCTGTACAAAAATTATGAATATTCCAGAAATTAGTCAAAGTTATAGAAAATGTTTATTTGATGGATCTGAAAATGATCTTGAACGAAAAAATAGGTGGACAAATTGAAATTGGACAGTGTAGTAGTAGTATTATCAAATCCAAGTGACAACCAATCTTCCTGCACTTTAAACTCCTTGTTGCTCTGTGCCTTCTTTTCTTCTACAGGTACAGAATCGGTTTGTCTCCCGATTTTGTACTTTATAAAAGGAAAAAGTGGTCACGCCAAAATCAAGTATTATTTGAATTGTGCCACGAGGTACAAAATCGG
>NC_013489.2:11974715-11988011 GCF_000004555.2 Caenorhabditis briggsae | reverse complement strand
TATCACTCTCACCCAAATAAGCGTTTTGAATTGTTTCACTAGGTACAGAATCGGTTTGCCTACCGATTTTGTACCTCGTGGCACAATTCAAATAATACTTGATTTTGGCGTGACCACTGTTTCCTCTGAAAAAGTATAAAATCGGGAGACAAACCGGTTCTGTACCTTTAGAAGAAAAGAAGGCACAGAGCAACAAGGAGTTTAAAGTGCAGGAAGATTGGTTGTCACTTGGATTTGATAATACTACTACTACACTGTCCAATTTCAATTTGTCCACCTATTTTTTCGTTCAAGATCATTTTCAGATCCATCAAATAAACATTTTCTATAACTTTGACTAATTTCTGGAATGTACAGAAAATTTCTGAATAATAAAAAGGCAAGACGAAACTGGACGAAATCTGTCGAAAAGACAAACTTTTCGAAAAACTTTTGTTTTTTCTATTAACTCTGTTCTTTTTGTACATAAAATTTGAGAAATTCCGGTTTTCAGAAATGAGAAAAAAATTCTTCAGGTTTCTACCGTCTTATATCAAAATTTTGTCAACTGATAAATTGATTATCATAACATTTCCAATATTTCCTTAACTAACAATCTTTTGATATCTTGACATGGAATGGAGACAATTGAGCTCAAAGTAGGTAAATGCAATTTTGGGCCATAATAGAAGGTTTGGACACTTTAAATCTTATTATTTTGAGTCTAGTAGAAGATAGCAAAGAAATGTCAAATGGGAAAATGTTGATTTCATTTTTCCACATTTTTAACTCTTCAAATTACTTCAAAATCGTTTTTAGAACTCGAGAAAATTAAGATACCGTAGTTCCTCTAATAGAACCCCACCCAAATCATCCAGTTTCAGCTCAATTATCTCGGTTCCTGTGAGAGATATCAAAAATTTGTCAACTGATAAAATATTGATGATAATATGATAAATTCTTTATTAGTTGACAGGTTTTTTATATCTCTCATGAGAATCAAGTTAATCGAGTTTGAAGATGACGGTTTAAGCGGGTTGCTATTAGAGGGAATATATTGTTAAACCAATTTTTTAAGACGCATCTACTGATCCCTTCTTCACTTATTACGAAGATCATTTGCATCAAAACCCAGGATCTCTTGACTATGTCGATGACAAAACTGCATTTGACACAGGTACAGTACCCCTCTTACAGTAACCTTTAAATATTTAATTGTTAAGGCGCCCCTGGAATCAATCTTGCAAAACCATTCTACTACGTGATGAGTCGAAAGTTTGAGGATAACTTCATGATTGTGTGTGGCGGATATTTTGTGAGTCTTTGGAAAAATCAATTATGGATTTTTTTTTCTGATTTTCAGAACAACACAATCTGGGCCAATAAGGCATGAAAGACTCGAAGGAGTTAATATAAATGGATCGATTGACATTGTGAACTAATTTTTTGTCGGGTTTTTTGGAATAGCATCATGAAGTTTTATTGGTCACAACTTTTTTACAATTTTCCACCTGTAGACACAGGTTTTTCAATTAATGTGACTTGAGATCTTCAAGTTTCAAATTGAAACTTTCAACAAAGATCTTAAATTCTGAAAAATCACATGTCAGCGATTTCTTGACAAAAATTTTCAAATAAGGATTTTATTAATAACCTCATGGAAAGAATATTCAAAAGAATTCCGTTTGATCCTTGTCCAACTGCTGCTCCGGTATATTATGTCATGGTTTTGCGAATAACTGGATTTATTTCGATATTAATTAATTCAGTAGCGTTTTATATGCTTTTCTGTCATTCTTCAAAAATGAGAGGATACAAATATTGTTTGTTTTATTTACTGGTAAGAGAGACCTTAAAGGTGGGGGGACAGGAGATTTTACGGGGGATTTTTGGGGCCAGAGTATGCATTCTACCGTAACGGTGTACAACGCTTAATGTCACTCTGCGTACAGCGGTCGTCCTCGCCTTTATGTATTCAATCAGGCGCCCGCTCCAGTTTCGCCCGCATGGCTCAGTCGGTAGCGGCGCCGCACCTTCAATACTCGCCTCGACAAGTTCAACTCCTCGAGGGGCATATTTAAACAGCATTTCGAGAACATTATTTTTTCATGACCCCCCACCTTCAAGGTGGAATATAGGCTTTCCATGACGGGAGGGTAGCGAACGGGTAGCTGCTACCCGCCCGTACCCGTACCCGCCAGCTACCCCGCCCGCTTGCTACCCGCATGGAAACCCTACTGGAATAAAATATATATGAGTTTTAAGAATGAAAACAAACTATAAAAAAACACAAAATTTTAATTTTTTTTTCTAAGACACCACACTAGGAATGCCTGCAAAACTATTTGTCCGTTGGCTGATTGGCTCTACCGTATTCGTATTCCCCAAATTTTTGAATCTGAAAAATTTTATTCTAGAAAAAAAAAACTCAAATATTCTTATATTTACCTGAAATCCTCGTAAACTTTCTTTTTCAAAAATTTCCGATATTTCGGATTGCTCAAAGTCATCACGGCGCAAGAACACATCGAGTGTGAGCCCACAAGGAACATTGTATCTGTTGCCAGCTCTGAATCTTATATAGTTTATAGTCTTTGTAGTTTGTAGTTTATGTACCTTGCAAATGAACTGCCTCTGTGACCACTACGTACATACAAATACATAATGGAACGATAATTAAAACTCCCGGAATCAATAATTGCATTAATAAACCAAAAAGTGCAGTTTTGTGCATTTTATAAGTGGCAGAAGACATCATTTTTTGAAATCGACGGAGTAAGATCATTGTGTGAAAACTTAGGCCCAAACCGTATCTGGAATTTTTGAAATTGTGAAAATCGAAAGTTTCTGAAATTCCAAAAATTCAGAAATTCCAACTTTCTCACTCACCCGTAAACTAACAAAACAAACGAGATGGCTCCTATTCCGACAACAGCTAACCAAGGATTTAGAACATAATCATAAACTTCAAAAGCATCAAATTTCATCCAAATCATGCATTCTGGCCAATTCTAAATTTGTTTTATTTGATTGAAAATTCGCATTTCGAGCCCCACTTCTCTGGGCTTTAGAGAAGGGGAGGGATCCGGGACGAAAAGCCTGGGTCCCTGGGTCCCTGCGGTTGCTCAATACCTATCTTTTTTTGGATTTTTTAAAAGTTAAACGAAGAAATTCTTAAGTTTCAGAAAAAAAATTAGAAGATTTCTCTAATTCAAAAAATCCGAAAATTCAGTAATTTTGAAAACTTTCAAAACTTTCAGGATTACTGTAGGTATGGCTTACTTTTTGCAGATAATCATATTTTTGTTCAAATGTCAGCTGAGAGTTAAACATGGCAAATGCTCCAGCGAACGGAAAAATATGACACAAAATAAGCATAAACTTTTCAACATACATTTTGCTGGGATTCGTCTGAAACTTTATTGTACTGTAAATCCTGTAATAGAAGGGCTCCCTTACTTTCAACTTTGAACCAATTATACTCGATTTCTGTAAAAGATAGTAAAAAGTTGTCAACTGATAAAATGTTCACCATAATATCATAAACATTTTATCAGTTGACAAAACTTTGATATCTCTATAGACAGTGAGATAATTGAGCTCAAAGTGTAAGTAGATGGTGGGATTATAATAGAGTGATTACAGTACTTTATTCGATAATATTTGTATGTTTTACAAGTCTTATTGTGTTTTAATTATGATCTCTAGAAATTAAAGGTGGGGGGACATGAAAAAAAAATAATGTTCTCGAAATTCCGTTCAAAGATGCCTCTCGAGGAGTTGAACTTGTGAGGGCGTTGATTGAGGGTGCGGCGCCGCTACCGACTGAGCCACGCGGGCAAAGAGAAAGCGGTCGCCCGATTGCATACATAAAGGCGAGGACGACAGCTGTACGCAGAGTGACATTAAGCGTTGTACACCGTGACGGTAGAATGCATACTCTAGCTACAAAAAAACTACGAAAAATCTCCTGTCCCCCCACCTTTAAAGACATACCCGACTGATTTCTTCAGCTGCTTTATGTCGAAAAATGAAGCAGGATAGAGTAGAAGGCAATTCGAATGCAAATATGAAGACATAAAGGGTCATACTCAAATGAGAGCTGATAAATTCGGCACCAGTATTATATCCACCAATCAGTGGGAAGAAATAGTATCCAGGACAAATCCAAGACATGTGTAGTTCAGTGATAAAACTCACGAACTGAAATTGATTGGTTTGTAGTTTGTTGTTTCTGGAAAATCTTGTAATTAAAGCCTTGAGCTTCGAACCTAATCATCTCGGTCCCTATTAAAGATATTAAAAATCTGTAAACTGATAAAATCGCGGTGATGTTATGAAAAAATAGTATCAGTTGACAAATTTTGATATCTCTCACAGTAGTTGAGATAATTGAGCTAAAAATGTATGAAGCGTTCTTTTAGAGGAGATATTTTGGAAAATCAGGAATACCAAGAATCAGAGAAAATCCGAAAAAGTCAGGAGTATCAGAAGAATCAAAAATTCTATTTTTGAGATTCTGAGAGTCCCTACAGTAATAATTTTCATTTTGAAGTATTTTTCCCACCAGTAATTCTTCGATTTTTGAATATTTTTCTCTACAGTAATCATTTCAATTTTCGAATGTTTTTTCCTACAGTAATCCTTTTCCTTTCTCTAAATTTTCCCCCTATAGTAATCCTTTTGAAATTCCCTTTTTTCCTACAGTAATCCTTCAATTGATTCCAGAAATGGCCAGAATGCATTGAATGGATAAATGTGGGAAACTTTGAAATTCATGATTATAACCTGAATCCGTTGTTAGCTGTTGCTGGAATTGGAGCCGTTTCAGTGGTTCTGGTGGTTTACACGTAAGACTACAAAACTACGAACTACAATTTTGAACTCTCTAATTCGAATTTCTGAATTTCTGAATTTCTGAATTTCTGAATTTCTGAATTTCTGAATTTCTGAATTTCTGAATTTCTGAATTTCTGAATTTCTGAATTTCTGAATTTCTGAATTTCTGAATTTCTGAATTTCTGAATTCCTGAATTTCTGAATTTCTGAATTCCTGAATTTCTGAATTTCTGAATTCCTGAATTTCTGAATTTCTGAATTTTCAAATTTTGCGATTCGAATATTCCGAAAACCTGATATTCTGAAAATCTGTGATTCTGAATTTCTGGACTTTCAATTTTACCTGTAAATAACACAAACAATACTTGTATCCCTTCATTTTTGGCGATTGAAACCAGACCAAATAGAAACCAATTAAGTTAATTGGAATGGAAATTCCAGCAATTATATGTAAAGTCAGCGGGTAATAAGTAGGGATACTGCTGGGACATGGAGACGGACTCATTGGATTTTGAGAGAAAAAATGAATGGAAATGACTGATTACGAATATCAGGTACATAGAATGACAGGTGAAAAAATCGAGAGAAAAAATAGAAAAAAATGGATTGCGTAGGGAATGATTAATTATATTTTGACATTAAAAAAAAACTTTCTTTAATTTAAAAAAAAAGTTAAAATCAAAAATCAATGGTCCATTTGTGAAATTCGTCTCACTATCACATTATTGAAACTATTTCCAGCAGGCTCCACCAAAGTTCGATTTGTATTGTTTCTGTTGAATATTTTCAATACACTGAAAAAAAATTTTAAAGGAGGCGAGACAGCAAAAATTTCGGGGGACGAAATCGCGCCGCGCTTATGTAGACCATCGGTCGTCAGGCGCCTTCGCGCCCCCGTAGCTCAGCCGGTAGCAGCGCTGTACCCCTGAGCTGCCTGTCATGAGTTCAACCCCTCATGGGGGTTCTCTATGCAAAATATCAGGAAAACTTTTTTTTTGGTGTCTGGCCTCCTTTAAAAACTTTTTGGGTTTTCCGAATTTCTGTTTTTTAATTTTCGAAATTTTCGAAATTTTACGAAATTTTGGTTTTTTTTGTAAATCTCCAATCTTTTAATAAATACCCAAAACTGCTGAAAATCTTCGTTTTCAAACATTTTCGATAATTTGGATTACTGAAGATCATCACCAAACAAGAACACATCGAATGTGAGGCGATCATGAATTGTGTGTTGGTTGCAAATTCTGAATTTTGATTTTCAAAAACAATATATTTTCGTAGTTTGTAGTCTTTGTAGTTTGTACCTTGCAAATGAATCGCCTCTGTGACGACTACAAACATATAAATGCATAATGGAATGATAATTAGAATTCCAGGAAGCAACAATTGCATTAAAAGGCTCAATAGAGCAGTTTTGTGCATTTGATAAGTTTGAGCAGACATGGATTTTTGGAAGTTTTGGAGGATTCTCATCGTTGAAATGCTTAAATAAAAGCAGTATCTGAAAAGAGGGATTTTTTGAAAAATCTCAGAATTTCAAAATGTTGAAAAATTCGGAGATTCTGAAAATTTGAGAACTTCGAAAATCTCAAAGTGTCTCAAATTGAAATTTTTTCTATTTTTGATCGGAGTAATTCAAAATTTTCTTTGAAAAACTTCAAATGTTCAGAAAATTTAGGAAATTCCTTTTAAAGGTGGGGGGACATGAAAAAAATTATTTTCTCGAAATTCCGTTTACATACGCCCCTCGAGGAGTTGAACTTGTGAGGGCGAGGATTGAGGCTGCGGCGCCGCTACCGACTGAGCTACACGGGCAAAGAGAAAGCGGCCGTCGGATTGCATACATAAAGGCGAGGACGACAGCTGTACGCAGAGTAGCGTTTAGCGTTGTACACCGTCACGGTAGAATGCATACTCTGGCCCCAAAAATCCCCCGTAAAATCTCCTGTCCCCCCACCTTTAAAAGTTTGAAAAACTCTAAAAATTCTAAAATTTCGACGTTTTTTTTTTGAAAAATCTGGCGATCGTAAATCTAAAATATTTTGGAAAAACTCGAATTTCTTAAAATCCCAACATCAAAAAAAAATCCGACATCAAATATCTGTCAACTGATAAAATGTTAATTATCATAACTATAGCAATATTTTATCAGTTGACACATTTTTGATATCTTTCACAGAAATCGAGATAATCGACCTCAAAGTTGGTGGCTTGAGTAACCTTTCATACAGGAAATACTGTAAATCAAAAACTTTCAAAAATTCCAAAAGTTCCTAAATTTTCGGGAATTCCGATTTTCAACAATTTATATTCAGAAGATTTAGAAAGTTCAAAATTCGAATTTTTTAGTTTGTAGTTTTTGGAGTCTTTGTAGTCTTACGTGTAAACCACCAGAACCATTGAAACGGCTCCAATTCCAGCGACAGCTAACCACGGATTCAGGTTGTAATCATAAATTTCAAAATTTCCCGCTTTTATCCATTCAATGCATTCTGGCCATTTCTGGAATCAATTGAAGGATTACTGTAGGAAAAGTTTTGAAAAATGAAGAGGATTACTGTAGTAAAAAATATACAAAAAATTAAAGGATTACTGTAGGAGGAAAACTTACAGTTCTCAAAATAAAATACTTCTGCTGATAAGTCAAATCTGCTTTCCCAAAAGACACAGCAACAGCAAAAGGGAACAGGTGACATAGAAACAAAGACACTTTTTTCAGGTACATTTTCCCAGGAATTCTCTGAAATTTTGTGATATTCTGCTCTATTGGCTTTTGGACCCACCATTCTGATTTCTTCAGCAGCATTATTTCGAAAAATGAAGCATAAAAGAGCGGACGGAAGTTCAAATGCGAACATGAAAAGATAAAAAGTCATACAATAATGGGCTCGAATGAATTCGATTCCTAGATTATAGCCAGCAATCATTGGAAAGAAATAATATCCCGGGCAAGCGATGGACATGTCCAATTCACTGATAAAACTTGAGAACTGAAAAATGTGAAAAATTAGATACCTCCTATAGAAGCACTACCGTCAACTTTGAGCGCAATTATTTCGATTCTTGTAAAAGATATAAAAAAATTAATCAACTGATAAAACATTGGTGATAATATGATAAGTAATTTAACAGTTGACAAAACTTTGATATCTTTCACAGGAACCGAGATAATTGAGCTCAAAGTGGACGGTTTGGGTGGGTTCTATTAGAGGAAATACGGAAAACGTACGGAAACCGGAAATCTGAAAAATTCCAAATAACTCGAATTTTCTAAAAATATCAAAAGTTTTAAAATTCCGAAAATTTGAAACAAAACCGATATTTAGAAGTTCTGACTTATGAGAATACTATATTTTTCTTGATTTTTCTGGATCAGTCTTGAAATTTGGAGTCATGGATTTCAGATTTTTCAAAATTTAGAGCCACAGTACCTGTAAATAACACAAACAATACTTGTATCCCTTCATTTTCTTCGATTGATAAAAAATCAAATAAAACCCCAAAAGATTCATTGGGATTGAAATTCCAGCAATCGTATGTAAAACTATAGCATAGTAATCGGGTACGGTAGATGGGCAGGTTGAAAAGTGGGGCATTTGAGCTGCCGTAAGACCTGTAGTACAAAGGCCAACTTTTAACTTCGATCTCAATTATCTCGATTTCTGTCAAAGATATGAAAAATTGTCAACTGATAAAATATTGCTGATATTATGATAAAAATTCCATCAGTTGACAAATGTTTGCTATCTCTAATAGGAAGCAAGGTAATCGAGTTCAACGTTGACGGTTTTGGTGGGCTGCCACAGGTTTTACGGTGGCTGTTTTGAAAAGTAAAAATGACCTGATTCTATGAACCCAAATCAGAAAAATAGGAAAGGAAATTAAAATCAAAATACGTGATTGTGTCAAATTGGATGAGGAGGTGGCAGGTGAAACATTGAGAATAGCTTCAAAAAACGTAGTTTTGCTATTAATTTTAAAAATTGTTTGCAAAAAATAAATAACTGTGATGTTATACCATGATTTTGTATTTTGTGCTTCTGAGTGTTTGAACTGGTATTTGAACATCAGAAAACCAGAAATTTGTGATTTTTTTGGTATTAGAGAAGCGGGGGAATTGCAAATATTTCGGTGGGGCGCGTTTGTCAAATGTAGGAAAGACAGAGCATTTTATGGATAAGGAGAATCAGATTTCGAGAAAAGAATAGATTTATAGAATAGCTGTACAAAAAATGTTTAAAATCCGGACAAAAATACATCATATTTTGACATTTTCAGTTCAAAATAGTGAAATTTGGAGTCCGAAAAATCGAGTCCAGAATTTTCCTATTTGTCTGAAAATCTCACAGTATTCCAAACAAAACTATAGCTTCATTTTTGTAATTCACAATTTTTTTGTGCAAATCCCGCAATAAGAGTTTAGCGGTTCTTAAGTAGGGCTTATCTTTGTGTGGGGTAAGCCGCCCGCTGCCCGCCAGAGAGCCACCAGTGCTAATAACGGCATATCTCATCAGAATGAAATTCGGCAAATGTTTTTTTTAATCACAAAAATGAAGCTCTATTTTTGTTTCGTATAGTCTGAAATTTTCAGACCAATTGAGAAATTATGGTTTAGTTTTTTTGGACTCCAAATTTCACTATTTTCCACTGAAAAAAGTCAAAATATGATATATTTTTGTTCGGGTACTGTAGTTATTCAAAATGCTGTTTTTAGACTTGAAGTAAAACTTGAAAGTTTTACTCCGAAAAAAGAATAGAAATATGAGGATACAATCAAAATTTAAAAAGTAAGAAATATTCAAGATCGAACTACTTGTTGTCTTTCTGGATCAAAGTAGTTTATACCATGAGCACTCATAACGAAGTTGGATCCTCCAATCGCCAAAATCACCGTTGTCCCGTTGTTCTTCGTCAGTCGATATCCAACTGGGAAATTTTTGTGAAGCCAACGTCTGAAAATTTTAGATTTTTTTTTCCAAGAGGTACAATTCATTTTTCGAATTTTCAGTGGAAATTGACATACTTGCGACCGGGCCTTTGCCGGGCCCTTCGCGGGCCTCGTCATAGTTTCTTTCAGAAACAATATTGTAGACCATCTAATTTGAATATGATAAAACTCTGCGAGTTCTACAAAGTGATACTATTTGGAGCACTGTATACCGTCTATCAACAAAGTTACAAGTCATGAAGTGACCGGACCTTGTCGCGCCGGCTCCTCTGTTTTTTGCCTGTTACTTTGTTCATAGACAAGACACAATTCTCCAAATAATATCATTTTGTAGCACTCGTCGAGTTCTAGCAGATCTCCCCAGCATGTCTAAAAATATTGATTGTAAAATAAACTATGGCAGATCCCGCGAAAGCCCGGCAAAGGCCCGTTCGCAAGTATGGAAACTTGTCATTTTTGAGGTCCTGAAAAAAGTGTTCCAATATTTTTCGATTTGTGTGAAAATTTCAGACTATGCTAAACAAAAATAGGGCTTCATTGACAACTTTTTCCACAAATTTCATTCTGATGATATGTATTAGCACTGGTAGCTCTCGGGCGGGCAGCGGGCGGCTCAACCCACCCAAATATAAGCCCTACTTAAGAACCGCTAAACTCGTATTGCGGGATTTGCACAAAAAAGTTGTCAATTACAAAAATGAAGCTCTAGTTTTGTTCGGTATACTCTGAAAGTTTCAGACAAATCGAAAAATTCTGAACAACTTTTTTAGGAGGTGAAACTATTTTCTGAAAAACTCACATGGGCCAAAATTCGACACGCCGAACTTCGGTATACGGTATATCTCGAAGAATGTTTTGAATAGGAAAATCGTTAAATTGACACCTGCATTCTTCGAATAGCACTGTTTCCATTCGATCACTTCTCAGGAATTTCTGAATGAATGGATACAAAGTGTAAAGAGGAATCTTGCCACACATTGTGAATATTTGTTTGCAATTGAACTTCATGAGATGATCTACAGTAACATCAGAATATTTACAGCAAGGGGCGGGACGGAATTCTATTTTGTCCAAATTCAAATTCAAATTTTTAATGGCCAAGCTAGTAGGTCTAACTCCAGATTCTTCTTTGATGGTGATACGGAAATCGAATCCCTTGAATATGATATTTGCATTTTCTAGAACTTTCCTGAGTTTCCTTGCATTGTAAGTTTTCCCTCCTTCGTTGTTTCTTTTCGGTAGAATTTTAATATCGAAGAGGTGTTTCTTCAACGTATTCTTTCGATAAAATTTGATTAGACAACGTTTTGAAAATTGCATTTCTGCAGAATACGAATGCTGTTTTGTGATGTTTCTGATAGTGGAGCCGATTCGTTTCGAGCATTGGGAGAGATTGAATCTGAAAAAGAAAATTATTAATTTATTTTTTAGATTGGAGCGCGTTTGTCCAATTTCGGAGGGAACCCAGATTTCAAAAGATAAATAAAGCTACAATACTGCAGTTCATGAACCGAAATAAATCTAATTCTGGCTTTTTTTGGTGGAAACTAGACAATTTTGAAGTCCTAAAAAATTAACTCAAAATTTTTCAATTTTTCTAAAAATTTCAGAGAATACTAAACAAAATTAGAGCTTCATTTTTATAATTAACAATTTTTTGGTACAAATCCAACAAAACGAGATAAGCGGTTCTAAATTAGGGCTTATCTTTGTGTGCGGTGAGCCGCCCGCTGCCCGCCCGAGAGTCACCAGTGCTAATAACGGCATATCTCATCAGAATGAAATTTGGCAAATGTGTTGTCAATCACAAAAATGAAGCTCTATTTTTGTTTCGTATAGTCTGAAATTTTTAGAAAAATCGACAAATATTGGAACACTTTTTCAGGAGTTCAAAAATGACCAATTTTCACTGAAAAATAAGAGGTAATATTTGGCAAATTTTTCAAGCAAATTCGAAAAAATCTGGACCACTTTTTCGGGTTTTCAAAGATCCGCCGGACCTATAATTTCATTTTTTTTATTCAAATTTTTTTCGAATTTCACTCTTCAAACGCTTCAAAATAACATGGACCCTCAAAGCGAGCAAAATGCGTTGCATTTAAGCTCATTTTGAAGCTCTAAACTCAAAACGTTTGAATAAAAAACTCACTGCTCTTCAATATTCATTTCCTTGAGTATATCATTTTGAAGGTCGGTTGGAAAACCAAGTAGAGATAATGGCATTCTGAAAAAAATAATCATTTCAGTGGAACGAAAATGTTAGAAGAAAGAAGAAAATCGATATTACATGTGTGAATAGAACAAGACAGCAAAACAAGAGAGAGTGGGGGGAAACGAGTGAATGAGAAGACGAGAGGAAAATGGGAGAAGAAGGGTGGGGACGCTAATTGGTGTGTGATCAAAAGAAGAGGAGACACATGATGTATGAGAGATGTGCCACTTAAAAATCGCTTATCTCGTTTTGTTGAATTTGTACAAAAACAGTTGTCAATTACAAAAATGAATATCTATTTTTGATTAGTATACTTTGAAATTTTCAGACCAATCGAAGAACTCTGAACTACTTTTACAGGACTTTAAAAGTGATAATTTTCCACGGAATAAGTCAGTTTGACTATTTCAGTTCAAAATAGTAAAATTTAGAGTCCAAAAAATTTATACCAGAATTTTTCGATTTGTCTGAAAATTTCAGATTATACTAAACAAAAATAGAGCTTCATTTATGCAATCGACAACTTTTTCCCCAAATTTCATACTGATGAGATAAGCACTGGTGGCTCTCGGGCGGGCAGCGGGCGGCTCATCCCATAAGCCCTACCACAGGTGATTCGCGAACAATCCGTTACGGATTCTCCGCCATTCGCGCGCGGATGAAATAGGAATCGTATACGGACCGTACGCGAATCCGTAACGGATCCGTTTCCGACTCATTCTTTGAGAACCCCCTCCGCTCCTTCTCTTAATTTTTGCTGGTTTTCATGATAGTTGTAGACTTAGTATTCGGAACTTTATTAAGAAAACATATAAGAAACAACAATCAAACGTACAACAAAGTTCGAGAAACTATGAAAATCCTTTTTTTTTTTGTAGAACGACCAGCCGGAACCAGAGCAACCTGAAAAAAAATTGGGAAATTTTCCGAAAATGCAGCATACTGTTTACCTATTAGTTATATTTTTTGTTTTCCGGGTTTTGAAAATTGTCCCATTTCCAACGTTTTGGTCGGTAGATGTTTAGTAGATGTCCATCGCTGAAAATTTAAAAAGTCACTATTTCGAAAAACTAATGTGGTTTGCACTTACCTTAAAGGGGGACTCCGACCAAAAATTTTTATTGCGTTAAAATGTGTTAAAAGTTATCTATTTTCCGAATATTATTGCGAAAAAATTCAAAAAAAAAATCCGAAATCCCCGAAAAACGCCGTTGAAAAGGAAGAAAATTCAAAAAAAGGTTCCGCCGGGGGACGAGGATTTTCAGTGAGAAACCTAGGCCACGGCAGCGGGCGCCTTTCCTACGTGGCAAATTTTCCGGAT
>NC_013489.2:11955332-11974622 GCF_000004555.2 Caenorhabditis briggsae | reverse complement strand
TGTCGGGTGCCGTGGCCTAGGTTTCTCACTGAAAATCCTCGTCCCCCGGCGACACCTTTTTTGAATTTTCTTCCTTTTCAACGCCGTTTTTCGGGGATTTCGGATTTTTTTTGAATTTTTTCGCAATAATATTCGGAAAATAGATAACTTTTAACCAGGGTTGCAACCGGCCGGGCCGGACCGAGATTATTTTTTCTCCGGCCCGGCCCGGCCCGGCCGGAAGCCCCGGCCGGAAGCCCCGGCCAGCCCGGCCGGTTCGGCCGGTTCGTCCCGTTCGAATTTAAGAAAAAACAGAAATTATTGAAGAATTATTTGAATTTATTTCTTAACAAGTAGCATAACAATGTAAAAACCGTATAAATGAACAAGGGGAAACAAAGAAATGGAAACCGGGGGAGAAAATTAAAGCTCATATCAACCAATCCAACAAAAAAGATAGAAAAGTAACATAAAATTAACTAGAAAAATCACAACAATTAGTGAGAGAATCAGTCGAGCCAGTGTGGAAATTTCGTGGCTATTTGCGAACCCCGAACGACCATCTCCACACGCTTGTACAGTAATCTTGTTCTTGTTTTATCTAACAAAAACGACGCAGTGCTGAACGTAGTCTCACACATGGCTTCACTGGGAACAATCGAAAAAACGAAAAGTGCTGCTGAGTACAGTCCGGGGTATTCGAATCTTTTTCTTTTCCAATACTCCTCAACCGATTCGTTCGTTGAAGGATCGTAGTACTCGGAGAGATAATAAAAATGGCGCGCGTTCAAATATTAATTAATTGCCGGCCGGCCGGACCGGGCCGGGCCCTGGTTTTTTTTCCCTCGGGCCGGCCAGCCCGTCAGATTGCAACCCTGCTTTTAACACATTTTAACGCAATAAAAATTTTTGGTCGGAGTCCCCCTTTAAGCTAGCAACTTGCTTTTTGCAAAAGTGAGCATCAAATCAATATTTTTTGTTCCTTTTGCTCACGGAGAGGTTAAGTGATACCTATAACAAACCCTATGTTTCGAAGAATTACTTTTGTGTTACAAACTTTTTTTCATCGTAGAATCGCCTTTCGAAAACTTTGATAGACAGAAATTGACTCAATTGCCGAGAGAAGTTGGAAAAAACGGCAAAAATAGATTAAAAATACAAAAAAAAAGATGCAAAATGATGATGGAAGAGTTAAGAGAAAGCTAGTCCCTCACAACTCGGCCATCCGGAACGGATCCGTTCGCGAATGGGCATGGGAGCTATCTCTCGACCTCCAGCTGCATCTGTATCCTGTCCGATTGCGAATGTTGAAAAAACGGATCCGTTCGCGAACTCAGATTCGCGAAACTGCCCGTAACGGACCCGTTACGGATAGAAAACCTAGTGGACACCGGAACGGATCCGTTCGCATTTTACCTGTGCACTTTAGAACCGCTTATCTCGTTTTGTTGGATTTGTTGTTTGGTATATTCTGAAATTTTCAGTCAAATTACAAAATTCTGGACTACATTTTCAGGACTAACTTGACTATTTTCTGAAAAACTCACATGGACGAAAATCTGACACGCTGATGTATACGGTATTTCTCGAAGAATGTTTTGAATAGGAAAATCGTTAAATTGACACCTGCATTCTTCGAATAGCACTGTTTCCATTCGATCACTTCTCAGGAATTTCTGAATGAATGGATGCAAAGTGTAAAGAGGAATCTTGCCGCCCATTGTAAATACTTGTTTGCAATTGAACTTCATGAGATCATCTACAGTAAGGGGCTGGATGGAATTCTATTATTTTCAGGACTTCAAAAATTTAATGTTCAGGCAAATCTCTCTAAATTAATATTTTTTCCTGTTTCCTATTTGTACCATCTAAAATTGTCAGGCTTATGGAGGAACATAAATTTGATGTGTCTAACTTTCTCCAAACTTTTGAAAGCTCACAAAAATGTGCATTTTCAGTATTTTCACCCAAAATGTCTCGTTCTTTGCTCCTAGACACATGTCATATCTATGTACGTAACCATTTAATAATTTCATTTTTCTCACCAAAATTGAATAACTTCCGCATGTAAATCTACCAAAAAAAAAATACCATGTCACTCTTTTACCAATTTTTGTTCAAAAAATGGCGTTTGGACCTCCTTATCCGGAATTATTCCTACTTACTATACTGTTGTTTTACATACAATTGCAATCGCTTCGATTCCTGTTAATTTGATCAGCTTCTATTTAAATTGGTTTCAATCTCCGAAAATGAAGGGTTACAAGTATTGTTTGTGTTATTTACAGGTACAGGAAGGGCTCTGAATTTTCATGATTGAATATCAGACTTTCGGAATTACAGAATCTCAAAATTTCACAATTTTAGAGTTTTCTGTAAATCTGAGAATTCGCTAAATCTCACAATCACAATCTCAGAATCTTAAAAATATAATTTTTGATTCTTCGGATACTTCTGATTTTTTTTTGAATTTTTCTCTGATTCTCGGAATTCTTGATTTCCCAAAATATAATACCTCTTCTAATAGAACGCTTCGTGCATTTTGAGCTGAATTATTTCAATTTCTGTGAGAGTTATCGAAAATTTGGCAACTGATAAAATAAAATTTATCATAATATCACCAACATTTTATCAGTTTACAGATTTTTGATATTTTTCGTAGGAACCGAGATAAATTATCTCAAATTTCAGACCTAGGGAGTTTACAACAACTAAACAAAAAATCAGACAACGAGAAGTTTCGAAATTCGGAAAAATAAGAATTTCACATTTGCCTCATATATGACCTCCCTGTACCTTCAAACCGAGTTTTTTTGCAGCTCGCCAGTTTTCTCACCAAGTGTCACATGTCCCTTTTTTGTCCCGGCTATTATTTCTTCCCACTAATTGCTGGATACAATACAGGTGCTGAAATTACCAGTCCTCATTTAAAGGTGGGGGGACATGAAAAAAATAATGTTCTCGAAATTCCGTTCAAAGATGCCCCTCGAGGAGTTGAACTTGTGAGGGCGATGATTGAGGGTGCGGCGCCGCTACCGACTGAGCCACGCGGGCAAAGAGAAAGCGCACGCCCGATTGCATACATAAAGGCGAGGACGACAGATGTACGCAGAGTGACATTAAGCGTTGTACACCGTGACGGTAGAATGCATAGTCTAGCTACAAAAAAACTACGAAAAATCTCCTGTCCCCCACCTTTAAGCATGACAATTTACACATTTATTTTGGCATTTGAAATTCCTTCTTTGTTTTATTTTTCGACATAATTCAGCGCAAACCATTAATCGAGTTCGTAAACATTTTTTAACTGTAAAAAATTCAAAATTTTTAGACAAATCCCCCCAATCGTTTCTTGAAAAAGGGATGTATATTATTGACCCACATTTTCCCATTTGCCACGTCATTTGCAATGTGGAAGTCGAAATTGACCTACCAGCAAAAGCAAGACTATTTGACAATTGTTAGTAACTACAGTGATCCCTCTACAGTAACCCAAAACTCTTCCAAAACTGGCCGCAATGTCTAAATTGGTTGAAATTAGATGCATTTGAAGTTTATGATTATAAATTGAATTCTTGGTTAGCGGTAGTTGGGATAGGAGCCGATTGCTTTGTGGTAATTGTTTATACGTAAGAAGACTACAAACTACAAAAACTACAAACTACAAAATTTCAGATACGGTTTAACACTGGGAGTTGACACGATGGTGATTCTTCAAAAACACCAAAAATCGATGTCCCGCCAAATGTACCAAATACACAAAACGGCACTTTTCAGTTTATTAATGCAATTGCTCATACCTGGAATGTTGATAGTTGTACCTTTATCTGTTTGTATGTTTGTTGTGGTTACAGGAGCAATCGGACTGCAAGGTTTGTGGTCTAGACTAAAAAAACTACAAACTCCTAAAAATTTTCAGAGCTGGCAATGGACACAATGTTCCTTGTGGGATCTCACTCGATGTGTTCTTGCGCCGTGATGATTTTGAGCAATCCGAAGTATCGGAAATTTGTGAAGGAGAAGATATTGAGATTGAAAGTGTGGGATAAGAAAATATCTATGGAGCAGATACACCGAGGAAATGGTTTATTTATAGTTCAAGGAGCATGCTTCCAGGTAAAATTCATTCAAAATAAGCTTCAGAGGATACCCCTATCCTTTAGGTGACCTATAAAAAAGATTAAAAAAAAGATTCTAGCAGCGAGTGGTTTCGATCCACCGACCTCTGGGTTATGGGCCCAGCACGCTTCCACTGCGCCACGCTGCTGACAAGAGACAGTTGGGAGGGAGGAAGTATATGTGGGGGAGGTGAGAAAGAAAAGAGAAGAGATAGGGAGAGGGATGTGCAAAGGAAGGTTAGAGTGTACGGAGAGAGACCTACTTCACTTTGAGCTCAATTATCTCGATTCGTGTAAAAGAAATCGAGAAGTGGTCAACTGATAAAATGTTTGCCATAATGCCACCTACATTTTCATGGTTGACAGATATTTGATATCTCTTACAGAAACTGAGAAAACTGTAAAACAATAATGTCATACGGCATATATTTTTAGTGTGATCATCACAAGGTCGGGACAATTGTTTCCGAAATGTCTAACATTCCCATATCCATCTCCAAAGTGACAACATCCCCTAATTGATCATATCAGCTTCTTCTTCTCGCCAGACGTCTGCGTCTCCAATTGACGTCTTCTCTACAGATTCATCAGGTTCTTCCATCGGAATGAAGAAGATAACACACAGGCCTTTCCTCTCTTCCCTTTCCCTTTCTTGTACATTTTTATCCCGTTAGCTTTCGAATCGTCTTTCTGTTTTGCCGCGCTGCGTAGCTAGAAACTGTTTTTGTGTCATCATCGAGATTTGCATTTATGAATTGTTGTGGTTTTTCCTGGGTCATTTTTTGAATATAGTTTTTTTTCCCGGGTTTTTCCATTCTTCTCGAGATTAAGGCTAGTTTTTACTACGGTATTTACATTTTGCGCTCGAGCACATTTCGTAACTCAAAAAACAAAAACTTTCGGGTTTTTTTCAGACAAAATAATTGCAAAATTCTAAGAAATTGTTACTTTTTCAGTGAAAACTCAATTACAAACGAAAAACGGTTACTGTAGTATTTGAAGATGCATTCTTCGTAATGTTCCCGGAAACTCTGGTTTAAAGCTTTTTTTAATGATTTTTCTGAAACTTTTTGCGGAAATAGAACTATTGAACTCATTAAATGGCGTAATTATAGCTTTTCTCAACATTTTAAACCTTTTTCTCGCCGAAAAACCAATGGAAGTTATATTTTCGAGTTACTGTAGACTTTAAAGGCACATAACTCAAAAATTTTTCAATTTTTCTGAAAATTTTGGTTTAATGGTTTTCTGGTTATTTTTCTTCTATTTTTTGCTGCAATAACGTTAATAATTAAATAAAATACGTATTTTCAGCTTTTAAACAGTTATTTTTACCGTAAAACGATTTTTTTTTCTCAGGTTACTGTAATATTCAAAGGCGCAGGCAGCAAATTGTTCGTTTATATTAATTTTCAAATGTATTTTTTTCGTGATTTTTCTCGATAAACAGCTCAAAGAATGCAGTTTAAACATAAAATTTCCTTAAAAACTGAAAATTTTAAATTTAAACAATTTTCCCACCAATTTGCCAAAGCCGTCACAATTATCTCACCTCCCTGACTAGCCCAATAAAAATTGGTAAAAAGCCAAAGAATTTTACCTTCTTCTTTCCTTTTTCTCTGTTCTTCTTCTTCTTTTTTATTGTCAAGTATCTTTTGATAGTCATAAAACAAGCACTTTTAGCCCTTCAACCCCCCTTATATGACGTAGAAAAAAAGCTTTCACTATTCAGTGACTATTTACAATTGGTTTCATCTTCTTCCTTCTTGGTTCTCCCTTTTTCTTTTTTCTCTTCTTTGAAAAAAAATCCACAAAAAATAACACACACCACATGACTCATCTCCTGCCAGTCGGCTGCGCCGGCCACCGCCTAGTGCACACACACACACACTTGTACGCCCTCACCACCTCTAGTCTCTCGTGGCCTTGTGGCCTAATGGATAAGGCGTCTGACTTCTAATCAGAAGATTGCAGGTTCGATCCCTGCCTGGGTCAAATCTTTTTTTCTTTTTTTAGGATGTGGATATACCCGGATATTCACCTTTCCACACCTCATAAAGCAAGTAGGGAACGAATCTTGGAGGTTTGTAAGTTTCCACCTCATATAATCCTTTGGGGGCGCGCGGATAGCATCTTTTGCGATTTGCATATACGCCCTCTTCATTCCATTTATCCTCATTTTCCCGGAATACAGACTAAATCGTCGAATCGTCACCGAGACGGTCAAAAGCAGTTCTTTTGTGGTGAAAAGGCAACTTTTCTCGAGTGTTTTAGGCACTTCAAAAAATGTTTTTTTTTCGAAATTTTATGTGTCAAGTTTTGAAGCCTGTATAAATCAGATAAATATCTTAGTTACGACCCGACTTGGGTATCATTCGAAAGCCTGAAAATGGGAATTCTGAAAGTCTATATTTTATTTGTCTAGTCCCGGTAGAATCCCAGAAATTTCCTTCTGCAAATTTGCTACTTTAAACCGTCTATAGCCATTTGTGGTTAGTTAGTTAGTAACTTGTTTTCTTCATCTTTCTCTTTTTTCATTACCATCCAAATGCCTTTTTTCTTGTTGTTGTGGATGTATATATGTAGATATCTTTATTCCGCCTCTGTTTAGCCAGATGTTACTATTTTATTTTGACCAAGTCAGATTCAGTCACAGTTAAGATAGTCTCATGAAAGTCTTATTTATTCTGAAACTGGTGAATTTCATAAAACAAAAAAAGAGCTTCATTTTTGTAGTTGTTGACTTTTCTGAAAAAATTCATCCAAGCGAGATACGGTGTTTGAAACTACCATACACCTGTAATAGAAGCTGTCAACTTTGAGCTAATTTTTCTCAGTTCCTCTGAAACATATCAAAAGTGTATTAACCTATCAAATGTTTGTGATATTATGATAAACAGTATAACGATTAGCCATTTTTTGATAACTCTTATGGGAACCGAGATAATCAAGCTCTAAGCCAGCGTTTGGTATAGCTCGACCTATACCTGCACTTTGAGCTCAATTATCTAGGTTCCTAAGAAAGAGGTCAAAAATCTGTCAATTGATAAAATGTTTATGATATTATGCTGAACATTTTAATAGTTGACCACTTTTGAACATCTGCAACAGGAACCGAGATAAATTATCTCATAGTTAAGGGTCCTATTATATGTATAAGGTTGCTCCTTGACCGTCAACTTTGAGCTCAATTATCTTGGTTCCTTCACAAGATATAAAAAATGTGACAACTAATAAAAAGTTGGTGATATCATGATGAATAATGTATCATTTGACAATATCTTGATAACTTTGACAGAAATCGAGATAATTAAGCTCAAAGTTGAAAGTTTGTTTTCTCTCCTTTGAACCGGAAGCCTCTGGAGACCAAGAAGCTTTTTGGTGACGTAATTGGCTGAACAGGTTTTTTTTTGCAAAAATAAACTGTAAGATTTCTGTTAGCCTCTATTTCTTACACACAACGACCTTAGCTTAACACATTCTCGATTATTTTTTTGGGTGTAAAAATTCTAATCTCGTTTAGGTGAGAAGGTGACAAAAGGCCACCCCTTGGGGGGATAACAATAGGCAAAACGATTTCACTTTTTTCTCGAGAATCTTCTATTGTGAACGCGTTCAGATATTCTTCCTTTTCTTGTGATCGGATTAGCATAGAAAGTTGTAAACTTTACAGGAAAACTTTCAAAACTTTTCTCGGCGAGATACTGTCAACTTTGAGGTTTTATATCTCGGTTCCTGTAAAAGGTATCAAGAAGTAGTTAACTGATAAAATGTTGTTGATATTATGATAATTAATTTATCAGTTAACAAACTTTTGATATTTTTTACATGAAATTAGATATATGGCTTCAAAGTTCAGAGATAGGTCAAGCTACGCGGTCGCAACCTACCGAAAAATGGCTTAGTTAGAATTTGATTATCTCGATTCCGGTGAAAGATATCAAAAAGTTGTCAACTAATAACTTATTCATCATAATTCCATCATCATTTGATTTGTTGATAAATTTTTGATAGCTCTCACAGAAATCGAGATAATTGAGCTCAAGGTTGACCCAATAAAAACTCAAAGATCTTCTGATTGTGAAACTTCATTCTAGCCTACTGGGACAGTTTTTTTTTCATATTGATCGTTTTTATGCTTTTTGACTTCTAGAAACGTTTTGTTTTGCCATGAAACGTTCAAAACATGCCTTCAATTTATACCCTAATAAGTCACAGTCTCACTCACTTTGCCCAATGGCTATCTTATAGGGTGGCGTATAATTACTCAACTTTGTACTAACATAAAATTCGTGTAAAGCATTGTACTGAACTCAAATTCGGAATGCAAAAACTTAAACAATTCATCAGTAAAATGGCGAAGTTTGAAACTATTTGAAACATTTTGAGCTGAGTTATCGCATGCCAAAGTTGCACCACCTTATAAGAATTACAACGGTGGGCATGAACATTTGGACAATCATAACAACACTTAGACTTGCAGAATCGCTTTGGAAATTTCAGTAGCTTTAAATCAAATATGAATTTATATTTCTACAAATTTTCGTGTTTTCAAGATACATGTGTCTAAAGATATGCCCGTTTTCTTCTTCTCACCTTTTAAAACCATCTCTAATTCTGCCTCATTCCAAATTTCACACAAATACATTTTTAATTGCCCCTCCTTAATTACCCACTCTCACTTTTTATCACTCCGTCTGTCTGTGTGTCTGTATATCCTTCTTTGATGACATAACACAACAGCACGTGTCTGTAATACCCCGTAAGACAAGAAGTAGATCAAAACTCGTCCAATTTAGAGTCCCTCTCACAGAAAATCCAATTACGGATTAGAGAGACGCGCCGGCATAAAACTAGTCCTTTTTCTTTTCTAATGCCCGTTATGTCTGTGAACAAGACGGGCAGATGAAATAGGGCTTAAAACGGTTTTTCAGGACATCAAAAGGAGATTGATTTTAGTGGACTAGAAATTAGATGCGTGAGAAAGAGCGCTATCTTTGAGCTAGAAAATCTCGGTTACTGTAAAAGATATCGAAACTACGTAAACTACAAAAATGTTGGTGATATTATAATAAAAATTTTATTAGTTGACCAAATTTTGATACATTTTGTAGGAACCGAGATAATTGAGCTTAAATAACCAAGCTTTCTTGAGGTCCCCTCTCTTCCGCGCCAAGGCGTACTTGGTCCCTTTCATATTATTTATCTGGACTCCTGTGAAAGATAGCAAAATTTTGAATCTACAAAAATGCTGATTATATTATGACAAACATTTTATCAACTAACAAAATTTTGATATCTTCTATAGGAGTCGAGATATTTGAGCTCAAACGTCAAGTAGATAGGAATTGGCGATCTATTACAGGAAATACAATACTTTGAAGGTTTTAAAAATTTCAGAAAATTGACAATATTGGATTTAGTAAAAAATTGAATATTTTCTCTACATTTTTGAGAAAAAATCAAATTTCTAGCTGCTCTAGGAGCCGAGCTACACTAATTTGAAGTTTTGTAGGTGAGAGAGTGAGGAGAGCGCAGACAGCTAGAAACTCTAGTTGTCTGCGGTCTCTCTTATCCTCTGCTGTCTCGCTCGAAATTTTCCAAGCAATGTAGCCAAGCTGAAAACAGCGCTAGTTGACTTATTGAAAAATTCAGAGGTATGGAAAAGTTAGGCCACCTCGAGAAAAGTTAGGCCACCATTTTTCGTCCTTCATTAAACTAGATATACATTATGTATTTCTCTTCATTTTTACACGTATTTTTCTAAGAAAACTCTGTTTCAGCATCTTTCAGAGATTCTAATCTTTTTAATTCTTGTGAATTGCCTAGTGTGACCTGGAATTTCTAAAACTCGTCCCTATTTCAATAATTTCCCACAAGAACGTTTTAATTGGTTAGTATGACCTAGAATTTCAGAAACTAGTCCATCTTACTCAAGATTTCCAAAAGAAGGTTCCACTCCAATCAACTTTATAATCTCAAAAAATCGAAAAGATCCTATCTAGATATTACACATTTTCTAGCTTGCTAAAAATCCGATTTTTCGAAGAAAAACCCGTATTCCCTCTAATAGAAGGCCACCCGAACCGTCAACTTTGAGCTCGATTATCTCGATTTCTATTGAAGATATCAAAAAGCTGTCGACTGATAAAATATTGGTGATGTTATGATAACTAGGTCATCAATTGACAAGTTTTTGATATCTTTAACAGGAATCGAGATAATCGAGCTCAAAGTTGCTAGTTTCTATCAGAGAAAACACGGTTTTTGAAAATCTGCGTATCTGTTTGTCGGTATGTCCATTCCTTCTGATCTCCGCTTCTTCAATTGCCATAATTCTTTGCATATTCTTTTATTGATAAGATGAATGATTGATATGCGCAATCATATCTCTTTTTTTTTCAATACCGCCCATCATTTTTTCCCTTTGATCTCCACCGCCAGCCTGTTTCATTTTGCATTAAAAAGTAATCTACGGAAAAGTGGGCGGAGCCTGATTGGGAGAAGCTTCATAGAAAGATGAATGTTGAAGATTAGAATATTCCGATGTCGATATTCATCGGAAATTGCATTTTCATTCGGTTTTCCTCCTCAAAGGCACTTGACGCGGCAAGATTCCGATTCTTGATTATTTTTGGAAAAGAAAAAAGGCCAGATTCTTCCCTTTTCGACATGGTCATTTGCTTTGTGAGGGTTAAAATTTTGGACGTTCATGTTTTTTTACTGTTACTGCTATAGTCTCAAAGAAACATCAAGAAACTTTCACAGACTTTGAAAAAGTTAATGCAAAATCTGAAAATACTTGAAATACTAATCAAAAATGTCTAAATTTGAGCTTTCTAGCTCTTGTGCGAGCCGAGATAAAGCGCTTAGAAGAGTTTGAGGTGAAAGACGCAGACAGTTAGAGTGTCTCGTTGTCTGCGTCTCTCAAATCTTCGAAGCGCCGTATCTCAGCTCCCAGGTGAGCTATAGGCATAACATTTTTGCCATTCTCCCTATTTAAAGCTGAATTACGGTGCTTTGAAATTTCAAGCGAGATAGCAAAGGAAGAGAAGAGAGCGCAGGCAGGTAGAGTGTCTAGTCGTCTGCGCCCTCCTCACTCTCTCACCTTCAAAACTTTGAACTAGCGCATCTCGGCTCCTAGAGCAGCTAGAAATTCGGCTTTTCCACAAAAAATGTGAAGATAATATTCAGTTTTCTGATTACATACAGAATTTCGAAATTCCAAGAGTTTCTGGAATTTCGCGTATCGTATCTCATGCATGCGCTTTGAGCTCAATTTCTGCGATTTAAAGTTTTTTTTTTCAGTAACCAGGGTCTACACAGATAATATCTACCGTAATCTTATTTTCAATGTCATTTCCTTCTTATCACTTCAATTTTTTTCATCAGTTTGCATATCATTTTTATGTGTTAGTTTGATGATATGTGGGCCAATAAAAAAGTGGACGGATACGCCTGTAGACAGTGTAATATCTATTTTTTTCTCTTTTTTTTTTGAAGACGTCTATCTGATTCAGATGTCTACGTGAGACATCTGAGGTCAATTTTAAAGTTTTTTATTCCGAAATAAATACAATTTCAGCCAAAGAAGCACCATGGTGATGATACAAGACTCATCGTCTTCTCAAATGCGTGAGAAGCGTCCGTATGGTCAAACTCAAACAACGCCGAAATTTGTTTTTGGAAAACTTCACATCAATGTAAGGTTTAACGTTAGTCAACGGTCTGAAACTGGCCTGTCTCTCCCGAAAAGTGCAGATTTCTAGCTCTATTTTCAGCTGAGTTATGGCGTTTTGAAATTTGCATGCGAAATAGCAGGAGATGGAGGGAGAGCGCAGACAGCTAGAGTGTCTAGTCGTCTGCGCCCTCCTCACTCTCTCACTTCCAAAACTTTAAGCTGGTGGTGTATCTAGACTTCTAGAGCAGCTAGAAATTCGGTTTTTTCACAGAAATGCGAAAAAAAAAATCCTGTTATTGGACTATGCTAAAAGTTTCTAAATTTCAAAATTCGGAAATTCAAAGTGATTCCGGAATTCGACAATCACAATTTTTTTTTGAAAATTCTAAACACAAAACATAAAAATCAGAAATTCAGGAATTCAGAAATTCAGAAATTCAGAAATTCAGAAATTCAGAAATTCAGAAATTCAAAAATTCAAAAATCGAAATTTCGAAATTTCAGCACACAATGAAAGCGATCGCCGCCATCGGAATGGTCGTCATCCTGCTGCTCGTTGGATTACTGTATCTGAAATTCAAAAAAGCAATGTTTGTACTTCTGGTCCCAACTACAGTATCCGTTCTTACTGTAATTGCTATAGTCTCAAAGAGACATCGATTCGTGTGGCCAGTGGTGGCAATTTCGGTAAGTAAATTTTCTACTACGTTCAAAATTTTGCAAAAAAAATCTGAAAATACATGAAAAACTAGCCAAATCTGTGTGAATTTGAGCTTTCCAGCTCTTCTGGGAGCCGAGATACATGGCTTTGAAGATTTGCACGTGAGAGACGCAGACAGCTAGAGTGTCTCGTTGTCTGCGTCTCTAAAAACTTCAAAGCGTTGTAACTCGGCTCTCAGATGAGCTAGAAACACGAAATTTTCAACATTTAGAATTTCAAAAAATGTAGAATTCGAATTCCTATAAACTACAAAAACTACAAAACCTTCAGATGTTCCACGTCATCCTTTCCTGCTATGCTCTTCTCATCTTCAGCTTCTATTTCTTCTTCAAACCATTCTATATTCTGATGATCTCCAATTGGATGTTTGACAGTGAGTTTTTGGAAAAATGAATAAGTTGATTATCGATTTTTTTTCTTCCAGCCATGCACAACGACAAGAACGCAGCCTTCTATTTGCAATCGCTGGCAATGTACACATTTTTGACGGTTTTCATGCTGTTCAACGCATGGCAAGCACATGTTGGAATTCATTTTATTGTGGGTTTTGTAGTTTTTGCAGTTTTCGAAATTTCCAGAAAATTGGAAATTCAGAAGGAGCTGAAAATTGAGAATTTTGCTTTAAATTGTGAAAATTTTCAAGTTTCTAGCTCACCCAGGAGCCGAGATACAGCGCTTTCAAGATTTGAGAGACGCAGACAACGAGACACTGTAATTGTCTGCGTCTCTCATGCGTAAACTACATACTTGCGAAAATCGTTGAAGGCCCGGCCCGGCCCGGAAGACTCGGATGGGTATTTTTTGGTCAAAATTTAAAAAAAAGTTTTTTTTTTGATAAATTTTTGAGAATTTTTTAGCAAAAAAATTAGTTTTTGGGAAAAAAAACAGTTATTTTGCTTCAAAAATGCAATTTTCCGTCCGATCTCACTTCCGAAAAAATGACAGAAAAAAATTATTTTTTGACCATTTACAAGTTCAATATTTACTATTTATTGTCGGAATAAAAAAAGTGAGACTCGGTGTTTGCGTACTTTGATTCCCGCCTCTCCCCACCGACGCTCCGCCCATCACTTTGCAAGTGCGGCGTGGTGTTTTAGCGCCACGTGGGAGATCATCGGATTTAATGAGATTTTCATAGAAAATATGATCTCCAAGTGGGGCGCCAAAACACCACGCCGCACTTGCAAAGCGATGGGCGGAGCGTCGGTGGGGAGAGGCGGGAATCAAAGTACGCAAACACCGAGTCTCACTTTTTTTATTCCGACAATAGCTTAAAATTAGATCATAAAAACAACTTTTTTCTCAACAAAATGCTTTTTTGCCTGAAAATCGAAGCTGGCGCCAACTGTCCGGGCCTTCCGGACCTCCCGGGCCGGGCCTTGACAAACTTTTTGAAGGCCCGGCCCGTCGCAAGTATGCTAAACTATAAATGGCTGTATCTCGGCTTCCAGATGAGCTAGGAAGATGAAAGTCGAACAGTTTCATGTAATTTTTTCACATATTTCCAAGCAGACAAAAAATGGTGAAAAAATTCGAAAATCGAAAATCAAAAAACAAAAAAATTTTTCCAAATGCAATACCCGAAAAACAGAACAAATTTCAACCAAAATAGTGAAAATTAGAAGTCCCCAGGACGTCTGTGGGCCGAGATACGGCCATTTGAAGTTTGGAATGCGAAAGACGCAGACAACGAGACACTCTTACTGTCTGCGTCTCTCATGCCTAAACTATAAATAGCTGTATCTCGGCTTCCAGCTGAGCTAGAGAGCTCAAACTTTGACAGTCCGGAATAGTTTTTCATGCATTTTCAGATTTTCCAAAAAAAAAAATTTAAAATCAAAACATCCAAAAAATGTGAAAATTCAAAATTCCAAAATTCCAGGAGCACATCCACGCCGAGCGCGAAGACAACGACTCAGAGCCTCGTCAGATCCATCAACCAACCATCGTCACTGTCAATAAGCCTATGTATTAGTTACCTTTTTTAGGCTCCGCCCCTTTCCCTCAAATAGGCTCCGCCCCCTTCTATTTCTCTAACACAACATCCAGCTTTACCCCTGCCAGAAGTTTTTTCACATCTCGAGAAATGCGCCTTGCTGGCGCATTTTCGGATACCTGTCCACTCTAACACGTCAAGCTTTCATTGTCTTTCAAACTTTGCTAACTAATGTCTTTGATCTCCGGATCTCTTGTTGTTCTAATATTTCGAATTTTTGAGAAATAAAATTGTATATTTATGGGTCAAAAACAATGAAAAATCAACAGAAAATGTCTCAAAAATGCTCCGAAAAATTACAAAAAATCCTTTAAAAGCAATGAAAAATCAACAAAAAAAATAGTCAAAATTGGCTCGAAATGGCTTAAATTGAGCAAAAAAGAGCTCCAAAAAGCTCAAAAATGGTCAAAAATGGCTCAAAAAATTCGAAAAAAGTTATTCCGAAGCCGTTGGAACGGTATGAAGTGTTCCTCGAATAAAAGTGGGAATCACTCGTTTGACACGTGGCTTTTTGCCTCTCCATGCCGGTCGAGTACGCATTCCATCGCCAAACAGTGAGAATAGCCGGTCGCCGAGAATGAAACGGAATACGCTGCCTTTTTTGGGAATTACTGAAAAGTGTAGTTTGTAGTCTTTGTAGTTTGGGAAATTAGTTTGTAGCCTTAGCCTTAGCGCCAAAGATTTTTCTTAAAATTTTCTTAAAATTTTACTTAAGATTTTTCTAAAAAAGATTTTTCTTAAAAGCCAAAGGTTTTTCTTAAAATTATGTTTGTAGTCTTTCTAGTTTTTGTAGTTGACCAATTTGAAATTGACTGATTATGACGGTCGAAATCAATCCAATTCGTTAAAACCCAAATATTATAATTCTACAGTAATTCAAAAGCCTTAAGGTACTGGAAAAATCAAATACAGTATCCAGACTACAAACTACACGTTTGGCAGTTCAAAAGTTGGAAAAAATTCGAAAATTTTCACAAATTCAGAAAAAATTTTCCAACTTCTAAAAATTTCAAAAACTCGAAAAATTCAAATTTTCAAATTTTTCAAAAAATTCCAGAATAGCAAAAATTTTCAGGAAAGTGTAGTTTGTAGTCTTTGTAGTTTTTGTAGTCGCTCTTTTTCACTCACCAACAAATCGATCGTCCTGGGTGACCATTTGAAATGTGTGACGCGTCTCCAGCACGACGATTCCACTGATACCGATCTGAAATGTTCAAATTCTTAAAATTTTTTTCAATAATTTGAAATTTCGAAATTCAGAAAAAAACTAGGTCATGGCCTAAAAAATCCCAAAAAATTAGGTCGTGACCTAGAAAAAACTAGGTCATGACCTAGAAAAAACTAGGTCATGACATAGAAAAAATTAGGTCATGGCCTAGAAAAAACTAGGTCATAACATTGAAAAAATTAGGTCATGACCTAGAAAAAACTAGGTCGTGACCTAGAAAAAACTAGGTCATGATCTAGAAAAAACTAGGTCATGACATAGAAAAAATTAGGTCATGACCTAGAAAAAACTAGGTCATGATCTAGAAAATTCCAGAAATTAAATCATGGCCTAGAAAATTCAAAGACCTAGATAAAATTAGGTCATGACTTAGAAAAAACTAGGTCATGACCTAGAAAAATTAGGTCATGACATTGAAAAAACTAGGTCATGACCTAGAAAAATTAGGTCATGACATTGAAAAAACTAGGTCATGACCTAGATAAAATTAGGTCATTACCTAAAAAATTCGAAACAAATTATTTTTTGAAAATTTTCAGCTCACCTGTGTCGAATTTTCAGCCATCCAAACCGTGAGAAGTGCTCCATGATAGTCTGCTTTCAAAATCGTTTTTTCGATTTTCGAACTCGCGAAATGATTGCTCAGCCGCTCACGAAAATACTTCTGCCAGTCGCTGTTCATTGGAACGATGTCGGCGAATCTGGAAATGAATAGATAGACTACAAACTACAAAAAAGAAATGGGAAAATCGCATGTTTCAGGTCAATTTTTTATTTATTTTTTAATGAAAAACTCGAATTTCCCCCTGATTTGTCAATTTTTCCCCTATACAACTGTCAGACTACAAACTACAAAAGTAATTTTGAAAAATCGAAAAAATACTAGAAACTTCTGAATTTTTCAACATTTTTTCGCAGTTTTTTCGCAATTTTTTATAAAAAAATTTAAATTCAAAATTTTCGAAAATTCTGTTTTTCGCCTGATCTTTGATTTTTTTTTTCAAATTTCCAAAAACTACAAACTACAAAAAAATCAGGAAAAAAAATCGGAAAAAAAGAGAAAGTTCTGGAATTTTCAGCGTTTTTCTCGAACTAAACTAGACTACAAACTACAAAAACATCCAGAAAATTCGGGAAAATCGGAATTTTCGCATAGTTTTAAGGGTTTGCCCCAAAAAAGACTACAAACTACAAAAATAGATTTAAAATATCGAAAAATGGTTTTTTCAGAGACTACAAACTACAAAATAATGAAGAATATCTGGAATTTTCAGCATTAGACTACAAACTACACACTTGAACGCCTTCTTGTCCTCCTGGCTCAGCCTGCCACGTGTCAAATTCGTCTTTTCCGTCTTTCTCAACTTCCGCTTGAGTTTCTTCGTCGTCTGCTCATTTTTCTCCAGATGCAGCACTCCCAAACGGTCTCCAGAAGTCGATGAAGACGTCGCATCGTCCCTCTCGCCAATTCGAATTTCTTTGTTGCTCATTTTCGAGATGTCTTTAAATTTCAAATTTTTTGCGAAGATTACTGTAGATTACTGTAGAAAACCTATATTTTGTAGTTTTCTTTGCAGAAATTATTGTGAAAAATTGTATTCTAAAATATCAAAAAACCGGGTTATTGCCTAGTTTTTCAAAATTTTTAAACTCAAATTTCAATGAAAAATTGTAAATTAAATAAACAAAAATACAACGTTCAAGTGCCTAAAACTAGCAAATTTTTGAAAAAAAAGCAATTTTTCAATTTTAAATCCCAATTTTAAATCCATTTTATACCAGATTCTAAGGACACAAAAAACCAAGAAAAATTTCGCCAAAAAAAATGAATTATTACAAAAAAATGTAGAGACGACTGGATTTTAGAAAATTTTGATTTCAAAAAAAAATTAAATTATTTTTGATTAGAAAAGAGAGAAAAAAGAGCAATTTTTGAGAGCTAGGAGGGCATAGAAATGGAGATTTGAAAGTGATTTTTTGTTTGAGGGGTTAATTAATTAGAACTAAACAATCAGTTAATTTTCTGGTATAAGAAAGGTCCCACAACGTCAAATACAGTAACCGAGAACACTTTTTTTCAAGATTTTTCTGTAATTGTCCCCTAAAACAGTCGGAAAAATCGACTAAAAACGCTCGAAAATCGAGTTCAAAAAATTAAATCTCAAAATAAAATTTTTTAGGTTACTGTAATTGTCGTTGTGGGACCATTTTTAGGTACCAGAATAATAGCTTAGCAATGTTATTTTTTAAAGGAAAAACCGTAGCGATTGGAGAGGGACAGGACAGGAAAATAGAGAAAAAAAACGGAAAAATTATAAATTTCGGGGGATAAAATAGGAAAAAATTATGAATTTTACAGTGAACAAATTAGACAGGTTTCAGGGGAAATTTCGAAATTTTAGAAGATTATTTGAAGGCAAAAAATGAGTTTTTCAGATTTTTTTGAAAATTCGAAATTCCAGATTATCAGAATTTTCCAACTTTTGTAAAAATCCCGAAAATCTCGAACTTTCCAAATTTCAGAATTTCCGAAAATTTTGAATTTTCAAAAATTCCAGAATTTTTATTGGATTTTCAGATTTTCTAAATTTTTCGAAATTTTAGAAAAAAAATTCCGAAAAAATGGGCGGAGCTTCAATTTCTAGCTTCACACGGCACAGTTTAGGCTCCGCCCACTTTTCCCGGAATTTTTTAAATCGAATTTCAAAAAGGAAAGGCCCCCATTTCCAGCTCAAAAATCTCCAAAAATTTCCGTTTTTCGCAAAAAAAATTTTTTTTTCAAAAAATCAATAAATTAAGTTTGAACAGCTTCGGCTTCTGTTGGCGGCGACGTCTCCACCAGTGTCTTATTGATCGTTGCCAATCGTTGTTTCAGCTGCTTCCGCGTTTCAGCTTTTGATAGTACCGGTGGCGGTGGAATCGCCATCTCCACGTCATCTTCTGGTGGCGGTGGTGGAGGGAGCGGAGCTTGTGGTGATTCTGGAGACTCCAACGGAGATTCTGTTGAGGATCGAGATGGTGGAGCATCGTTTTGGGGTGGCGGAGGACTGGCAGACACTTGACGGAGAGGAGATTCTGGGGAGCCAGAGCGTGGGGAGAGGGATCGAGAGTGCGGGGATTCTGATTTTCTCGATGATTTCTTTTTTAGGTCTTCCTCGTTGTCTGAACTGATCTTCTCCTCTTCAACAGGGAGCGTACGGTAGCGGGAGGGAAGTTTGTTGGAACCATCTGGAAAAGAAGAAATCTAAGAATAGTTCGAGACGAATTCATCTTGAAGTGGTGGCCTAACTTTTGCAAGTTCGGTTTTCTAGGCTACCACTTTGAAATTTCCTAGAAATCACACCAGGGTCATGTTAAGGCATTTTTAGGTCATTTCAAAGTGGTGGCCTAACTTTTGCAAGTTTGGTTTTCTAGGCCACCACGTTAAAATGACCTAGAAAACACACCATGGTCATGTTAGGTCATTTTAGGCCACTTTATCGTGGTGGTCTAGGAAACCAAACTTGCAAAAGTTGGGCCACCACTTTGAAACTTCCTAGAAAACACACCAGGGTCATTTTTTTTTTT
>NC_013489.2:11953816-11954920 GCF_000004555.2 Caenorhabditis briggsae | reverse complement strand
CCACTTCAAAATAACAAATCGAAATTTTTAAATTTCCTCACCCGAACTATCCGATTGACTGGATCTCGACCTGGATCTGCTACTAGATTTCGAGCTAGACGATGATGAACGTCTTCTGCTCCTCTTTCGACTCTTCCGAGATTTCTTTCTAGAATCCACACTCGAATTATCATCACTATCCGATATATCCTGCACTCGCTCATCTCTCTTTTTCCGTTTTCTCGATTCCTCCTTCCTTCGTTTCGACGATGAGGAGGAGACTGGAGGCGTTTCCGAGCGACGCCTTCTTTTATTCGACGAGCTTTTTGACGCCGAAGAAGATGCTCTTTGAGCCAGAAACGATGGTTGGGCCGTGGTGTTGGCTCCACCATTCTTTTTGAACATCGGAGCATCTTTACTACTAGAGCCCCCGCCTCGCTTCGGAATTTTATACGAATGAATGTCCCCGGTAACCAAGTGATCCTCCTTTCTACTCTTCTTCTTCTCATACGTCTTTTTGCTGTGTCCTGGTGGATACGGTGGCGGGGATCTGGACCGAGATCTCGATGATCGTCGTGGCGGTGAGGCTGCCGACTTCCGCTTCATGTGATTCTTTCGGGACGTCATTGTTGTCGCTTCTCGTTCTGATGAATAGGTCCTGGATCTCGAGGTTCCAGAGGACGAGGATCTGGAACGACGACGACGGCTTCGATGACGTCGGGATGAAGAATTGGCAACAGACGAGTCGTCGGAGGAGATGTTTTGGAATGTGGCTCTGGAAAAACACTATTCTCAGAATATGGAGGGGTTTTGTCGGTGTACTAACTAGGAACAATGGGGAAACCCCACTTTAAAATGGTGGCCTAACTTTTGAAAGTTGAGTTTTCTAAGCCATCATGGTAAGTGACATAGAATTAGCTTGATAGTCACTTGGTGTGCTTTCTAGGATACTTTAACATGATGGCCTAACTTTCTCAAAATGATTTTTTTAGGCCACCGTTTTAAATGGTCTAAAAATGATCTACCATGTACCCGATGACTTTTCTGTGTGGTTCAACATAGTGGTGTAACTTTTGCAAATGGGTTTTCTAGGCCACCATGGCGAAATGGCCTGGGGTGTGTTTC
>NC_013489.2:11939500-11948983 GCF_000004555.2 Caenorhabditis briggsae | reverse complement strand
ACCATTCGAAAATGGCATCGGAAACACACCAGATGAATATGAGGTCATTTCTTGACGATTGACCATAGTGACCTAGAAATCTCAACTTGCAAAAGTTAGGCCACGCCCGGTCTCAACGCTGCTCAGCTCAATTTTCTCTAGCAAAAAAAATCCCTTACGAAGATCTGGACGATCCACTACTTCTTGACGATGTCGACGACGCCGAACGTCGTCTCTTCTTCTTCTTCTCCGGTGTCCTCTTCATTCTGATGATCTTTGTCGCCTTTTTCCTAAAATCATCAGCATCCTCATCACTGGATATTTGCTGTGCATCGAATCTCGTCGGTGACCAACTGATCCCTCGTGGTGGCGGGGATTTCGATGAGTTCCGTTTCATTAAAGGCGCAGGCTTCGATTGGGACGTCGTTCTGCCACGTGCCGGAAACATTGGAGTGTCTTTTTGGAAGGCGTTTCCAGAATCTCGTTTGAAACGATTTGGGTTGTTGTATGGCTGTTGATTGTTGCGTGACGGGTAGATGCATTGGGGTCCCAGATCTAAAGCTAGGCAGGGGTTTTGTAGTTTGTAGTCCAGGTGGCCTATTCGGGTTTCTAGGCCACCAAATTCAATTTTTTCCTACCTTTTGGCTTGTTGGTCCGGATCTCCATAAGCGATGGAATACCTTCACGTCCTCCAGATAGCACATCGTCATCTGAAATTATCGAATAGGATTTGGAATAGGATTTTTGAATTTGCGCGTCAGGGAGTGTTTGCGGAGCAATGTCTGACTTTAGAAAATTCTGCAAACACTCTCTGGCATGATGACGCGCAGATTTCAAAAATTCGGTCTAAGTTTAGGCCTCAAAGGTTCTGTAGTTTTATCGAAATTTCTAAAAAAAAACTACCGTAATCCGCAAAACCTCACAGTAAGGGTCCTTACTCACCAATAATTTCCCCATGCATCACCTTCTTGGCCTCCAGAAGTGTGGATTCGAACGACGTCTCATGGGACTCCTCACGACGTGGCAGATATTGAAACGGCTGATTTCGGATGGGTGGAAGAACGGTGCCACGTTGCATCGGCCGGGATAGACGATTCTGGAATTTAGACTACAGAAATTAAGAAAATTTCAAATTTCAAATTTTAAGAAATTTGTAAATCCAGAATTCCAGAAATTCAGATTATCCGAAATTTATAACTTCAAAAATTAAGAAATTTAGAAATTCGAAAATTTAGGGATTCACAAATATTTTCAAGCCGTGCCACTACAAAGACTACAAAGACTACAAAAACTACAAACTACACAACACAACAACTCACATCATTCAACTCGAAACCAACCTCTATTGGTCGTCTGGAACCTTCTGGAGCGGTGATTAGAGCTGAAAACTTGGGTTTTTAGGGGTAAAAATGATGAAAATCACTAAAAATTGGCTAAAAAAGGTGATTTTTAAAAGCCAAATTTAAGTGAAAAATCGATATTTCACCAAAATGCCTAAAATTCCACAAAATCGGTCGAAATTGATCAATTTTAATGGTTTTTAGGTCAATTACAGGTGAAAGGAAAATCGTTTTTTAACAAATTGTATGCCAAAATCAGGCGAAAATACCTCTTTTCGGTGGGCTTTCGACTTCTCCTTCATCACTATCCTCTAATTCGCCATCTTCCAACTCTCCTTCCTCTTTCTCTTCTTCGGCTTCGCCTTTTTCTTCTTTTTTAACTTCTTTTTCTTCCTTTTTCTCTTCCTTATCATTTTCATCTTCTTCTTCTATTTCTCCATCGTCTTCTTCCTCTTCTTCTGGATCCTCACTGTAATCCAACGCATCTGTGATATCTGGAGACGATCCGCGCGATTCTAGCGGTTTCTCGATGACTTCTGAAGCCATCACTTGCTCTTCTACCATGTCGCCTGGAAAATAATTTTTTTAGTTCAAAATCGTTCGAAAATTCGGGTTTTTTCTCGAAAAATTCAATTTTTTAAAGGCCAAAAATCGCAGCAAAAACTCTTTAAAGTATTTTTATTTAAGTAGAATTTAAAATTTTTACAGAATTTTCTTCGAAAAGTCGAGAAAAATCTGATTTTTAGGGGGGAAAATCGAAGAAAATCATGAAAAAAAAATTGTCTACCGTATTTTAAAGGCGCACAGTGCAAAATTTAATTTTCGCGGCGGAGCCAAAGCGTGCTGTGCATGCGCCTTTAAGGGATACGGTAGCGGAATTAGAGAATTTTACCCTAAATTCTCGATTTTTGAGCTCAAATTTGAGAAAAATTAAACGAATTTTTGTAAAAAAAAACAGAGGATGCACAAAAATCAAAATTCTACCGTTTTCTGACATATCTTTTGACTATTTTGGACTATAATTGTGACAATTTTAGGAAAAAAAATTTGTGCAATTTATGTCGAATAGTCACGGAAAATCTGATTTTTTGATGTGAAAACGAATAAAATACTTCAAAATTGCAAAAGCAAAGAACACAGTAACCTTTAAAGACGCATACCGGAATAGTATTTATTCGTGGCGAAACCCAACGGTTTTTGCGCATGCGCCTTTGAAGGCTACGGTAGCGGGATTTTTTCTAAATTTCGGATTTTCAGCGAAAATCATTGAATTTTATACGGAATTTTGCTGAAAAATAAGCAAAAATTGACAAAAAAAGGATTCGCAGCGATTTTTACACAAAATTTCCCATATTTTTCACCTAGAATTGCAAAAAAAGTAACTTACCAACAGCCTCGATTCCCTCAAGAAACGAGTCATCATCATCCATGCTCCCTGGAAAATCTTTCGTTTTTAAAACATTCCCATGACATTTTTCAGCGGATTTTTTGGGTAAAGATTTCGAAACACTTTTTCTGATATATGGAATTTTGAACTCAACCTTTTTATGTGACAAAACAACCCGAAGAAGAAGAAGAAGGAAAAAAGTGTGTGGGTGGGAAATTGTGTGTGAGGGGGTCATTTTTTTGCTCAGAAGGGTATTTAGATATGCAAAATGGCAAATATTGCAATAATATTGAAGAATTTATAATAAATATCGATTTTTAGACACTTTTTAGAGACTATAGCAGATTTCGGCCCGCAACGAGCGCGGAGAGAGAGCGATGCAAGTGATGGGGTCGGGGTTGTGTTGTTGGAAGGGCGAGAGAGTATGGAATAGTGCGGTGGAGGGGGAGAGACGCAGAGTATTGAGAGCGAGCGGCGACAACAAGGTACGCAAACACTGCAAGATTTAGGGCATTAAAAACGACGCGCAGAAGTTTATGGCTGTTTTTTGGTCAGAATCTGTGGAAATGCGGCCATTTAATTGAATTTCTGAGTTTAGAAAAAAACAAAAATTAGATAACAATTAGAAAAAAAGAGGAATTTATCGAAAAAATAAATCTACAAAAATGAAAAATTGATTGAAAAACGGAAAATTTCAGATTAAAAAAAACAATTTTTCTGGGACTCCTTCTCACGTTCATAAGCGAAATTTTTCGCATAGAAAAAAAGTGACTCAGTTTGAATAAAACAAAAGTGAACTGTGTTCCGAAAAACGAGAGATTGGAGACGCAGAGACTTTTCGGAGGAAGGGATGGGGGTCGGGAGCGTAAAATACAAACAAAACCAAGAAGAAAAAAGGAAAGGGAAAGAGATGGTTTCATTTTTTGGAAAATGGGAAAGTACGGTTTTATGGGTTTTTGAAGAAGTCATTTTTCTATATCTTTCGGAGAGAAAGTAATGGGAAGAGATGGGTTTATGGTTTTAAAAACTTTTGAATTTCTGTATTTTCGAATTTTAGAGTTTCAGGAGCTCCAAATTTGAGAATTATTGAGTTTCGGAAATCTTGAAATCTGGGCTTTCTTTAATTTCTGAATTTTTGAATTTCGGATTTTCTGGAATTCTGAATTTCAGAATATTAAAAGTTCAGAATTTTTGAGTTTTGGAATTTTGATGTTTAGGAATATCCAGGATTGAAAAATTCTGAAATTCCATGAATTTCAGAAGTGCAAAAATTCAGACTACTGAATTTCTGCAAGTTTTGATTTTTGAATTTTCAGACAAATCGAAAATTAGAATTTTTGAAGTTCTGAATTTTTGAAGTTCTGAATTTCTGAAATTCTGAATTTTGAAATTCCAAAACTGAATTTCTGAATATTCGAAAATTTCTGAAATTCCGAAATTCAGAAATTTTGGTTTTTTTTGAAACATTTGAAAGTTTGGACTTTTGGAATCTCGAATATTCAAAAAAAATGTTCTGAACTTTTTTCAGAATTTTGGATTCTCTAAATTTCGAAATTTCTGAATTTTGAAACTTTTTTTTTCAAGAATTAGGTCTAGAAAATACAAAGAAAATGGGTCATGGCCTAGAAAATTCAAAAATTAGATCGTGACCTAGGAAACCCACAAATCTAGGTCATCCTAGAAAAACTAGGTCATGATTTAGAAACAATTAGGTCATACCCTAGAAAAAATTATGCCATGACTTAGAAACAATTAGGTCATGACCTAGAAAACTTTTTAAAAAACTAGGTCATGTCCCATTTAAATAATTGGTGTGAACTTCAATAATCAAGACAAAAATTCATAGAAAAAAAGTATTTTATTTCAAAATAAAAAATTATATCAACAGAGACTACGACAATTTTTGGGGGGAAGGTGGTGTGAACCCGTAAAACCAATAATTATTTTTGTTCTTGAAAATAAAATTTCCGTTTGAAAAATGTTCCATTTCTGGGTCACTAAACGGGGTCTCCGTTGCTGCTAACACTATAATTAACGCTTTGTTCTTTTATCGTATTATCCACAATACGACAGCAACATCGATAGGCGATTCCGACGATTACAGAGTAGAGGACCAGGACGATATCTGGAAGTTTATCGAATATTCGAATTTTCAGAATTTCGGGATTTCAGAACATCCGAATTTCAGGAAAAAAAACCCACCAATCACAAAAGCGACCAATAAAAATTCAAACAGCAAATCCGATGTCATCTCCTCGATGAGAAAATACATTATACTTGACATAATCGCAATTGTTAAACTGCAAAACTTTTAATTAAATAGTTCAGAGTTCTCTTTTTAGGTTACTGTACCTGCTAACAAATGCAACTACCAAGAATAGGAAGTCAAAAACTATATGGAGCACAAAGAGGCTCCATCGAGGGAAAAAGATGCCCATTACAAATGGGACGGATGAGAAGAGCTGGAAATTTGAAAAATTATGAAATATATGCAAAAAAAAAATGAAAAAGGGTCTTACCACGAAAATGCACCAGACATCGAAGGCCATTCGAGCCAGGCAGACAGAGGATTCTTTGAGTTTCGCGATTTCCATCTGAAATTTTTTCGTTGGAAAGTTTGGATAGGGTTACTGTAGCTTTTTAGGATTTTCTTTGACGATTTTGGTATATTTTTCGAAAAACCATAATTTTCGATTTTTGGAATTACTGAATTACTAAATTTTGAAAAATTTGAGGATTAAATAATTTTTTCTAGATTTTTCTGAAAATTAGAAAACTCCAGAAAAGTAAAATTTTCGATAAAATTTGAATTTCCATTCAAAATTGGAGTTTTTGAAATCCAAACTTTAAAAAAATCAAAATTTCCAGAAAATTCTAAATTCTTTATTTCGAACAATGAATAATTTTCTGAATTTTTTGCTTGAAAAATCGAAATTTTTATGATCAGGATTTTCTTCAAAAATCACGACATGCACTTTCTGCCCGACGTACTTGGGCAAGGCATGACCAAGGTGTCCTTCTAAAAACCTACCTCTAGATGCAAGGGATCATAGGGTCTAGTAGTTGTCTCCATATCATTCGGTCCCACAAACGCATTTCGAAACATTGGAGTGACGTCTTTTACATAGATTGTTTCTGTATCTGCATCATTCACTTCTACATAATACGGTGCTTCTGATGATGGAGGTATGAAATGGAATGATGGAGATGATGTGGATGTTGTTGGAGGATGATCGGGTAGATGGACATGATACGGAGAAGCGGCTGAGTTTCCAGAGTGAGATGGTTCAAGATCCGTAGAGAGGATTGATGGGGTGTAGGCCTCGAAGGCCTCCTTTTTCTGGTCCCATTCTTTTCTTGATATGCCGCCCTGAAAATTGTGAATTTCTGTAATGTCAAAAGATTCCAGAAGTTCTCAAAATTGAGGCCGGAAAAATTAGTTTGGTTTTTGGAATTTTGGAATTTCTAATTTTACCGTAAGACATGTGAGGTCTCTTAATTTTGAGCTCAATTATCTCGATGCCTGTTAATTGTATCAAAAACTAGTCAACCAATAAAGTGTGAAAGATATTATGATAAACGTTTTATCAGTTGACAAAATTTTGATATCTTGCACAGAAACCAAGATGAATGGTCTCAAAGCTGAGGTTTAGAGTCTGACTCTTGAAACCCTTTTGAACTTTGAACTCAATTATCTCGGTACCTGTGAAAGGTATCAAAAAGTTGTCAAATAACAAAATATTTTTGATATTATGATCAATGTTTTATCAGTTGATATCTTTTCGATATCTTTTACAGGAACCAAAAAAAACGGGACAAAGTTAGGGTGCTCCTCTATTACAGGTATTACGGTGTTTCTAGGTGTTATTTAAAAAAGTCGAAAATTCTAACTTATTAGTTCTTGTCATTTCAATTTACGTTACATGGCCAGCTAGTGGAATAGGCTACAAATTCAAAGACATAATGGTTCATGACAGCTTCAAGGATTTTCAGTAAAAAATATCTTGAAACTTTTTTTTGGCACTAATTTAACCTATTGACCACTGACCGGTCTGGTACCCTTTGCCCAGCACAGCACTGGTTTAGTACCCTAGATGCGTTTGCTATAAAAGGTTGAAGAAAAAGACAAAAAAGACAAAAAACACTAAAGTCACTGCCACGAAGAATAACCAAAACTTCAATCGTGATGCTCAATAGGAGAAACGAGAGAAAAATCGATTTCGGTGAATTGAATAAAGGAATTAATCCAAGGTAGGGTTTTGAGGAATTGAAGAAAAAACCAATTAATTTCAGAACTGATGGACGAAAATATTTGTGAGACTTTTCGAAACATTTGCAAGGTAATTAGTATTTTTAGATACAATTGGTTCAAGAATGAGTGCCCGATTCGTGCGGACAAATGTGATCCTGTTCCTTATGATGCAGCAATTAAAATGTGCGAAGATGCTGATCAAACGGATGTCCATAAAATCGTCGGAGATTGTAAACCTGCTGCTGAGGAGGCATTCAGTAAATATTGCATAGAGGCGAAGAATGGTGAGATGGAACAGTGACATAAAATATGAAAACTATTGTAATTGTTCCAGAAATTCCTTCATGCTATCAATTCTACCCAACTACCGCGTCCATCTACTCAACTACCGCAAATGATTCCAATAAAATGATTCCATTTATCATTGGAGGAGTTATTGGAGTCATTGCCATTCTTGCCATCGGAATTGGCATTTTCTGTTACTGTAAGAAGAAGAAAGCATCTACACCAGGACAGTCAATGACTGGAACAACGACTGGAGGGACCACGGCGACTGGGAATACCACAAAAACTGGAACTAAAACCAATACAGGAACAACGAAGGCTGCAACGACTACTGGAGCTCCAACAGCTAGATATTGAACTTTTCCTGGTTTCTATTTACTTGTTTTCTTATTGCATAGCAATAAAAATGGTTTTCATTAATGAAGTTTGAAAAAAATTAGTCTGAATTTTGAGAGTTAGCCTTAAAATACCACGAATACCTATACAAACAGTCAACTCTGAGCTCAATTATCTCTGTTCCTTCAGAAGAAATCAAACAATTTGTCAACTGATAAAATGTTTATCATAATATCACCTACATTTTTGTAGTTTACAGATTTTTGATATCATGCATAGGAATCGTGATCATTGAGCTCAAAATAGCCAAGCTTCCTTGATGTCACTTTCCGCGCCTCCTGGTCACTTTAAAGTAACGTATCTCGCTTCCTATGAGAGATATCAAAAAGTTGTCGACTGATAAAAGTTTTATCATTACATCAAAAATATTTTATTGGTTGATAACTATTTGATAGCTTTCACAGGGACCTAGATATGTGATCTGAAAGTAATCAAGCTTGACGCCCCCTCTCTGCCCGCGCCGAAGCGTCCTTGGTCATTTTGAATTTACCGTATCTCGCTTCCTATAAAGCATATGAAAAAGTTATTAACTAACAAAATGTTGGTGATAATATGAACAACATTTTACCAGTTGACAGATTTTTATATATTTTACAGAAAGCGAAATAATTTAGCTCAAAGTTGAGGGTTAGTGTCTGATAGAAGAGTTTTAAAACCTTTTGAACTTTGAGATCAATTATCTCGGCTCCTATAAAAGATATCAAATTTTTGTCTACTGATAAACATTTTATCATGATATCACCAATATTTTATCAGTTTACAAATTTTTGATTTCTTTTACAGAAATTGAGATAATTGAATCTCAAGAAGTCCCTACCGGTAACGGTTTCTCTGTAGTCGTGGCCATAATTGCCTTCGTCGTCGTCGTGGCCACTTCAGAATCCACTTTAAACTTCACGTCTTCTCCTCGATTTAAATCCTCCTCCGCCTCATCAATTTTCGTTTGCTCTGTAGTCTTTGGCGCCAAAAATGTCGTATATTTCAGTTCATCCATATCCCACATCATTCTCGTACTTTCCGATAGTTTTATCTTCTCCTTATCCTCTTCTGAATCCCCTGACGACGGTTTTGGCGTTGTGGAGAATGGTTTTTTCGATGCCTTTTGCATCGGATACCCTCGGATTTGTCCTTGGTTTGAGAATTTGGGGTCGGAGGGGTCCACTACTCCATTTATCCAACTGGATTTGGGTCGAGGGGTGGTGGGACCAAGACTTGAAGATTTTCCAACAAGATGACGTGGCAATTTGGTCACTTCTTCTGATGGATTCGTCGTTTTTTGCTGCTTTTTCAGCTTTTTCAAACCCTTTCCTTTTGGTTTTTTGGTCGTTGTGGATTCTGGAGTCGTGGAATTCTGGGATTCCGCCAATAGCTTCTTCGCCTTTTTCAATCCTTTTCCCTTCTTTTTTGTCTTCTTATTCTTCTCCAAATTTTCAGAATCCTTTTTCAGCTCTTTTAGAAGATCAAAATGCTCTTCTTCGTCTCCTCCATGCCTAGATTTGATTTTTGAAACATAGATTCTTGGAGCATTTGCAATGTCGATTTCGATGAATTGCTCCTCGTCGGAGCCAACTTTTTCGACACGATTTCGAATGGTTTTCATTCTGAAAAATGCTTTCTTTGGAATTGGCTGAAATGCATACTTGTAATCTGGGCCTTTGCTGGGCCTTGGCGGACCCTGCCATAATTTCTTTCAGAATCAATATTTTCGAACCAACTAAATCAGATATGATACAGTATTCCAAATTATACCGTTTTGTAGTACTCGTGAATCTTTATCATATCTAATTGAGTTGGTTCGAAAACATTGATTCTGAAAAAAGTTATGGCAGGGCCCGCGAAGGCCC
>NC_013489.2:11928870-11939003 GCF_000004555.2 Caenorhabditis briggsae | reverse complement strand
TTCCCAAGTATGCTGAAAAGAGAACTACACTGACTACAAAGACTATAAACTACAAGTGCCCCAAACCCTCCCAAGACTCACTTAACAACTCCACTTTCTTCTCCAGATAACGGAATGATTTGAGTATTGGTTAAAGTAACCATTGTAGTCATTGGTAGATCATCATCTCCATTATCATTATCACTGATATCAGGAATATGATTACTGTCAATTCGGCGTTGAAAATTCGGTGGAAGTGGTCCGAAATCCAAACGAGGATCAATTTTTGGAGGATGTAAATCAGTGGAAGTGGACGTTGATCTACCGTATAACGGCTTCTTTTTCTTCTTTTCTTTGTTGATCACATCGGTTTTCGCGTTATCATCATCGTCATCATTTTCGGGAGTTTTTGAGAATTTTCGGGGGTCAGATTTTTCGCTGAAAATTGATTTTTTAAAATTTAAAATTTAGAAAATTTAAGAATTTTAAAATCTTGAAACTTTAGAATTTCAGAATTTTTTAATTTTCGGAATTTTCGAATTCATGAATTTTAGAACTTTAGGGACTCACTAATGAACCATTCTCTTTTTTCGTGTGTCCGGTAAAGCATCCTGTTCCCCAGCATAGTCATAATCCGTCATTTCTTTGTCCTTTTTGCTTTTTTCATCATCCATTGAGTAGGTTCTTCAATTTTTGAGATTTCAAAAGTATTTTAGAGAATTTCCTTTATTTTAAAAATTTTCGAATTGTCTACAGTACCATAATTTTCTCATTTCATATTTCTTGTCTAGTTCTAGCTGACTTGTAGAAAGCTACAGTAATCCGTCTAGAGAGCCAGATTTAGAATTTTAAAAATTTTGAACGGATTACGGTAGACTAGAGTACCATTATGGAAATTGTTTGAAACTACAGTAAAAGAAAAATCTAATATTTTACAATTTCTAAGGGATTACGGTAGAACTACAGAAAACAACTCACAATGTCCACCGTCTTGATCTGTACATGCTATCAGCAATCTGCCCATTCCATGCCGTACACCGGAAATCGAAATTACCGTACTCTCGGTATATCCAAGCTACGATGAAGAAGCATTTGATTGAAATGATAAGTGTGAGGACTACGGTAAGTGGACAGCCGTAGAATTGACCACTTCTTTTTCTGAAAATTAATGAATTTTGAATTTCATAAATTCGGAATTTCAAAAATTATTCACCTCGCATTATCTCTAAGAATCGCTCCTGCTTTCATATCAATCACTTGTTGTTTTCCGATCGGTGTCGTCGGAAGCATCGACGACGATGTCGACATCATTATCAGCCAATTTTCAGCACAATTTTCAGACAAATAAGATCATTTAGGAAGTTCTGGAATTTGAGACTTTTCGGAATAATTAGACAAAAAGAATTATGAGAAATATTTTTTTCAGAAAAACTTATAAATTTCAAAGAGAAATTGCTCAAAAATAGGAAAACAGGAAAATCGATTATATAAAAATGCCTCTAGAAAAAAACTAGAGCCTAATCCAGCAAAAAAAACAAAAAATGGGGGAAAATGGAATAAGGGACAAGAAAAAAGTATTAACTTAAGCATCAAGATAATGCGTCCCTTCCCCGCCCCCTATTCTTTTTTTTGATGCTCTTTTGTGCTCCTAAAACTAAGCTTTTTTTGTTCTTTTTGGGACAAAAAAAGGGATAAATGGGTGGTCGAATGGGGGGGGGGGGGTTGGCAAGGGGAATTGGATTAGATAAACGGGGGTTTTAAGTTTTAACAGAAAATCTCTGAATTCGGAAATTTAGAAATTAAGGAAAAAAAATCTTAAAGGTGGGGGGACATGAAAAAAATAATGTTCTCGAAATTCCGTTCAAAGATGCCCCTCGAGGAGTTGAACTTGTGAGGGCGTTGATTGAGGGTGCGGCGCCGCTACCGACTGAGCCACGCGGGCAAAGAGAAAGCGCACGCCCGATTGCATACATAAAGGCGAGGACGACAGCTATACGCAGAGTGACATTTAGCGTTGTACACCGTCACGGTAGAATGCATACTCTAGCTACAAAAAAACTACGAAAAATCTCCTGTCCCCCCACCTTTAAAATTGAAACTGAAGAAGGTTTTTTGAAAGTTTGGAAATCCCAAACTTTGAGAATCTGAGAAACAAAAAAAAAACTGCAAAACTCCGGAATTCCAAAATTCAGAATTTTGGAAAATGAAAATTGAGAAATATCGAAACAAAATTCTAAAATTCGACATTTCCCAGAAAACGATATTTTCTGAAAACAAAATTGAAAATTTTTTGAAAATTCCAGAATTTCAAATTTTGAAGTTTCCAATTTCTGAAATGTCAAAACTGCAAAAACTCAAAATTCAAAAAATTGAAAAACTAGAAAATCGGAATTATTAGGATATTCAGAAATTCAGAAAGCAGAAAAATTTCAGAAAATTCTAAAATTCTAAATTCAAAAATTCAGAATTTCAGATTTTCCAGAATTTCCTGGAATTTGGAAAATTGAACAAAAATCTTCAAGAAAGCAGATTTTCAAAACTTCGAACACCAAAAAAGAACTGCACGTCATCTCAAAACAATCTCCCATCAAACAGAATTGACACCCACCACCAGATCTTCTAAACCAAGCCAGAAAAAAAATAAAACCAAAAACTTTTGCTCCTCTTGCTCATTTTTTTTCTGGAGCATTTTCACTGCTCTGGGAGCTGTTCTTGTAGAAAAAAGAAGTCTAGCATCTTCTTTTTTTCTGCCCCCAGGGCTCAAAAACTTTTTTTTGTGTTCACTAAGTTTTTGAATTCTTTTGGACCGACCTAAAACATCACTTCTCATTTTGGGAATCAATTTTTCCCAAAAAAAAGTGTCAAAGTTGATTTAGCTCAAAATTGGGTTCTATGAAGCGTCAACTGGAAAAATAAAAAGTGCTGAAAAAAAGAAAACAGGAAATATGCGTAATGGTGAGAGATGAGGAGAATTAGAGAGATAGAGAAAAAAAGAAAGGAGCTAGTTGTTGGAAGAATAGTAAATTAGATTAGAGAAAATGAACACTTGGGACTCTTGAAGGGCATCATAACACAATATTCAGGGAAAACACAAAAAGCAAAAAAGATTTCGACATGTGTGGAATCGAACCAATAAGTGTTCGCATGGAATTCCACCTGTTACCACCTGAGCCACTTTTGCACCATTACAGCAACCCCCTAAATCTATAAATGTTCCTCTCTTCGACCAGTTCATTTCCACACTCCAAGGGTGCCGCCTGTCCTCACTGTCTTGTACGCCCTCTCGACTCACAGACATCGGTAGCAGCGTGGCGCAGTGGAAGCGTGCTGGGCCCATAACCCAGAGGTCGGTGGATCGAAACCACTCGCTGCTAGAAACTTATTGCGTTTTTTGTAAATAGGACAGGGACACTAGGGACGTTTTTGGAACGTTTTTGAGATCCTTTGAGGCATAACTAACACAATAAAAGGTAGAAAAAACCTAATTGGATGATGAAGGAAACCAGAAGCAAGTCAGAGAAATAGAAATTCTACGAAAAAGAAAAACACTTGAAGGAGTTTTATCCCCTTTTTTGGCTATGAATATGAGACTAACAATACTAATAAAGGCTTTCTCCTCAAAAAGTGGGCAGTAGACTAATTTAGAGGAAAAAGGTAAAAATTTGAGAGGTTTTAGAGAGAAAAAGTTGCTAAAAAGAGAAGAATGAAGTGATGCGTAAACGGTAAACCCCCATTGTTTCCTCATATTTTCACTTAAAACGTCAAATCGTCTGGGGGAAAAGGGGTAAATAGGATTCTGGTGGGTGGAAGTGGTTAGAGTTCACTAAATGGACCACCTTTAAAAATTAGGGAATCGGTTTTTTTGGGATTTGGGATTTTGGAAAATGTAAGACTGAGAAAAGCTAGGATAAGAAAATCGATATCCACTTTTTAATAGGATTCAGAAATTCAGAAATTCCAAAGTTTCAAAAGTTCGAAAATTTAAAAAATTCAAAAAATCAAAAATTCGAAAGTACAACATTTCTAATATTCTTAAATTCCTGGATTTCGAAAACTCAAAGAAAATGAGAAATAGAAGGTTAGAAAGTTCTAGAGCGGTATTTTTTCTGGAAGTCAAACTTTGCTAGTTCTCTTTGAAATGCTTCTCCTCCCCTCACCATCCATTCAAAATAGCGTCCGGAAGTGCTTCGAAAAGAATAGAATTGTATGTTTTGTGTGTGTCAACAAGGCGTCATTGGCACCCCGCGGGGTGGTCAAAAAGGTGGAAGTACAAGTTCCAGATGGTACCTGATGTGTTAAAGGTGTTCCAAAAGACCTCAAAAAGAAATCTGACCCACTTACAAAAAAGCGAAAAAAGGTTCTAGCAGCGAGTGGTTTCGATCCACCGACCTCTGGGTTATGGGCCCAGCACGCTTCCACTGCGCCACGCTGCTGCCGACAGCTCTCGTTTGGCAAGGCGTACATGAGAGTGAGGAAAGGTCACCTGTTCCAGGTGGCCGCTGCGCGGGAAGGCGACAAGGGAAAATTGATAAGCGATGCGCATTTAGCTCAACTGGTAAGAAGTTTGCCTAGTAACAAAATGGGGTTGGGTTCGATTCCTAAGTGGCTCAAATCTTTTTTTTCTTTTTTTTTCTAGGGATAACGTGACATATTAGGAACGATTGAAAGCGACTAGAATGCCAAATTCCCGGAAAAATAAGGAAGAATTCCAAAAAACGGCATGTTATTTGTGCCGAGAGACAAAAGGCATTGTGGTGTTGGTGGCTTGAAATGCGATTTGCATTACAAAATTAGCGTTTTTTTTTCGCCTCACTCTCGTTTTTTTTGGTTTTTTTTTGATTTTTGACTCAAAAAATTTGAAAGCCAAGAATAGGATTTTGAAACAAAAACTTTTTTACTCAAAATAAAAAGAGAAAGGGGTGAGGGGAAGAATATTGGATGAGAAGTGAGGATATGAAAGTGAGATGAAGCGGAAAGATGAGTTTATTATTGGAAGTAAAAGGGGAAAACCAAAAGAAGAAGTACATCAAAAAAGAGAAATTTGTCGAGTGAGCAAATTTTAGTGGAATTGGGTATAGGGTTGGGGTGACGTCAGGTTAACTTTTGGCACGTTCGCAAGAGATGAGCAATGACCCAATGCGCCTTTAAAGCAGAGTTCAGTCTCTAATAGAAAGTTACCCAACCCGGCAACTTTGAGCTCATATATCTCGGTTGCTGTGGAACTTCCCAATAAGTGGTCAATTGATAAAATATTTTTGATATTATGATAAACATTTTATCAGTTGATCACTTTTAAAAATGTTTTACAGGAGCCGAGATATAGGGGTTCAACATGAGTTGCCCTCCATTAGAGTATTTACCGTAGATGCATCTTTAAAACAGGGTTCAACTTTAAAACTATCATATCTAGATTGGTTATTAACCGATTTTCAAAAAAGTTAGAATTTTGAATTAGGCTTTATATGAGCTCTGGAATGAGTATAAATATGACCGGATTTCAAGAAAATTCTTTTTTTGGAATATTCAGTAATTTTTTTGGTTGTACAGTTTAAAAATATGCAATTTCATGTGATTTTTCAAAACCACAACATGAAAAACCACAGGTACCAGCTTTCAGGGATGTTTTTATTGGGTTGTGGTGGCCGGGCGTCGTTGGCCGGCTCATTGGCGGTCGACGGGCGGCCCACGAGAGGACGACTTTGAAAAAAATTTATATTAAAAGTTAAGAGATGTTTCTTGTTTTCCTGGACATACATCTATCTTCTAGTTCCCTTAAACTTCCTAGTTGTTCTGACTCATTTTCACACGGACCTGATTTTTTGGACCCATTTTGGACCAATTTTTAATATATTTTTTAAAAACTAGAAAAATACTCAAATGTACTAAATCGGAATATTCGGAATAGTAAAAGAAACTTGAAATTTCGAATAAGTGACAAAATTGGAAAAATAAGAAGATAGAAACCAAACAAACCTCCCCCTACACATCACAAAGCACCGTGAGAACTAAATAAAACTGGTAGAAGGGAGAAATTTTGAAAAATTTTGAAATTTCTAGAAGTTTCCTAGCACGATTTTTGATTGTTGCATACTCGAAAACCCAGGAAATTAATTTTTAGGATAATTAGAGCTTTTATGGAGACTAGCAGAGTTTCAGTGGAATTTTCTGAAATATTAGACAGTTTTTGAAAATTCACGTGATTTCTGAAATCTGCATATTCGAAAACCCCTGAATCCTATGTTCCGGACAAGTTAGAGCTCATCTAACGAAGTATCGGCGGCTCACCGGCGGCCGCCTGTCGCCGCCACATGGCGCAGTGGCTAACACCTCCGACTGACAGTCAAAAGGTAAAACGTTCGGTTCCCCGCCCCTTTCAATAGTTTTTTAAGTGTTTATTTAGCCATGTCATGACATTATAAACGCCTTGTGACAACTCGTTTTGAATTTCCATATATGGCAAAAAACTACTACCAACACTTTCTGAAAAAATGAGAAAAAATGTGAAAAAAAACACATTAAAAACGATGAAAATATCAAATTTCTTGGGGGGAAACTTGATATTTGGAGAAACTTGGTCCGCTTTTTTTGCTTTTTTGTTTTTCCATTTTTTTGGGGGGAGGAACTTGAAGTTTCACCTATGCCCTCCGGCAGGGTAAACGATAAAAAAGCTTTCAATGATGACGAGGGTTTTTTGGAATTAAGTGGAAAAAAGAAGGTTTTTGAGGGACAAAAAGTTTTAGAAAATGCAAAAAGAAGAACAATAGAAAGAAAAGTTGCGAAATTTAAAAGAAGGGAGAAAAACTAAAGAGCACCTGTCTTCTCGTTTTGGATGCTAAGCAGTGTATAGGTCAGAAAATAGAGAGAATAGAGGAAGAAACATACATTTTTAAGCGAACAGAACACAGGAAAAGAGGGAAGGAGGAGGTGTGAAGAAGTGGTTCAAAAAGAAGGAAAGTTTTGAAAGTTTTGGGATTGGAAATGCTGGAAATTTTGAGATTTAGAGCTTCGGCCATACAAAACCTGTATTTTCACAAATTCATGAATTTCAGAAAGTTGGAAATGCCATGATATTTTGAATTCTGAAACTTGGGAATCTAGATATTTTGGCAGATGTTTCAATTTGAAATCCTGATATCTCTAGATTTTCAGAAATTTCGGAAATTCTTTTATCAACTTTCCAAAATAAAGGAGAACAGATAAAAGGCTAGAGCAGCTGAAATTTTTCTAGAAAATACGTTCGGAAAATTGACACTTTTTTGAATACTAATATTTTGAAAATTGGAAACTCAATTTTTTATTGTGTTAGTTTCAGAATTTCAGAATTTTAGAATTTCTGAATTTCTGAATTTCTGAAAATCGAAAATTCGGAAAAATTTGAAAATTCACAAACTCCTGATTTCCATTTTTTAAATAATTTCAAATGTTCATAAGTTTTCAAAAGTTCAAAATTTCAAAAATTCAGAATTCAGGGAAATTCGAAAATTGTAAAATTCAGAAATTCGAGAAAAAAAATCAAAAACTTTACAAAATTCACTTTTTTGATTTTTCGGTTTTTGATTTTTTTGAATTTTCGATTTCTTGAATTTCAGAATTTTTGAATTTTTTGAAATCTTTGAATGTTCGGAGTTTAAGAAAATTTACGGAAATTTCAAAAAAAAAAATTCAAAAGTCAAAAATTCAAAAGCTAGAAAGTTCAGAAAATTTTCTGAATTCCTAAATTCCGAATTTATACAATTTTTAGAATTTCTGAACTTTTGAAATATTAATGTTGCGACTTTTTGAATTTTCGAAGTGTTCCAAAATTTGGAAACTTTAAAAATTCGAAACAATTTTTTGGTATTCGGAGATTCTTAGAAAAATATAGTCTGAACCAGAAAAGTCCCACCCTCTCCGCCCCTTCAAACTCTTTAAAGTTCTCCAGAAGATTCCCAGATTAAAACATATCAATTTCACGAAAATAAAACTAAAACAAAAGTTACAGATATCTGATTTTTATCCGCCGTCCCAGTAGCCAAAAAATTGGATATGCCATGGGAAAGAACAAAAGAAAAGGAGGGGTTTTGAATTTCTTTTCTTTTTCTTTTTAGTTTTGGCTCTGGAGGAGCTCTCAAGAATCCATATTATGCGATTCGGGAGGTATCCGATGACAAATAAATGTGCAGGAAGTAGGAAAATGTGACTTTTTCGAAGATTTTGGCAAAGAAACTTGTATAGGAGTAGTGGAAAAAGAAGCAAAAAGAAAATTAGAGGAGTTGGGAATTGAACCCGGGACCTCTAGATTGATAAACAGGAGCGCTACCACTGAACCAAACAGGCAACGAAGGGCGCCGGCGGCGATGAAATACTTGAAGGAGGAAAAATAGAACGGCGCGAGGGTGGAAGGTTGGCGCGGAAGTGCATTATCTGAGTATTGAAAGAAAACGGAAAAATCCTAAAACGTTTGAAATCCTTCTGCAAAAGTTGCAAATTTAGACATATACACAAATCCTAATAATAACCAATACGGAAAAATGAGGAGAAGAGAAAGGAAGAAAAGAATTGTGAATGCAATTTGCACCTCCCTTTCCTTCTTTTTGGAGTCGCTGACCACCACAAAAGAGACAATTTGTAGGGGAAGAGTGACCAGTAAATAGGAGGGATTTGCAATGGGGGACAGCTGAGCTAACAGATTTCGCGTTACAGGTGGTTTGGGGGTAATTTGAATGTTCTACCTGGAAAATAGGAAAAAAAGGGTTTCTAGGGAAATGAACTTCTTATATGCACCAAATACAATGAACTTTGTAAATAATATGCCGTTTTTCGGAATTTTATCTTTTTTTTTTTTAATTTGGCACCCCAATGTTTCCTTATAGCTGATATTATGCCTAGAAAAAAATGAAAAAATATTGAGATCCACGAGGAATCGAACCTAACCCCTTTTTATTACTAGGCAACTCTCTTACCAGTTGAGCTAATTAAGCATCGCTTATCAACTTTTCCTTGTCGTTGCCTCCCGCGGGGGGGGGGGGGGCGGGGAACCTGGGATAGGTGACATGTCCTTGCTCTCATGTACACCTTGCCGACCCAGAGCTGTCGGCAGACCGACTGGAACTTTTTTGAACTAGATTCTCAATGATTTTTCAAATACAAAAAGTAGGAAAAAGAAGAATTGGGAAAACTAAGCGTCTAGATTCGCCCTCCCCTCCGAACGGAAATCGCTAATTGTTAGTTTAGTCAGACCCCCTTGCCATCCTCTTTTTTTGGATAGGACTTTTCAAACGTGATTATAGGGGTAAAAAAAAGAATATTCGGGAAACCTTCGTCCTTCTGAAAAACTATGTTGAGTTATAATAACAAAGCTAATAATGAATGCCTATGGTGCTCATGAATCAGCTACATTAACGCTTCACGGAACATTTTAAATGAGCCGCCAAAAGAGGAGAAAATGAATGAGGAGGGGGAATGTTAGTGTGTGTTTGTACATTAAGCATTGGAATGCCTGAAGAATCTTGGGGGATTTTCCGGCGAGAGTGACTGGACAAATGTAGTTCGTAGTCTGGAAGGTTTTTTTTTCATTTTTTTAATTCTCAGTCATTTTTGTAAAAGAATTAACATTTCCGGTTATAATCTTATCAATCTGACTAGTGAGAATTCTGAAAACTTGAAAATTTTTCACATTTTTAGTTCTGGAGTTTATTGACTTTTAGAAGAATCTAGGTTTTTGAAAAAATCAAAATCAAAAAGCCAAGTTTTCTCATTTTATTGAGTTTTGAATTTTCGAACTTTCGAATTTTCGAATTTTTTCTAAATTTTTCTAAATGTTTTTTCTCCAAAATCCCACATTTGCTACAATTTTTCGGCAAATTACGTTTGGATAGAAAAATATTATATTTGGATAGAGTATATTTGGTTTGATCTTGTTAATTTATCAAAATAAATGAAAAAAAAAAACACATTCATTTCAATTTTTTTTTCCTCCATCAGTGAAAGAAAGATACGCTTTTTCATAAAACCGAATGTGAAGGAACGTCTTCAAAATGTGAATTAAAAAATTTCAGACATCCACTAAAATCTCCTGTAGTGTAGTTTAAAAGAACATCAGAAATTATGTTGATTGTTAGGTTAGTTTCCACGTTTCCAATTCTAATTTCTCTGCCAACACCTCCACCTCATCA
>NC_013489.2:11927147-11928770 GCF_000004555.2 Caenorhabditis briggsae | reverse complement strand
CGTAAATGTCGCATATAATCATTGTGATCGGGATTTGTGAGTTTTTATTTTTTTTTATGAAATACTTTAGAATACTGTAGATCGATTCAAAACCTTTGAAATTTCCAGAAGTGCCACATTGATCTCCGATGAATCGACCCAATTGAAAACTCTGAATGGATATTCTGAATATTTGACTCATTCGATTCGAAAACTTCCAAACTGCAAACTCAATGTCAAAATTCCAAGTCCAGAATTCTCAGAATCTAAAATGGAATCATTTTTGGATTATATCGGACAGAATGGATTTGGAAATCAGAAACCAGATTTCGTTACATCAAAGGATGTTCTCCAAACAGCGACTTGTTCGGAAAAACAAATTAATCCACGTATGCAAAGTGGGCGGAGTCATATTTGAACTGAAAATGGATAGAGAGAATGCGATGGAATCGACAAATCCCGATCTTACTGTACATGTTCAGATGTATGAAACTCTCAATTTTCAGAATTTCTTAATTTTTAATAATTTCCTAATGTTAACTTCCCTGGAAATTTTTGTAATCATTCAAATCGCACACACTCACACATTTGACAAAACGGGATAACAATTTTCAGTCGAATTTCTAATGTCCCCGACAGTACTCATTTCCATTTTTTATTTCTTTCTTCCTAGAGTTATTTCACAGTAAGGTGATGAAACATTACAAAATGCATAAAGCTGAATGTGAGATAAATCTAAATGTCTACAATTTTTGTTTTTTAGAATCCTTCTGGATATTCCGATGATTGAAACTTTAAATTTAAAAAAATTAAAATTGAGCCAAAAGGATTTCAGACTTTTAGAATCCTCTATATTTCTTAGCACTCCGTGTTTTTAGATCTGAGAAGTTCTCAATTTTCGGAATTTCGTATTTTTTCAGGATTCCAACAACTCCAAGAATTCAGAAAAAGATATGGACGTTATGAAAAATTACGGATTACTTCTGTAAAGAAACAAAATAGAAATTTCACTGAAAATTGGAATACCGTTTTTCAAATGTGTAAATGATTTGAATGATTTAGAGGATTCCCAGGGATATAAGTTGAAGTTTGGAAATTATGAAAAATTACGAAATTCTGAAAATTGAGAATTCCTCAGATCTGAAAACGGTACTTAGAAATCTAGAGGATTCTAAAAGTCTGAAATTCTTTTGGCTCAATTTTGATGATGTACTCTGAATTATATTTCATTTATTTCATGATTTCTTGTATGTAACTTTTTTCAGAGTTCAACAACTCCCGATCTTACTGTAGATGTTCGGATGTATGAAACTCTCAGTTTTCGAATTTTCGTTAATTTTCATAGATTCCAAATTTCAACTTAAATCCCTGAAAACCCTTAAAATCCTTGGAATCATTCGAATCACTCACACTTTAGTAAATACGGTATTACAATTTTCAGTCAAATTTCTAACTTTTTCTAGGAGAAATCACTTTCATTTTTGAATTCTCTTCTACAGTAATCCTTTCAGTTTTCTATTATTTTTCCCTACAGTAAGCCTTTTCAGTTTTTTGCGGATAAATTTTCAATTAAAAAAAAATCAAATTATTTGAATCCTCAAAATTTTTCTGAGCACCGTAGGTTTTCGGATTCGCATAAATCTA
>NC_013489.2:11916343-11925762 GCF_000004555.2 Caenorhabditis briggsae | reverse complement strand
CCAGAATTCTCAGAATCTCAAATGGAATCATTTTTGGATTATATCGGACAGAATGGATTTGGAAATCAGAAACCAGATTTCGTTACATCAAAGGATCTTCTCAAATCAGTGACTTCTTTGGAAACTCATTTAATCCACGTATGCAAAGTGGGCGGAGTCATATTTGTACTGAAAATGGATAAAGAGAATGCGATGGAATCGAAAAATCAACTGATTTTCAATCATTTGATGACAAAGAAATCGGAAAATGAGCCAATTCGAAACGATTCAATTCAAAAAGGAGTTTGGAAAGCTGAAATGTTGAATGGAGGAAAGAAAGAGTACAGTATTCTGTATTCTGGAAAAGTGGACGCAATTCAAAAAACAAAAATGGGAAAATCGAGAAATTATGAGTTGGAAGTGGCATTTGGAGGATGCGAAAATGATGCATTTTGGTGGGAAAAAAGTTGTAAATTATTCTGGAAATCGTTTTTCGGAGCATCTCCCTCTATTATAATTGCATCAAGAACTGGAGAGTTTGCACTCAAAAAGAAGATTAATGACATTATGATCACTTATCCAAAGAATTCCATTTATGAGGTAAGTCATATTCTAAATCTTTTTGGATTACTGTAACATTTATATTTCCAGATCAAAGAACTATCTCGTGATGAACTGCCTTCTCTAGCTGCTCCCAATAATCAACGACCCCTTTGGACAGTTTCAGATGGAAAAAAGAACCTTTATAATTTTTTGAAATTGGTCAAAAGTCATGTGAAAAGAGATGGTGACTGTTTTGTGATCTCCAGAATTCCGGGAAGTCAAAAATGGAATTTCAAACAGGATATTGCATCTGTTGGCACATTCAAAGAAGCTATCCAAATAAGTATTCCTAATTTATGATCTCTTTATTAATTTTTCTCATTTTTCAAAATAAATTGTTTCTCTGAGATTGATTGACGATGAAAACTTTTATTGCTCAGTTTTTTCCGGTAAATGAAGATACTCCATCCAATGTTTTTTTTTCTTATTTTCTTTTCAGTTGTTCTTTGTTTGTTTGACTCGTTATCATGTTCAAAAGTTTAAAAAAGAACATAGGAACTTTTATTTACTAATAGTAAACAAACAGTCGTCACAAATAAGAGAAATCAACCAAGTTTTGTAAAAATTGCAAAATATTTGACAACAAAAAAACATCACATATCAAAAAATCCTCTATGTTCAAGAAATTCTCTGAAGATCGAAATTCATAGAAAAATCAGAAATTCAAAAATATCTATTTTTCAAATTGATATACAATTGAAATATATCCCAAGCTATGACAGGAGAAACCTGTATGAGATGGGGAGGTAGTATGTGGTCAAAGATTTGAAAAAAGGAGAATAAGCCCAACAGAGCAAACGAGACGGGCCTTCTGTTAAGATAGAAAAAAGGTGATAAAGGGAACGTTTCACACTTATTCAGATTTCTCATCGTTACCAGCTTATTCCTCCATAACAGTGCTCGCCGGATTGACGCTGAAAAAATTGAATTTCATATTTTTTGAAATTTGCGAAAAACAATTCTCGAGCCAAAAACAAAACAATCTTATCGGTGGAACCATATCCAAAATTTTCGACTTTTTATCGATCTCCTCGCTGCTAATTTCAAGCATCTGCAATTTTGAAAACGTGCCTGTGGTCTTCCATTTCCGAAGAAACAAATCGACATCCTGGTTGGTCAGCTCGGAATCTTCCAATTCGATTTTAACAGATGTGCATTCCAAGAGTTGATCTATAGTGACCCAGAAGGAATGAGAAATGTGAATCTTTGAGATCTTCATCTGTTTCCATAATCCTATAAAACCACTCATGTCTTTATTCTTGCAATCCAGTTCCAACCGTCTCACTTCCAAGTTCTTCTTGATTACAACACGGCATAAATCCAAGAATTTTTCGAAATCATTAAAGGCGCTGGCTTTTATGAAAGGGGCTCTTCTGCATCCGAAGACATCCACCAAATCCTCCAACAATTGAGCGACGGCTTCATTGGGATATGTTAAGTGTAGAATACTTCCCATGATCGACACAGTCAAACAGTAGCAATTTTTTGGATATTCATCTATTTTGAATCGATACTCTTCCCGACGATTACCCTTCAGATATATCGATGTCGAGGTGAGACTCGAGATTTTCCATTTGTTTGCAACTTTCGATTTGACAAGTTTTCGAGTTCTCTTCGAACAACTGGATAGGACGAATCTGAAAGGCAGTTTTCTCATGAAATGACTAGAAATTGGAACTTACAATTGGAGAGGATTGCAGAGATTGAATATTTCTTCAACAAGATCGGTGGGGAGGTTGAGGAGTGGAACTGGCATTTCTGGAAATGTTCGAATTGATAAAAATTGTGAAACCTTCTCAAAAAGTTTAAGAAGGAAAAATAAATATAAGAATATCAAAGTCAATCGGATTCCTTAGCTTGAAAATCTACAATTAGATGTTTACATAACTAATTAATAAACTGTATAGCGAGCTATTAAAGAACTCATAGCAAACTCAGAGTCTCATTGCCCACCTTTTTTTTCCGGGAAAACAGAGATACGAAAAGAATGTCTCTAATGAACCATAACATACATAATGAACGCGGCGAATTGACCTAATGATTGATTAATGGGGCGGGGCCTCATCTAACTAAGAAGACTAAAGAGGGGATGAAGGTTTGTATGAGATGGAGAGACAGGGTGGGAGAAAAGTGGAAACTGAGTATACCCGAGCTACATAGAGAACATCATATACAAGCGAGTGGACCCTGCATGCAACAAGAGGAAAGACACAAGAATCAGAAGAGACAAACTCGGTAAAAATTCGCAGCAGATGTACAACAACTTAGGCGATCCCAACAGTTGTGCAGCTTGCTTGGAAGTGCTTCATTTTTCTTCCATTTTTGAAGAAGTAGGTCTAAATCCTCATTTCCAAATTTGGACTCAATTAGTTTAATGTGAGTACACGAGCAAGTGTATAATTGATCAAGTTGAAACCAATTAGAAAGCCATATATCGATCCTCTCCGGGAATTGTGTGAAGTGGTGCTGAAAGCCTGCAGGAAACAGTTGATCGCAGCGGAATGCCTTAGTGACATTCATTTGATTCGACAATTCCATGAAGTTCACAGCTTCGCGTTCATCTCTTATAAGACCCAAATTAAATACTTCCACGTCCATATTCCTATCAATCACTATTTTCACTAGTTCCAGATATCCATCAAAACTTCCAGATGATAAATCTTGGGTGATGTTTGCTATCTCTTCCACAGTTTTGATCCGAAATGTGTCCAACAGATAAACGAACAGCTCTGTGAATCCTCCATTTGGGTACTGGATGAACATGCTCTTTTCCCGTTCCGACGAAAAGTCATAATATAGAAGGTTTTTCTCGAATTCATAGTAAGCAGTTGGTATAGTAGTTTTTATGAAGCGATATCGCAAATTTCCACATAACAATACAATTTTCTTGTCGTTGCCCTTAATCTTCCAGTTATTTGTACCAGTATTCGTCATGATAGACTTTCGAGTTCTTTTGGAGCATTGCAATAGTTATATATCTAGAAAATAGAAGCGTTTTATATTGTCGAATTAAAAAAAAAGTGACACCTGAGAATTTGAAAACTTTTGCTTTTTTTGGCTTACGAGAAAGTGCGGCAAAAAAAGTAATATTTCAGAATTTCGGCTTGTTCGAGCTACTTTTGCGTTTAGGTTTAGTTTTTTGCTAAAAAATCTATTCTAGAGATGCTAACGATCATTTTTATACCAAGAAATCAAAATTTTGTTCAGAAAATCCCACTAAATTCACATAAATAAATTTGTTATCTACAGTATCCGTTTTCGCTCCGCCCCCTCGTAAATCGACACGAGCGCCGTCTCCGAGATTTTCAGGTGTCACTTTTTTTAATCCGACAATAGGATCAAGTTTCCAATTCAAAACTCACAAATCGAACGGATCACACTCTTTGAATACGTCTCGAAGAAGATCTGAATGTTTTACTAGAAAAATCACTACAATTAGTGAGAGAATCAGTCGAGCCAGTGTGGAAATTTCGTGGCTATTTGCGAACCCCGAACGACCATCTCCACACGCTTGTACATTAATCTTGTTCTTGTTTTATCTAACAAAAACGACGCAGTGCTGAACGTAGTCTCACACATGGTTTCACTGGGAACAATCGAAAAAACGAAAAGTGCTGCTGAGTACAGTCCGGGGTATTCGAATCTTTTTCTTTTCCAATACTCCTCAACCGATTCGTTCGTTGAAGGATCGTAGTACTCGGAGAGATAATAAAAATGGCGCGCGTTCAAATATTAATTAATTGCCGGCCAACCCGTCAAATTGCAACCCTGCAAGTTATTGATGTGATGTAAAATTTTTTATAGAATTGACAAAATGAAAAGATAAATAAATGACCAATAAAGATGTTCATGTTTTATGAAAATTCAAAAATTGCGGTGCCGATCCAACGGATACTATTGTGGAGGAAACGACGGACGATGACTATGACTATTACTAACTAATTTTTATCGAGAAGGTTGCCTATTCGTATTATTTTGAATTCTTTGGTTGTATCCGAAAAGGTACTTTATAATCTCTAATACAATTTTGTAGATTAACATCTGTATACTCTATTTCATAGTTCCAAAACTTCTTTTCTCCTTTGATTGTCCCTTTCTTATCCATATTGAAACTCTAAATAAATATTCCTGTTTTTCTAATAAATTTTTTTTTTAAATGAAAAGGATTACTGTAGAGTAAAATACTCGAATATTTTCTCCCTAGTCGTACGGGGCCCCTACAGTTATCATCATGAAAAAAAAATAGAAATTCTGAGAATCGAGAGAAAATCTGAAAATCTACAGTAAGATAGGGAGTCGCTCGGAAAAAAGTGTGTCAGAAAGAATCAAGATTCAAAAAAAATTTAGAATTTGAGAATCCTCAAAATTTCTGAGCAATTCAGATTTTCGAATTTGAAACACAATTTTTAGAATTTCGTAACTTTTCATATCCTCCAAATGCCAATGTTTGGATCCTCGAAACTTGGCACCCTGGAAATTAATCAAATCAGTAATTTATCTCTTTTTCATGAATGATATCCAAAATTGATCAACTGATAAAATGATTATCATAAGATCAAAACCACATTGTCCGTTCATAATTTTTGATTACATTGTACAGTAAGCAAGATAACTTTGGCTAGTAAGTTTCTTGTTACTTAACCTCAAATTTCGCAATCCTTCAAAATAAAGTTATTACTATTAGGTTGGAAGGAAAGTAACTGTTCTTTGATTTATTTGTGAATAATACAAAAATCAGATTAAGCCAAGATTAGCAGTATGCACCGTCGTGGTCCACAACATCTTGCCAACATTCAGGTAACTTGTGGGTACCATACCTCCAAAAGCTAGCTAGCCGCAAATCAAAATATCCCCTTTTTCCAGTTTTTTCTCATAAATGGTGCAAAATTCATCACTCTCCAGATGGCGTTGTAAATCTTCGAATACTCAATAATCTGATAGAGCCAAGTCAGGACTATAAGTAGGTGAGGAAGAACCGTCCCACTGAAGCTGCGCAAGTCTGACTTGACTTTCGTTAAAAAATGCAAAGCCTCATGTTGTACGGAAAGTCGCGTCGTATTTGAGCCGCATTGGCTAGACGGTTTTATAGGTAGATTATTGGTTATTCGGAGATATACAACGCTATCTGGAGCGTGAGGACTTTGACAAAATCGATGAGAAAAAAGTGCACCAAAGTAATAGTTTGATTCGCAGCCAGCTGGCGTTTGGAGGTATGGTATCCGTAAGTTACCAAAATGTTGACAACATGTTGTGGACCACGACGGTACATACTGTCAATCTTGGATTAATCTTGTTTTTGTTTTATTTACTAATAAAAAATGGACAGTTACTTTCCTTCCAACCTAATATTAGTTTCATAATTGAACATCTATTTGTTTACTACACTTTATTTTTGAAAGTTTCGTTCCGAGCATGATGACGAAGGAAACAAACAAAAAATTAGTGGAAAGCAAATAAGAAAGATCATTTTGTGAATGGAGTATGTTCTTTTACTGAAAAAATAGAGCTAGAAAAAAGAGCTAGAAAAAATGACGTAGTAAGAATTTTTAAAAGATCAAAATAGGCGTTTCTAGGTATAAAACCCTTGAAAAATCCCAAAAAAAAAATAAAAAAGGGTTTCATGGACCCTAATATTCTTACCCAATTATCTCTAAATATTCTAAAAGCCTTTGGAACCCGAAATTCTTCTTTCGTCTTCTCTCCAGTGTCCATTTTATTATCTCTGGCTAGCCAAAATTTAACTGAAAAATATATTCCTGGAATTTCAAATATCCAAGAAACGGCTCTAAAATTCTCTACTCAAAAAGTAAGTTTTCAGGACAAACAGACACACATATGGACACTATTTTCAGACAGATTCTTACAGATTAGATTGGCAATACCAGCTTAACGAATTTCGTGTCAGAGAAATGAGCAATGGTTTGAAAAATTTGAAATTTCTGAAAATGAACATAAAGGATAATTTATTATTGTCTTGTGATGATCTTCTGGCCAGATATACAATAAATGAGGATATAGAGGTTTGTTGATGGCCTAGAAATATTTCTAGGCCAATTTTTGAATTTCAGGTTTTGGAACTTCCATTATCTGAAGAGCCAGAGAAATTCGTTGCGTTTATTCCAAGGAGCAATGGGAATATATCGGAATTAATTGAGGTACAATTCCTTAATTTTCCGTAACATTCTAATTTTCTAAAAAAATTTCAGAACCTGACGACGTCTAAATTCCAAGACCTCCTCTACAAACTGTCTTCCGAATTCGTCAATTTTGAAATTCCAATTTTCAAAATTAAATCCAATCTACAGTATCCCGTTCCAAACATTTTCCAATTCGAAATTCCGGACAAGACGGAGGAAGAAGTCATGAGAGACCCTGGTTTTATAAAGAGACCTTGTGAAACGATTCCTATTCATTTATATCTGAATCGCCCATTTTTGTTTTCAGTGATTGTTGAAAAAGATCCTATTTTGATGGGAGTGTTTAATGGCTTTTGATTAGAATTGTATTTAAATAAATTATTCTGAACTTCTAAATTATCTTTGAATTATCCAGTACGCAGTTGTTCAGCCAAAAGGAAGACTGCTGATCTTCTGGAATATTCCTCAATTCGACTGAAGAAGTGGCGCACTAGTTGCTTTCCTTTTTCCACAGTCCATTCAGGCCACCATATTAGATCGTTTTCTTCATTTTTCTCTTTAATTTTTCGTTCTTCCATCTTGTCGACGATGTATTCTATTCTCAACTCCTCAATCGAAAAATAAAATGTGTACAGTATTTAAAAAAATACAAAAATCTTACTTTGCAAAGAGAATATGGCGGGTAGTCTTCGCGAGATGAGTTTGTTCTTTTGTCGATATCGTCTCCAGTCTTTTGATCTCTGTACAAACTTCTTAAAGTCAATGCCATTCGAATGAATGGAACAATTTATTTGTTCAAGGCAAATGACGATACATTTTTTCCAAATCTCTCAAACTTCAGTGAAGTCTACCGTCACTTTATGACTAAAAGCTCGGAAAATGAAGAATTTGAACAGGATGGAATAGTGAGGAAAGGGGTTTTTATGGCTGAAATTCCAAAGGAAGGAGGCTCCTGGAAAGTGATGTATTCCGGTGTGGTTGCAGCAATCGATGGTGAGGAGGACAAGTTTAAAATTTGAAACAATATGAAACGTTTTCAGAAAACATGCAACACTATGAAATGAAAGTGTTCACTGGTGGTTTGAGGGATATTGTCTGGAAGTGTCGAAGCTGTAGATTTTACTGGCAAGCTGTGTTCAGTGATCTCATTCAATTATAGTTGGTACTAAAATGAACAGGTATTTGAAAGCGGTGAGTGTTTAAAGAAGAGAACTTTGAGCTCAATTATCTCGATTCCAGGAAAAGATATTAAAAAGTTGTCAACTGACAAAACACTTTTGATGTTATGATAAACTTTTTATCAGTTGACAAAATTTTGGCATCTTCTACAGGAATTGAGATTTATGAGCTCACAGTTAAGAGGACGGCTGCCGACAGTGTAGCTAAGCTGGCAAGCGCCTGCTTTTCAACTTTGAGATAATTGAGCTTAAAGTTGACGGTCTCCGTGGGCTTCTATCTCAATTTCAGATCCGATTACTTCTTCGTTCGGATATTCCAACAAATGCGGCTGAAGCAGCCAGAGCAAGAATTCCTATGATATCAGATACGGACCGAGACCCAAAAAATCCAGTATGGAACGTGGAGGATGGTGAGAAGAAGCTTCAAGACTTCTTCAACCTAGTAGCTGGAAAATTAACAAATGATGTGGACGAATGTGTATTCTTCAAGCCATCTGGTCACATTCATTGGAACACTGAACCATGTAACGGACCTTCGATGATGGAAATACTCACTTTGTATGGTCCAACTCCACTGGATCCAGTGGTTCCCCCAAAAGACCCTGAACGGGCGAATATGAGGAGTCAGCCTTTTATTTTAGATGAAATCAAAATAGAACCAAAGTCCAAAATCTATTTCAACGTTACGTTCAACAGAAGTTGTTTTATGAGAATAACCAATGCTTCCATTAATTCAATTCTTTTTAATGCCGCGTTCAAAGTAGACTCCAGGAACTGGAAATTGCGTCCAAAGCTGCCAATTTTTCCAGGTTTTCCAGGAGCACGAAACTTCGATTTTCCGCGTTGTAGCTGTGTTGATTTTTCGAGATCCGCTGTAAATTAACAAGAAACTTTCTTTTTTTGGACCTCGAATTGATGTCGAAGAAAAAAAACACAGCTACAACGAGGGAAATCGAAGTTTTAAGTCCATGGAAAACCTGGAAAAATTGACAGCTTTGGAAGCGATTTCCAGTTCCTGGAGGNTACTTTGAACGCGGCATAAAATTGCTTCAAATCATCCGGATATTAAAATTCTTCCGAAATCTGGAAGTCTGGAATCAAAAAAATCCATGATGTTGGAAGTGAAAATGGAGGAACATTCAAATAACTACATACCTAGTTGGATAAAGATTGAGTGGACTGATTGGATGAAAGGAAAATCGATTGATGAGGTTTTTGAAGAAGATGGAGTGTTTAAAAGGAAGAATATTCTTGTGGAGCTCAATGAATAATCCTCATTAGTTCTGTTCATGGAATTATCATTTTTGTATACCCCTTGTGATTTGATTTTTGAAAGTTATCATGAAGTCTTCCCAATGGAGCATACAGTTAAAAATGTAAACTTCAATTTCAGGTTCTCAACTTCTTTGATTTTTCAGCCTTTTCCCAGTCACAGAATCTTTTTATCTCTTATTGTCTATTCAATAAAACGTGGGCGCGCCGCAGGTTGCAAAGTGACACGCCCCTTTATGAAACGCGGAGA
>NC_013489.2:11901875-11916120 GCF_000004555.2 Caenorhabditis briggsae | reverse complement strand
GAAAAACGCTGTCCAAAGCTGCCATTGTTTTCCAGAGGCCTCCGCTTCGAGACCCGCCGTAAATCGACATGAATCAACAGGAAGAACACAGTCAAAACGAGTGATACAGTAGTTTACTGTGTTGCTGTAAACCTGGAAAACAATCGCAGCTTTGGACAGCGTTTTTCCAGGAAATTACTCCTGGAAATCAACTTTGAACGCGGCATTCGTTTCTTCGAAAAATGTTTAGTTTTTTATTGATATTATCCAGATTTTTCAGCAAATTTTCATTGAATTGATTTTCAGATTTTCTTAATGCCTAATTTTTGTTCTTTTTTGAATCCATTAAATTAGACACCGCCGTTTGAAACGAGAGGGTGGCGCCCAGAAGAGACGCCGACAGTGTGGAGGTTTTTTCACTTTTTTTATGTTGACGCCCGTTTTTTCTCCAGTTTCTCACCGCTTTTTTTGTGTAAATTTTCTGACTATTTCTTTTTCAATTTTTACCTAAATTTAAGATTTTTTGCGATTAAAAACGACTAAATTTAGGCATTTTTAGGCCTTTCAGAGCCTTTTTTCATTAAAATCTCTGAAATTCTCTCGAAAAATGTTTTTTTGCGAAAATCGCGATAAATCGTTCAAAAATGGCTCTAAAGCTCATTTTTTACAGTAATTTTGTAATTCGTGCCGAAACCCTTCTCATAAATAGGCAATGTCCCTTTAATTTTCTACCGTAGTATTTTAGCGATTTTTTGAAAAATTGTTTTTCTTTGCTTTTTTCCAGTATTCTTCGGATCTAAAAGCTAAAAATGTATTATTTTTAGGTCCCAAAATGTCAGAAAACGCGAGAAACGGTGGAATTCAGAAATGTGAAGAAAATATCAGCGAAAAAAAGAAAAAAGTCGAGAAATTTCCAATACTAAAGCTACCGGATCTGGTTCGAGAGATGGTTATCAGGTTGATGGACCCTGTTGAGATGTGAGTTTAGAGAAAAAAGAATTGCGAAAAAAAAGAAATTTGCAAAAAGAAATTTTTTTCAAAGAATTTTTTTCTTCAAAAATCTCAAAATTTTGCAGCTTCGACTTCTCGCAAACGTCCAAACGGATGCATCGAACTGTCAAACGCTCCTGCCGTCATAAAACCTATCACCTCCACCTCCAAGCCAGCCTTATCTATCAAGCAGCGTTATATCCCCCAACATACCCGGCAATTCCAGCAGAACCAGCCAGATTTCGGTTCCAATCTCTGAATGGCGAAACGGAGAGAGATCCCAAATATGATAGACACGTTGGAAATTTTCAGAAGATTCATGCCAATTTCCAGGAAGAAAAAGGACTCTATTTCTTCCATAAATCCCACTGGGAAATCACAAAGGAACTGATAGCGGAGCTCCAAAATCTGATGAATATCAAATTTCAACAAGTCAGAATTTTCCTTGATGGAATTGAGAATCGGGACCATAAACCTCTTATAGAGTGGCTGAATACCTTCCCAAATGGAATCAAATTGTCTTACATCTACGGAGACTTGGTCTCCAATGAGAATATGGTGGATTTGATGCAAAACTATCAATGCAGAGATACTCTGAGATTCTACGGGCGGCTCAGAGGATTTCAAATTGATCCACTTCCCCTGAAAGCCACTGATCTGAGAATTGACTATACTCATTGGATGACTGTGGAAAATGTGCTTCAGATGGATAATGTGGTGGCGTTTAAGCTGGGAAATGCTCAGCATTTCACTGATGTAGATTATAATGTGATTCTAAAGGCCATCATCTCTGGAGCTCTTCCGAAAATGGTTTATGTGCATTTGGAGCTGAAAAGGAGATATGATAGGGATGTGATTTGTCAGGATATTCCATTGATACAAGAGAATAGTGAGAGATTGTTTAGGTGAGGACTTTTGAACGCTTTTTCTGGGGGGAAAATGGCTTTTTGAACCATTTCAATAAAAAAAACTGCAAAAAAAGCTGAAATTGGCTGAAAATCTCACCGAAAATTCATAGAAAATACCGATTTTTAAATTGGATTCTTAAGATAAAAAATGGCACTGAAAACTCGAAAAATGGCTCAAAAATCGCCAATTTACAGTCATAAAAGACCCCAAAAATAAGTGAAAAAGCTCAAGTTGTGATAATGTCTGGGAGGAAAAAATCGCGAAAATCAATAAAAAAGTCAGATTTTTCTCTGAAAACTCGCAAATTTTTCTCATAAATCTCCGATTTTCAGTGTTCAAAGTGTGACTAAAATCCGGAAATTAATGAAAAAAATTTGCGAATTTTCAGTAAAAATCTGATTTTTTTTTGATTTTCGCGGTTTTCATTCCAGAAATTGTGATAGTTTTATCTTTTTCACTTATTTCTCGGGTCTTTTTTAACTGTAAATTCTCGATTTTTGAGTTGTTTTTCGAGTTTTCAGTGGCATTTTTTAGCTAAAAAACCTGATTTTTAAAAATCCAAAAAAAGGATTTTCTATGATTTTTTGGCCGAATTTTCGGACCTTTTTAGCTTTTTCAGCTGTTTTTTTCCGGTTTTTATCTGCAATTTAGCGGGACAGTGTTCGAGAAGATTACTGTAGATAAATGTAGTTTCTTCCCGAGAACACAATCGCAAACGCAGATAAAAATATGTGGAAAAAAATCTCGCAACTTCTACAGTAATCTGCAACGAACACCGTCATGTGGTCGAACTTCAGACAAAAAAACTGGAAAAATAGCTGAAAAACCTGAGAAGGACTAAAAATTTCGCCGCTAAAAAATTTCAAAATCACAGAAAATCCCCTTTTTTATTTGAATTTTAAAAAAAGCAAAATTGATTTTTTAGATGGAAAATTACACTGAAAACTCGAAAAGTAACTCAAAAGTCAACAGTTTACAGTTTTAAAAAAACTCAAAAATTGCTGAAAATGCTGAAATTATGACAATTTTTCCAAAAATGTCGATTTTCGAAAAATAGTCAAAAATTCAATTTTTCGGAAAATCCGTCTGAAAACTCGAAATTTCAGACAGATTTTGACAATTTTCGTGCCGCTCAAACGCGTTTTTCAGCCAAAATTTCAGTTTTTCCGCCGATCTTCAGCACAATTTCAGAGAGAAAAATCGAAAAAAAAATCAGAATTTCCAGTTTTTTGCTCAAAAAAAAAATAATATATTTATTTGCAATGCATGGGGGAAATCGATTTCGAAAAAATTGAAAATTTTGGACCAAACAAAAAGTGAAAAATCCATTTTTCACCTCAAAATTCAATTTTCCAGCCGCTACGACAAACCACACCCCGATATCGGTGGATTCCATTTCAATCTGGACAACGGAGACCTGGGGTCCATCTTCTTTTATATGAATGCAAGACCAGGACAGCCATCGACAGATATTGGAATTATTGTCTGGAGACCGGATGCTTGAATTCTAATTTGTTTTGAAAAATCATTTTTTTTTCTAATTTTCTTATATATTTTTTCGACTAATATGTTTATTTATTTGGGTACTTATCCATCCTAGAATTTTCCAATTTTTTGTATCTATTCATTGATCTAACCTCCAAGAAAGTGTGTTTTGTGATTTTCGACTAATTATGTCAATATTTATTGACTTATTAACCTCCTAAAAAGATGTTCTGTCCCTTTAAAGGAGGAAATTTTGCCTCCTGGGAATCTATTGACTCATCCCGGTGTGAACAGGTGTGTTAAAGGTTCGTTTAATCAATAAACCCTTTTTACCCCTCCGGAATTCCTCAGAAAACATTTATTCTTTGCTATTAGCTATGTCTCGTTTGCCAATTCTCCGTCTCCCGGATCTTGTACTTGAGGAAGTGTTCAAGGAGATGGATCCATTCAAATTGTGAGTTTTATAATTGTTAATATCGGTTTTTATCCATTTTCTTCTCACAAAAAATCGCGAAAAATCAATTAAATTTGCCGAAAAATCGAAAAAAAAATAGGCCAGAAAAATCTTTTGTAACCTTTTTCTAAACATGAAACTCCTGAAAAATCGCATAAAAATCGTCTAAAAACATCAAAAATTATCAAAATATGGAAAAAATAGGCCTTTTCCAAATTTTTCTTAACAAAAATCGGCAAAAATGCCAAAAAATTACATGGATAATATATATTTTTTTTTCGATTTTTGAGCAATTTTTGTTTAGAGAAATCGGAGAAATAACATTTAAAAAAATGAAAATTATTGAAAAAGCGATATTTCATTCCAGAAATTACCACATTTTCAGCTTTTTCAGCGTATGTTTTGAGTATTTTTTTTTTGACTGTAAATTGTCGATTTTTGAGTCATTTTACCTGAAAAATCCAAGTTTAAAAGAGGATTTTCTATGATTTTTCGGCGAAATTTTAAGCTTTTTCAGCTTTTTTGAATTGAAATTCGACGGTGTTCGTTGGAGATTACTGTAGGATTGTTCGAAGTTTTTCCACAATTTTTATCCACATTTTGACGTCATTGTGCTCTTGGGAAGAAACTACAGTAACCTACAGTAATCCTCAACGAACACGGTCGAACTTCAGACAAAAAAAATCTGTAAAAATCGAAAATTAATCTCAAAAAATAGCTGAAAAACCGAAAAAGGTCTGAAAATTTCGCTGAAAAATCGACGAAAATCCCCTTCTAAATTTGGATTTTTTAGCTAAAAATGCCACTGAAAATTCGAAAAATATCCCAAAAATCGGCAATTTACAGTCAAAAAAGACCCAAAACATAAGCTAAAAAAGCTGAAATTATGACAGTTTCTGGAACGAAAAATCGCAATAATCAAACAAAAAAAATCATATTTTTCTCTGTAAATTCTCAACATTTTCTCATAAATTCCCGGAGTTTTAGTGTTCAAAATTGGTTTTTTTTCGATTTTTGTACGAATTTCATGGATTTTGACAACTAAAAATTCGAAAAATCGCATGAAAACCATCAAAAATTATTTTTTTAAAAAGATTTTTTGACGTATTTTATCGATTTTCAGCTATTTTTTAAGCCGAAAAATCGCAAAAAACAATGAAAATAATTGAAAAAATAGGCCAAAAACTATATTTTTCCAGAATCGAATTCGCAAAATGCTCGAAACGCCTTCATCCAATGATCAGACGCATTGGCAAGAAATTCGAGTTATCAGTGGACCTCTACTGCAAACAAATCAACATCTACACCCCAGACAAACGTCAGTGGCCAGTTTACTTCTATTCGTTGGAGAGCGAGCAGGAGAATGCGAAATTCGTGAAGACCGAGTGCCCGACAAGGGATATTTGCATCCATCTCTTCGAATTTCTGCTTTACTTCGGATGCCGCAAAATTCGCCACTTTGAGACTTGTCCAGAGACCATTTTCAACACTTTGCCAATTGTTAAACTCTTGGTTCATTTCAAATGCTCGGTGAAAAATGTGACTTTCCGTATGTACAAAACTGAAGGAGACGTCTTCAAGGAGATTCTGAGCAGCTTGAAAGTCACCGATATGCTCAGCATCGGAGCAGCTGTCGAGTTCCCACCAACTTTCGAATTTAAATTCGTTTTTTACCCGAAATTCCTGTACATCCAAAACTCGCACTGGATCAAGATGGATCAACTATTCAAAGCTGCCAATCGCTGCCTCAAAATTTCATTGAAAAAGTCTAGCCTCACCAATGAAGACCTGGATCGATTCCTGAGAAGATGGCAATCTGGAAAGCTTCGTAGAATGAAAATGTTCTATTTTACGGTGCAAGGCAAGCAAATCAATGATAAATCTACAATTTTCGATATGGAAATTCCGATCAAATCGGAGGATGATAAATGTGTCCATGAAAGGTGAGCTATTTAGTTGAGCTAGCTCACTAGCTCCTTGGCTTAGAAAAGTAGTTTTCTGACTAATTTAATCGTTTTGTTTCTTCCAGAGACCACGAAGGATATCAGGAAACCGTGAGAAGAGGTGTCGTGTTCAAGAATGTGGAAGGCCAGAGGGCAGTGATCCATTTCGATCCACCTCGAAGCAGTGCGTTCAGCTTTATGCTCCTAGACTAATTTTTTTTTCTGTCAATTCTTTTCCCTATATATTCGCGCCCCTCGTTTAATAATTACCTAATAAACCTTCTGATTCTATCATCTTAAACCTATACAACCTCACATAACGAAAACTATTCATTGCGGAGGCTTATTATACTGTTTTGAGATCTTACAAGCAATAAGAGACACACAGAAAATGAAAGTTATTTAGATTAGAGAGCATCTATCTGCTGGCGATGTTGACGCGGAGTTGTCTTCCGTTGAAGTCGGCTCCGTTGAGCTCGTTGACGGCTCTTTCAGCGGATTGCTGCTCGGAGAACTCGACGAAGGCGAATCCTCTTGGACGTCCAGTTTCGCGGTCAAGGACGATTCTGAAAAATGAGGTAGAATAATAGAGAACAGAGAACCCGCAAGTTGAAAATTTTCAGGGAAACGTGGGTGAAGCCTAAATTGCAATGTGCTAAACACCGTGCTATGGTTGCAATTTGGGCTCCGCCCACTTTTCCCAGGAAAACTTTCCCCGGAATTTTCGGGGTTTCCGAGCACACCGTGAGGCGCTTGTCGGCAAACTAGAGAGCGCTAGAGAAGAAGAGACGCAGCATTTTGCTCACGGAGCAACAAAGAAGACAAGAATGCACGCTTACCTGACGTTGGTGACGGTTCCAACGGAGCTGAAGAAGTCTCCCATCTCCTGCTCGGTGGTCTGGTATGGAGCGTTTCCGACTGAAAAATGTTTTTTTGAAAAAATGATTTTTTCTTTAAAGTTTTCTGTGTTAAGCTAATAGTCGAAATTTGTTGACCGAAAAAGAAGAAAGGACTTTTAAAAATCAGAAAAAAAACGAAATTTTAGGCCAAAATTATTTTTTCTCGGAATTCTACCTAATTTTCAGCCAAATCTACTCAAAATCAGTCTGAAATTCATTCTAAATATTCGTACTAACCGTAGATAGAGAATCCTGATCCAGACATGACGATTTAGGGACGAACAGTTGAGTTGTGTCTGAAAATTCTCCAGAAATCTGTCGTTGCCAGGCGACAAAGCAACCGTGCCGCACTTGCAAACGAAACCGTGCCAGGGTTGCGGATGACCTAATTTGAATTTTCGATTGATTTTCGGCCTATTTTTGGGGTTTTTGCAGGAATTTATCCGGAATTTTGGCTGTTCAGATGAGGAAAGCTACTCCCGAGTAGATTCTCGACCCAAAATAGATAACACAGATGAAAAACTATCAAAAACTATTCATTAGGGTGGTTCATTATCTTTTGAGATCTTACAAGCAATAAAAAAACGCGTAAAATGAAAGTTATTCAACTGATATAGCACAGAAGCTGCTGAATTTATCTGGTGGCGAGGTTGACGCGAAGAGATCTTCCGTTGAAGTCGGTTCCATTGAATTGCTCGACGGCTCTGTTGGCTCCGGCCTCCTCGGCGAACTCGACGAAGGCGAATCCTCTTGGGCGTCCGGTTTCGCGGTCAAGGACGATTCTGAAAAATGAGGTGTTGATCGGCAAACTAGAGAACGCGAGAGAAGAAGAGACGCAGAGATTGAGGCAGTCACTCTTTTAGCTCGCGGAGCAAGACGGAACGGAGACATACTTACCTGACGTTGGTGACTTCTCCGGCGGTGGCGAAGAAATCTCCCATCTCCTGCTCGGTGGTTTGGTATGGAGCGTTTCCAACTGAAAAGGAATTTTTTGCTAACAAAATAATTTTTAGGCAAAAATCCCAAAATTTTATATTTTTAACTTGAAAACTGAGCGGATATCCGGCATAATTAGTTGCAAAACTCGAGGAAAATTCGTATACGTCGCCGAGAACTTCGAAAAAATGGAAAAATCAAAATTTTAGGCCAAAAATATTTTCTCTTCGAAATTCTCCTTGATTTTCAGTCAGATCAACTCAAAACCACTCTGAAATACATTCTGAATATTCAAACTAACCGTAGACAGAGAATCCTGATCCAGACATGTCGATTTTAGGACGAACAATTGAGTTGTGTCTGAAATTCCACAGAAATTTGCCGTTGCCACTCGACCGGATAACCGTGCCGCACTTGCAGATAAAACCGTGCCAGGGTTGCAGATGACCTAATTTGAATTTTTCAAAATTATTTTTTTTTGCCAATTTTCGGCGGAATTTTGCACGTATTCACGAAAGGTTTCCATCCATAAGCCTAGTAAATGATTAAGATTCAAATCCCCACCCCCATCTAACAATTTCAATAACAAACAATTTATGACATATTTAAGAGATTTATTATTCAGACTTTTTTGATGACAAGATGTTATGTTACAAGAAGAATATAAATAAGGAAGCATGCACGCGAAATATATTTTAGGTGGAATGTATATCACAAGTGCAGGGAGAAATCTCTGAGTGTCGATGATCATCGGGGCGCTTATTTGTTGGCATAGTTGACACGGAGATTGCGTCCGTTGAAGGACGCTCCATTGAGTTGCTCAACGGCTCTCTGGGCTCCAGCCTCATCGGTGAACTCGACAAAGGCGAATCCTCTTGGACGTCCGGTTTCGCGATCAAATACGATTCTGGAATGAAGAGCTTCGAATTCTGTTTCCTAGTGAATTTGTTACCCACCTCACATTGTTGACAACTCCAACACTGCTGAACCACTGTCCGATCTCCTCCTCGGAAACCTGATATGGAACGTTTCCGACTGAAAAGATAATAGATTAAAATCTCAACCTAAATTCTGAAGAAACAAAAAAGAAAGTTAGGAAACTCTCACAATGCACGCTTACAGAGCAAATGCACCCTACACTAGCCTAGACTACGGAGACTGAAAAACGGTTGGGAGTCTCATCACCATTATTACTTTTTCCGGCTTCGGCTGGGTATCCATATATTCCAAGTTCCAGATTGTTCATGTGATGGTCCCCGAGTCAGTTAGTGCTTATTCTCATTTTACTTTGTGGATGGATCTACCTGAAATATCGGTGTTTGTTTTCAAGGAACACAAGTGAACCATAGAGAACGAAGGCCGATTCGGAAACAAGGGGTAGCTTAAGACAGAGTCAGAGGGGGTTTTTGAGGTTTTGGATCGAAAATTGAAGGTTTTTGGTCGAACAAATTGATTTTTTCAGTCAGGATTTCGATTTCAGAGCAATTTCAGAGGTTTCTACTTACCGTAAACGGAGAATCCTTGAGCAGCCATCGGTTTTTAGAGGTTTTTTGAACGAAAATAGAGCGAAAGGCTAAAGGTGGCAGTCCTAAAACCGCTTTTGTTGACACGAGAAACCGTCGGCGGGTCTCGCCGCGACAACGCAGCGCTACGGTGGATTTGGTGTCGATTTACGGATGAGAGGCGAGGGAAACATGAGTCAGTGGAAAATGCATGATTTTTAGTGTTTTTTCTCGTTATTTTCCGTTTTTTCCGGTTAAATAATTGTAAAAATTGAGTTAAATTCGATATAAATAGTTGGGTTGCCCTTTATGAGTAGAAAAAATAGGGAAAAATCTATTTTTTGAAAATGAGAAAATTGATTTTCTGATTCAAATTAAGGGAAAAGCTAATTTTCAGTTACAAAATTGAAAAAATAACGGATTTTACAACAAAAAATTCAACAATGTTGTTTTTTTCCTCGATTTTCAGACCATTTTGATTCTTCAAGCTTAAAAATGCAAATTTCGTTTTTTTTAAAGTGAATTTTTTCAGCCATGCCACTAACAAAACGGGCGGTTTCGCCTGTTAACATCAGTCGAGACACGATTCCGCCGTCAATTCAACGCGATGAGCTTCAGTGTACCGCCAACGGAACCATCGCCAATTTGATTCGGCAGTTGAGCTCATTGAGGTAGGAAAATATGAGAAAATCATGTGAAAGACCAAAAAAATGGCCTAAAAAGCACTAAAAAGAGCTATAAAAATTGGAAAATATGTCTAGAAACCTTGAAAAAACGCGTAAAAAGTCTAAAAATAGCTATAAAAGTGGAAAAATTCATCCTTGAACCTGGAAATACCACCTATGTTTCAGCAAGCACGCGGAGAACATCTTTGGCGAGATCTACCACGACGCGATGGTCATTCATCACAAAACCAACACTCTCCAGCAAAGAATTGATAGGCTGCACCAGAAAGTGGATCAACTGGACGCCACAACTGATCAGGGTACGAAATAACTCGAAAAATCTAAGAAAATCTAAATTTTGACCCAAAAAATAGTGAAAAATCCAAATTTTTATCCAAAAATATGACTTTTTCCAGCCTCTCTCAACGAAGCGAACATGCGAAAAGCATTCAAAAGCTCGATGCTTGTCGATCAGCACATTTTGGATAGGAGCACGTTGCCAGCAGCGTTGGCTGAGCAGTACGCAATTTGTGATCCACCACCAAACCTAGATGCGTTGAATCAGTTCAGGTGAGCGAAAATTAGCCTGATTAGCTGAAAAATAGTTTGAAAAGGGCCCAAAATAGCCTAAAATCGGTCGAAAATCATAAAAAATTCTCTAATATCTTAGAAAACAGTTTTCTGTTTTAGAAGAATTTTGATTGAGAATTTTGACGCTGTTAAAGTTTTAAAAAATTACACAACCTTGATTTGAAAAACTCAAACAAAAAAAATTAAAATTTGCTACTTTGTGCCTGCCCGGCGGCTCTATTTTTCATCAATTAAGGCTTGTTTACAGTCAGAATTCCTAGATTTTCAACTTTAAAAACTCGAAAATTTCAATTTCCAGAGACTCCCCGACCCCAGCCCTGTTCCTTTACACAAATCCCTCATTCTTCTTCGATTTATGGAAAAAAGAGACTCTGAAAGACGTGGCAGAGCGGCCAAGAAGAGTAAAAAGTCCGAATGACGGCTCAAAAAGCCCCAAAAAACGGAGAAAGCAGCCGCAAGGAACTGGTCCACTGGGCACTACGATGTACAATGATATGCCGAATAGAAATCGACAAATCAGTGGATCACGGATCAATCAGCAGAATGAGGTGTTCTCGTTTCCGGAAGAGTATCAGGCACCGCAGGCACTTGGGTTACAATTAAATTTTAAGAATCAGAATTCGGTAAGGATGGTTTTTTTAGAGGAGTGCTTGATTTCGGCATGTTCTTGCCCAAAAATTATATTTTATTGACCACATTTTCCAGCATCCCGCGAATCTATCTATGGTGGCACCACTGGGAATGACAATGCACCATCATCCCCAACAAAATGTTCATCCGAATCAACAAAGATCCACTGGTCTCCCGCCACCACCACACAGAGCGTCTCCGATCATTAAACGGCCCATGGATCCACCTCCATTCACCGGTGGATCCTCGACCCTTGATCATCTTCCACCTCCAGATATGTCGATTCTATCGATTGACGATGAGGATGATGATCTTCCACCACCACCACCGTCTCTTCTGATGCAACAATCGATTGTTCATCAACTGCCGACCGAGGCGCCGTCGACGATGCAATTCGTGGAGCCCAGTGCTGCGCCGCCAACAAATGTAAGATTTTTAATCGAAAAATTGCTGAAAAATCAGCCTGAAAGTGAAAGGAACGTCAGAATGATGCTAAAAGTCCTATTATAGCTCAAAAATAGGATAAAAATCGTGATTTTCAGAACGAAATTTGTCTAAAAATCATGATTTTTAGGTTAAAAATAAGCTTGAAATCATGATTTTAAAGTTAAAATCACTCTCAAAATCGTTATTTTCAGTGTAAAAATAGGCCAAAAATCGTGATTTTCAGACCAAAAAAATCAGCTAAACCGATTCTCCCTATGTTCCTCTCACCCTTGTCCATATCTATACCCTCTTCCAAAATCCCCTTTCAGATTCCTCCACCACCTCCACCACCGCCTCCGATGCCCATCAGCACCGCCGCCGCGTCGTTTGCTGCTCCAGCGCCAAAGGTACCCCAGCCAGACAACCTATATGTGTCCTTTAACATTTCCTTTGTTGGCTTTTTCGGTAGATTCGGGATTTAGAAATCCCTGAATCTCGATTTTTTTACATATTTGGACCAAAAAGTATCCCAAAAAGATCCCAAAAAGCTATAAAAAACTATTCCAGGACGGTGAGCCCTCATCATCAGCTCCAGCCCAGCCAAAACCACTCGATGGGCATGGTGACCTTATGGCGCAAATTCAATCAGGCTACAAACTACGAAAAGTGCAAAGAGCCGAAGACGAAGCTGCTGATAAGGCTGCTCTGGAGGCTAACGACGTCGCAGCGATTCTGAAGAGACGAATGGATCAAGTGATGGGAAATGATTCGAGTAGTGAAGAAGCGGATGACGATGATAATGAATGGGATGATTAAAATCTTGATTTTCGGATTTTCGTACTTTTTATGCTTGATTTTGAAGGAAAATAAGGAAATTCGTGAAATTTTCTACTGCTTGGGAGTAGTAAAATGTAAATTTGCTACTGGCAATCTCAATTTTACTACTGATTAGCAGTACCAAAATCCATACTTGTAATCTGAGCCTTTGCCGGACCCTGCCTTAACTTCTTTAGAATCAATGTTTTCGAACCAACTCAATCAGATATGAGCAAAAGGAACAAAAAAAAACAGGCCACTTTATGATCTGTAACTTTGTTCATAGATAAGGTACAATATTTCAAATAATACCGTTTTGTAGTACTCGTGAAGCTCTATCATACCTGATTTAGCTAGTTTGAAAATATCGATTCTGAAAGAAATTATGGCAGGGCCCGCCAAGGCCCGGATTACAAGTATGCAAAAATCATTTTTTGCTACTGCCTTTACTACGTTTGCATCATTTTTATTGAATTTTTCAAAGAATTTCCTCTTTTTCCTTCATTTTCTCTATTTATCAAAATTCTCTCATGTGCTCCAAGCCCACATCGATTTAATTAGAAACTCAATGCCCTTTGTTCCTTTTCCCCCTCCTCTTCCCCATTTCCTCCCAAATTGTACCCTATTTCTGTCCACCCGCATAATTATTCATTCTAGAATCCATTCTTTGCAATTGATCCATAAATTAACGAGTGTAAATATGTTCTTCCATTGATGCCTTAATTTCTCGCCAATTTTCCTTTATAATGTGCATTTTTTGCTTCATCCTGAGCCAAATTTTGAATTTCCCCGGCCTTTTTTTCTTTCCTACTGGTTTTAAATATGTAATTTCTCAATAAACTACACAGCTTTCTAAATATTTGCAATTTCTGAGGTAGCCCCGCCCCCATCGAGTCTGACTATTTCGCAATTTTCGCAAACAAATTGAGTCATCTGATTTTTTTGAGATAGTGAAATTCTTTTTTTTTCTGTTTTTTCTGAATTTCTTTTCAAAAAATGCACATTTTTGTACTGCCCAGCAGTAGCAAATTTGGATTATACTAGTGCTAAGCAGTACCAAAATGCCTTTTGGCACCTGCCAAGCAGTAGTAATTCAAAATTTCGCTTCATGGCTTGAAATAGCTGAAAACTGGCTTGACAAATACCCAAAATGGGCTAAAAACGGCCTAAAATCATCAAAAGTTCTCGGAAACCTGATTGTTTCATTTTTAACAAATTTCGATTATTTTATATCATTTTTAGCCAATTTTGGATCGCTTTCAGGTCATTTTCAGTAAAATTTTCATTAAATTCGTTTAAAGAAACGCAATTTCAATTTTAAAAGCCTAAAAATTGAAATTTGACACTGCTTGGCAGTAGTCAAATTCAAGTTTGCTACTGCTTAGCAGGTGCAAAAAGTGGTTTTGGTACTGCTAAGCAGTATCAAAGTTTGATTTTAATACTGCTTAGCAATAGAAAAATTGCGATTTTTCCCCCTTTAAGCTAATTTCTATGCACTTTCAGACATTAAAAAAATGTTCGCCAGTAGAAAATTAGTAGAAACGGCGCTTGGCGAAGTGAAAAAGAAGTTTGTACGGGTCGTTTCGGCGAAACTCCCTGCCGATGGAATGGAATACGATTTGGTTCAGTACAGGTGTAAAAATGTGAGTTTTTAAGTCTAATTTTCCCAAAATTTATCTGAAAATTCCAGCTTTTTGACAACACTGTGATCGGTGGAAAATACTCGCGAGCATCGCTTTGCGTCGACACGATACGAGCTCTTCAGCCGCATTTGCGCGAAGAAACCCAGGAATTACAGGCGGTGTGTGAGGCGGCGGCGACGCTGGAAATTGTGAGTTTTTTTGAGATGGGAAATGGTGAACATTGGTGAAAATGACTAAAAATTGGTGAAAAATAAGCCAAAAGTAGTGAAAAATGTGAAAAAATGAGTGAAAAATGAAAAAAAAGATGATTTTGGTACTGCTTGGCAGTAGCAAATTTCAATTTTACTACTGCTGAGCATGTGCAAAAACTGGTTTTG
>NC_013489.2:11859824-11901554 GCF_000004555.2 Caenorhabditis briggsae | reverse complement strand
AAACATTTTTCAGATTTTTTTTGGATGAGTGGTGTTTCCAGGCAATAAGGTCTATCAAAAACCCTTCTAATGTCTCCAATTTCTCCATGAACCCCATTTCTTCCAGATCCAAAGCTTCTACCTAATCGCCGACGACATAATGGACAATTCTGAAACGCGACGTGGCAAACCGTGCTGGTTTCGGCGAGAAGGCGTCGGCATGTCAGCCATCAACGACGCCTTCATCATGGATTCGTTTGTGGAGGATATTCTGAGATTGGCACTTCCAGGACATATCAATTTGGATAGGTTGTGTGAAGCATATCGAAAATCGAAGCAGAAGACGTTGATTGGGCAGGTAGGAAAATTTTTTAGCGGATTTGCTACTGCCACGCAGTACCAAAATCGAAAATTTGCTACTGCTTAGCAGTATTAAAATCTAACTTTTCTACTGCTGATCCCAATTTTACTACTGCTAAGCAGTACCAAAAACCACACTTGTAACGGGCCGGGCTTTTTTTCCAAATTTCGGATGCCCGGCCCGGCGGGCCTGTCATTTCACAAGTTTTGAAAATTTCAGAAAACATATAAGGGGGACCCTTATGTGATTTTTTTCGAGTTTTTTCGATATTTTTAGAGCAAACAGGCAAACAATCCAAAATAACAAAAAAATGGAGAAAATTATATTGAGAGCTCAAAATTTGGCTCAACAATACATAATTTTTGATACCGGGTCTTCCGGAGCGGGCCCTGGCCTTGAAAAGTTCCTCAGGCCCGGCCCTGGCTTTGGCGGGCCGGCCCGGAATTTTACAAGTACGCCAAAAACGACTTTTGCACCTGCCCAGCAGTACCAAAATCATGAAGAAAGAAAAAAAATTCAGTTCCTGGACACTTCCTCGGTCAACCAAATCGCCTCCTTCACATGGGACCGCTATGAACTGATGGTGGAGAACAAGACATCCCACTATACAGTTTTCCATCCTCTCCAGATGGCTCTTATCATTTCCGACGTGCTGGCTTATCACGGATCAGTCAAAAAGGCTGCATATCAAATCGGATTCCTTTTCCAGTCCCAAGACGATTTTCTAGATGTATATGGGGATCCAAAAGTGACTGGAAAGATCGGAACGGATATTCAGGATGGAAAATGCACGTGGTTGGCTGTAAGGGCTCTTCAAAAAATGCACTCTTCGCCGAAAATCTCTACCCAGCTCATCGCGGATTTCAAGCAGAGTTTTGGGTCTTCAGACCCAGAAAAAGTTGAAAAAATCCGAAAAATCTATGACGAACTACAGCTGAGAGAGGAATTCCGGCGATTCGAGCAACATTTCGCTGGAGAAATCAAGAAGAGCATTGCTGAAATTCCAGATGTTATAGAGCCGATTCGACCCGTTTTGGATGGATTTGTGACTAAAATGGTCAAGAGAAATGCCTAAATTTTTTATGTATATTTTTTTGAATAATTTAAATTATATTTATTTGAATTTCTCTCGGTTTTGGCTTGATTTGCTAATTAATTGATGATTCTCTTTCTTTTGGTGACCCTGTTTTATTGATTTTTTGAGCTTTCGCAAATTTTTCTGCATTTTTAGGATGAAAATTACTCATTTTTTCGTATTTTTCAGGTTAATATCTCTGAAAATCCCTCCTTTTCCATAAAAACTCTTTTTTCTTCATGTTTCCTTCAAAAATCGCCGGTGGCCTAGAAAAATGCGCCTGCAAAAACTAGTCCCTCGCCGATTTTCGCCAATAATTTGAAATAAATTTTTGGGTTTTCAACGTTTCTGGAGCTAAAAAATGGATTTTCTTGGTTTTTTCCTTGAAAAATAAGATTCTACACCAATTTTCATGCTAAAAATCAGATTTTCGATATTTAAAAATTAATTTATAGACCCTAATTATGATATTTATATGAATGCGTTTTAAGAATTGGATTTTAAGTCTTTCTTGTAAAATAGTACTTAAAAATTCGTTTTAGATTGGTTTTATCTCCCCAAATATTCGTAATTTTCAGATTTTTCAGCTTAAAATTTTTTTCGTTTTTTAAAAATAATTTTTCAAAAATTCAAGTTTTGGAAAATCAAAATTTCCAGCCACTAATCATCACAAAATGACGAACAAACTACTGCATTCAAAGTCCCGCGTTTCCTATTATTACGATGGGGATTTCGGAAATTTCTATTATGGCCAAGGGCATCCGATGAAGCCCCATCGAGTTCGGATGACACACAGTTTGATTGTAAATTACGGATTGTATCGGAAGCTCACTGTAATGGTAAGAAAAAGAAAAATTGTAGGGAAAAATCGAGAAAATACCGGAAAAAACGGAAAAATTGGCGAAAATTTTGCGAAAAATTGAAAAAAATGGCCTAAAAATCGATTTTCCAGCTTATGACAGTCTTAGAGCTGAAATATGGCAAAAAAGAAGGAATTTTAGCTAAAAAAGAAAGTTAAAAGCTTGAAAAATCACCATTTTTTTGCCAGCTAAAGTATGACTTTGGTACTGCTTATCCAGGTTTTGGTACTGCTAAATTTTGCTACTGCCAGATTTTGGAACTGCAGTGTCCAATTTCAAAGAATTTTGGCTCATTTTCAGCGTCCCGCGCCTGCTTCCTTCTCCGAAATCACTCGTTATCACTCTGACGACTACGTAAACTTCCTCCGCAGCGTCAGATCTGATAATATCCAATCGCTGGCTGACCAAATGGCTCGTTTCTCAGTCGGAGAGGATTGTCCTGTATTCGACGGTCTCTATGAATTCTGCCAACTGTCTTGTGGTGGATCTCTGGCCGCTGCAGCGAAGCTAAATCGAAAAGAATCAGACATCGCCATTAACTGGATGGGTGGTCTTCATCATGCGAAAAAATCCGAGGCTTCTGGATTCTGCTACTCCAATGACATTGTTTTGGCGATTCTGGAGCTACTGAAAGAGCACAAAAGAGTACTGTACATTGATATTGATGTTCATCACGGGGATGGTGTCGAAGAGGCGTTTTATACGACGGATCGAGTGATGACGGTGTCATTTCACAAGCATGGAGAGTATTTTCCAGGCACTGGAGATTTGAAAGGTGAGAAAAGGCCAAAAATCGTGAAAATTGGGTGAAAATGGCTTGAAACGGCTTAAAAACGTGCCTAAAACCAACATTTGCTACTGCTAGGGAAGGTTGTAAACGAGGGGTGGAACTTTGGTATGAAACTTATATCATTCGAAAGCTGAGAATGAGAGATTTTCAAATATGTATTCAGATTTTGCTAAAGAGCTACCAGTTTCGAGAAAATCAAGTGTCAAATTTGGCTCAAATTTAACTCTTAAGGGCGCCGCGCCTCCCCTATATAGAATGAGGGGAGGGAAATAAATAGCGAGCAGTGGTGTAGTGGCGAGAAGGGATGAAGAGTATCCAACCGGTTGTAGGTTCGATTCCTCTTCCCGTTATTGTTTTTTGATTTTTTATTTTTGGGTTTTGTGGCGATCTTCAAAATGCTATCAACGCATTTTTTTTTCAAAGAAAAATTTCAATTGGATACTTATTTTTTACTTTTTGACAAATTTTGAAAAGTACATACTCCATAACTTTTTCCATAATTTTTTGAAGCATCACTAAAAATCTTTTTTCAGTTTTTTATTTCAAAATCCACAAGATTTGTTCATTATTGGGGTTGTACAGTGATAAATCAATGCGAGATAATGTGAATCTATGTTTTTTCTCAAGTTTTGAGTACTACTGGGTGATTACCGAAAAAATATGGATTGTAGGATAATCGAAAAAATATTAAAAGATTCCGAAAAGAATAAAGCTTCCAGATCTTGTTAAAAGACTCATTTTATCGTTTCTGTTTGTTTAAAATTCATTTTAGCACATTTGAATATTTTTCGAAAAATAGTTTGAAAATGCCAAGTAGTTCCCCAGGGATATTTTCCTTCAAAAATTTCTTTTCTGGAAAATCTAGGAAGCTTTTCCAAATCATAGAGGAACATTTGAAATTGTAATGACAATCAAAAAAACTTTCAAAATCTTTCATCAACCATCAATTTTATTCCTCTCAAAAATCAGAATGTAGTTTGAAAAATGATTCAAAAAACGTTTTTCAAAGCATATAACATAAACAGTTCATATGTTTTTCTAATAAAAAAGAATGATCCCCTGAAGTTTTCAAGTTTTTTTCGAAAAAAAAAATTTCGCAAAAAAAATCACCATGGGGTCCCCTTTGCTTTTGCAATTTCTCAGATTTCGAACCTGATTTTCTCGAAAATGGTAGCTCTTCAGCAAAATCTGAATACATATTTGAAAATTTCTCATTCTCAGCTTTCGGATGATATAGGTCTCATACCGACGTTCCACCCCCCGTTTACAACCTTCCCTAGTTAGCAGTACCAAAATTCATTTTTACACCTGCCAAGCAGTAGTAAAATCGAAATTTGACACTGTCGGGCAGTACCGAAATCTCTATTTTCATCATTTTTGGCTCATTTTACACTTCAAAACTAACAATTTAGCTAATTTTTGGTCATTTGTCAGGCTTCTTTTGAGCCGTTTCAAGCCATTTTCACTTTTTTTTTCAACGCCGTTTTTCGGGGATTTAGGATTTTTTTTCGAAATTTTTCGCCATGATATTAGGAACATGCATATTTTTTGAAACATTTTAATGCAATAAAAATTTTTGGTCGGAGTCCCCCTTTAAGAAATTTTAGTTTTTGAGACTCTTAATTTCTGGTTTTCTGATTTTTTTTTTTTTGAGATTCTGCCTTTCTGAACTTCAGAATTCTCGAGTTTCGCGAATTTTTTGCATTTCAGCATTCATGAATTCCTAATTTGTTGTTATTTTCAAAATGAAAAATATTTGAGATTTTTTGAATTTCCGAATTTCGAAATTAGGATTTTCCGAAATTCAAAAACTCAGAAATTCAGGTAACCAAATATTTGGAAATTGAAGTGCTCGAGTAGTCAGAAATTGGGAATGCGAAAATTTACACATTTTAACATTTTGGAATTTGGAAACTTATTATTTCAAAGATCAAGGTTTCTATAGTTTCAGCATTTAAAATCATTAAAACATTCAGAAAATTTCATTTTTCACGATTTCTATGTCATTTTTTCATAATTTCTATATCATTTTTCATGATTTCCAAATCATTTTTCTGTGCTAAAAATCTTTACTATTAACAATCACCAAATTCTGTGTGTGTGTCCGGTGTTCCCGGTTCCGGGACCCTAGCGAAGTCACCACTGGACCAAAATTTCCCAAATTTTCACAGATAACCCGAAATAGCAGTGAGATGATGCCCGTCTATTTTGATTTGTGAAATTTTGCTTCTGACGTCTTCTGGAGACTGAGTTCTGAAGATTTGAAAGGAAGAAAAAATTATGATAAGAAATCTGAGAAAAAGACAAGCTCCCTTAAAGATCAATACAAAAGGGTTTAATGTAGTCTTTGAATTTCTTAGGCTTTAAGTTTTAAGAAATCGAAATATTTCAAACTTTAAGAAATCAAAATCTTTCAGTGGTTTTGAATTTCCAAACTTTGCAAATTTTTTAAATGCTGAAACTTTAGAAACCTGGATCTTTGAAATAATAAGTTTCCAAATTCCAAAATGTTAAAATGTGTAAATTTTCGGATTCCCAATTTCTGACTACTCGAGCACTTCAATTTCCAAATATTTGGTTACCTGAATTTCTGAGTTTTTGAATTTCGGAAAATCCTAATTTCGAAATTCGGAAATTCAAAAAATCTCAAATATTTTTCATTTTGAAAATAACAACAAATTAGGAATTCGTGAATGTCCTTCCTAACAACTTTTTTTGAAAATTTTTCGCTTTTAACGGTATTTTTCGGGGATTTCGGATAATTTTCAAAGTTTTTCGCTATAATATTGGGAAAATAGACAACTTTTCGAACATTTTAATGTAATAAAACATTTTGGTCGGAGTCCACCTTTAAATTAAGTTCTTGCATTTCCGAAAATCCAAATTTGGTAATTCGGAAATTCGAAAAACCGAAAATCAAAGCTTCCGAATCTCAAGAAAAATCAGAAATTCAGAATTTCAGAACTTCAGAAACTCAGAAATTTGGAATTTCCATAAATCAGAATTTCTGAATCATGAATCCCTCAAAATTTCTGGATTGCCGAATTTCTGATTCCTTGAAATTCTGAATTTCTGAACTTCCGAATTTCTCAATTTCTCAATTTCTGAACTACTGAATATCTGAACTTCCCAACTTTCAAAATTTCTTAATTTTCAAATTTGTGAGCATAGGCCTTAAAAAATAGCCTCCGTAAAAGTGACGGAACCTTTTTATAAGATTGCGGGTATCGTAAGCGGGGGCCAGGAGGTTTAGCCCCGAAGGGGCGTAAACCGACTGGTTTTACTACTGATTGGCAGGTGCAAAATTGTATTTTACCACTGCTAAGCAAATTCAGGCTATTTTCAGCAATTTTACTACTGCTAAGCAGTACCAAAAACCTAAAAGACCAATTTTCCAGACGTCGGCGCTGGAAAAGGGAAATACTACGCGCTGAACGTCCCCCTCCGTGACGGTGTCGACGATTTCACCTACGAACGAATCTTCCGGACAGTCATGGGAGAAGTCATGGCCAGATTCCAACCAGAAGCCGTCGTCCTTCAATGTGGAGCTGATTCACTCGCCGGAGATCGTTTGGGAGTGTTCAATTTGACTACCTATGGACATGGAAACTGTGTGGAATACATGAAGTCGTTCAACGTCCCGTTGCTTTTGGTTGGAGGCGGTGGATACACGATTCGCAATGTTTCGAGGTGCTGGTTGTATGAGACGTCGCTGGCGCTGGATTTGGATGTCCCAAATGGTATTTTCAGGTCTAGAAAATCCGAAAAATCCAAAACCTTCCAGAACTCCCCTTCAACGACTACTTTGACTACTTCATCCCAGACTACAAACTACACATAAAGCCGCTCCCACATCTCACCAACTACAACACCCAAGAGTTTATCGATCAAACTATCGTGTCTCTTCTAGACAATCTGAAATTAATGACACATGTCCCGTCAGTGCAAATGCAGCCACTTCCAACGACTTCTGATAGAATTGTGAAGACGTTCGATGAGAATCTGAGAAGAGACCATCAGGATGACGATGTCCGAAACTCGCAGCTAGATCAAGATGTCGGAATCGAGCACGCTTCTGAATTCTACGACGAGCAGGAAGCCACCAGAAACACGCATAAACGCCAACGATTCGAGAGCCAAACAGAGGCATCAGAAGACGCCAAAAAGACACGTGTCGATGGAGAGGAATAATCTATCTATGTACCTATTTTATTTTTCTTTCAATTTTCACCAAACAAAAAAACATAATTTTCCCACTTTTCCTCTTTAATTTACAAGAATCTCATCGCTTTTTCCACCCCTTGGTCGTCAATCTTGGTGCATTCTGTGCAAACACCGCGACGCGCAATTGCACGTTGTCGTCAGTCTCGGTGCATTGTGTGCATACACCGCGACGCATAAATGCACAATTTATGGAATTTCGAATTTTCTATCCCCTCAACCAGTCAATATTCTCTCTTATTTTCTTTGATTTGATCGATTTTCCCTGGCATTATTATTATTTTTGACACATTTATTTCAAAAAATATGATTTTCGATGAATTTTCAACCATTTTTCAGTCATAACCCGCGTTTTGTCGTTGAAATACTTGAATTTCCATTTTTCACCTATTTACCCAATTTTTCAATTTTTCGTTTACAGAATGAGTGGCGACGAGGAAAAGACGACCGATTTCTACGTTCGATACTATGTCGGACACAAGGTTTGTGATTTTCTATTAAAAATGGCTAAAAGTCTAGAAATATCGATTTTTGGGTCAAATTTGATTTTCCGAGCCTATTAATGCGGTTTTTAACACTTTTGAGCTTAAAAATATTGATTTTTTAGACCTTTTTGGGTCAAAATTTGATCTTCCAAGCTTAAAATTCTTTTTTTTTCCAGGGAAAATTCGGTCACGAATTCCTGGAATTCGAGTTCCGTCCAAACGGCGCTCTCCGCTACGCCAACAACTCGAACTACAAAAACGACACGATGATCCGCAAGGAGGCTACAGTCTCGGAGTCGGTGCTCAACGAGCTGAAACGCATCATCGAGGACTCGGAAATCATGCAGGAGGACGACGAGAACTGGCCAGAACCAGACAAGATCGGACGTCAGGAGCTCGAGATTCTCTACAAGAACGAGCACATCTCGTTCACCACTGGAAAGATCGGAGCGCTGGCCGACGTGAACAACTCGAAGGATCCGGATGGTCTCCGCTCGTTTTACTATCTCGTCCAGGATCTCAAGTGCCTCGTCTTCTCGCTCATCGGACTCCACTTCAAGATTAAGCCAATCTCCTAAATCTCATGTTCTATTATTCTAACTTATGTCAAAATCTGAAACGTTTTTAAATCCTGGAAAATCCTAAATTATTCTCATCTTGTCCCATTTTTCCTGGTTCAAGAATCTTGAAGTTACATGAAAATTTTATGAATAAGCTGCTAAAAGAGTCATACACAGGGAAGTGGGCAAAAAAAAGAAACCAGAAAGAATTTAGAAAGTGATAGGAAATAATAAAATTAGCAGTATCTTTGGATGTATTCACGAGCGCGGTTCTTGAAGGCTTCCTTGTTCTGGGTGTACTGTTGAGCGGCTTGGATGTTGAGGGCATCGTCGAAATCGATGAGATCGGTGAACAAAGCGACCAGTCCGTGGACAACCTCCAGAAGGTTTCGCGTTGGTCGCCATCCGAATTGATCCAACGAATTCTGACGGAGAATCGACAAGCAGATAGAGCCGTCCTCGTTGATATTCGGGTGCCAAACCTTCGTCACGCACTTACACACCGGTGGCATGTTGTTGTACTCTGGTGGCACGTTGATCTTAAAAAGGAACTTTCCGCCCTTGTATATTCCCTCCTGTGGGGTGACGGTCAGGTCCAGTTCGTGGAGTTTCGATGTAGAAGGGACGTGGAGATTCCAGAGCTTCTGGTTTTGGTTGCGAAGACTGCTCTCGAGATCCTTCATTTCTGTAAGAAAAAAGGTGTTTAAGGGGGTCATTCAGAAGCATTCAGAGCGTTCTAAAGCTTTCTAGAGGTTTCTAGAGCTATCTAGAGCTTTTTAAACCTCACCTTGAGCGAGAAGCTTGTCACGAACGGCTATACGCGTCTCCAGGTACTGACGATCATCGTCGTTGCCGTTGATTCGATTTTGGAGATTGAACATGGTTCTGAACTTCGAAAAATAGGAAAATAGTGGCAGGAATTTGATGAAATTTTGACACTGAGCAAAGCATAAAATTTTCACTACCAAAAAATTCATGCTTCGGCCTTCTAGAAGCTTTTTAGAACTCCAGAAGTCCGGAAATTGGGGAAAACCCTAATTTCCAACCTAATTTTAACTGAAATTTTCTGAAAATCACTTTAAAACCTTTTTTTCCGGCTCAATAACCAGAAATTACGAGAAAACTGGTTGCGAAAGCCTTTATTTATACGAAAAAACATTTTCTATGATAAACTTTTCCACAGTTAATATTGAGCAAGACCCCGAATTTGACGATGCTCATTATGAAAAATTCATGCTTCGGCCTTCCGTAAGCTTTTTAGAACTCCAGAAGACCGGAAATAGGCGAAAAATGACGCAAAAATCTTAATTTAATTTTTTTTTCGTTTTATCATATTTTCTCACCTAATTTCAACGGAAAATGTCTAAAAATTGCTTTAAAATGTTCCTTTTCAGCTCAACAATCAAAAATCGATAAGAAAAGACGACGTTCCAGAAGGAAACCGCCGAAAAATGACGTATGAAAAATGCAGTGGCGCCAGGTTCGATAATTGTGGGCGGAGCTTGCAATTTGCAACTGCGGCACGCTTCTTTTGCAACCCTGGCACGGTTTGCACGCGACGTCAAGGTAGCTCTCGTCTTTCCAACACTGCTCATTCTTTCGTCCTAAAATCGAAATGTCTGGTGGATACTCTGTTTACGGTGAGTTGCGAATAATTCTGAAATTTTCAGCATTGAATTCTGGCCTGAATAAGCCTATTTGCGGCCAAAAAACTGACTTTAAAATTATTTTTTAGGCCAATGTTTCTTTTTGAAAGTTTTGGGCCTTTTCACAATTCTTATCATTTTTCAGTTGGAAACGCTCCATTCCAAAGCACCGAGCAAGAGATCGGAGACTTCTTCTCCCAGAAGGGCAATGTGACCAACGTCAGGTAATATTATAATGCTTTTCGCATCTCCAGATGCCACACCACTTTCCTGAGGACTGCTGAATTTGGTGGCTAGAGTGTAGCCTAGTTTGTTGTGCCTAGCACTTGCCATCAAGGCTGTCGAAAACAGGGCCGCGACCGGTCGTGATGAGGACGTGGGCAGGTTACCATGGACCAATGAGTCCGCTACTTCGTAAATAAGTTCGGCCACCCGAAAACCTCCAGGGCAGCTTAGGTCGCCGAGTCCTACCTATCGCAGAAGTACCTTTACGGGAAAAGCCGCGGCCCTGTTTCTCAATCTCTAGGTGTGTCGAGTGTGCCCGCACTCGTCACAACATTCATAATTAGAGGCTGTGTCGTGAGGCAGCTGGAGGAAGCCTGTCAAGAGCGTAATCAATAAAGGCCCCATTTTCATGCTCTACCTTAATTGAATTGAAACCTCGACCTAATCCATCATCTTCCAGAATCGTCTACGACCGCGAAACTGGACGCCCAAGAGGATTCGCCTTCGTCGAGTACTCGGACGAGCAATCCGCTCAAAGAGCTGTCAACGAGCTCAACGGAGCCGACTTCAACGGAAGACAACTCCGCGTCAACCTCGCCAACAACAGATCTTAAATTAGCTCGCTTCCTCGCGACCTCATAAAGAGAATTTTAAACATTCCATATCATCGCGTTTCTATTATTGCTTGTGTAAGATCTCTCGAAGGATAATAAATAAACCGTTGACAATGTTTTTCCATAGTGGTGTGCTTTTGTTGTTGCTTAAGGTTTTAGGAAGCCATACTCGCGTTTCTTGCTTTCAAAATCTTCGGATTGTCACAGGATTGCGTTTGCAGCTGCTAAGAACAATAATACTAAACATGTCGAAGCGGAAAGCCTCCCTGGAATCCGCTCCAAAGCTCGCTTCGATTTTCACAAAGAAAGTCAAGAAGCTAGCTCCAGCTGACGATGGAAGTCAGAAGTCGTGGAAATTCGTGTGCTGGAATGTCGCCGGTCTTCGGGCGTGTGTAAAGAAGAGCGATTTCAGTGAGATTCTCAAGGAGCAGCCGGATATTGTTTTTCTAGGAGAGACCAAGTGCAAGGAGTGGCCAAATGAGATTGAAGAGAAGTTTAAGGTTAGGCTCCCACAGCTGGGGCGCCTTCAGCGCGACTCACTATTTTTGAATCCAAAAATAAAAAATTGGGTTTTTTCTGACCTCCATTTTGCCGCCAAGTTCACATTCTCATAGTTGGCGTATCTGTCGCGCCTTCGGCGCGACTTTCTCAACTCATCTGCTTAAATTAGGCTCCGCCCCTTTTTCGAATTTTTAAAGCTAAAAAAATCGTCCTAAAGACTCCAGAAAGTTTTAAAATCAGCCTAGAAATCCCCTGAAAAATTATTAAAATATTCAAAATTTTGGATCTGGCGCGCCTTCGACGCGAATTTCTAAGCTAATCTGATTTCCAGGACTACTCAAAAACCCTGGTGATTTCCACGGAGAAGAATGGCGGCTATGCTGGTGTGGGAATGCTCAGCAAGGTTGCTCCACTGAAAATCCACAAAGGAATCGGAGACCCCGAATTCGACACCGCCGGTCGTCTTATCATCGCTGAGTTCGTGGAATTCTTCTTCGTTGGATCCTACGTCCCTAACTCCGGCGCAAAGTTAGTCAATCTTGAAAAACGAGGTCGCTGGGAGGCGCTTCTAACAGAGAAGCTGAAATCAATGACAATGACGAAGCCAGTGATCTACGGAGGAGATTTGAATGTGGCTCACGAGGAAATTGACTTGAAAAATCCCGAATCGAATCGAAATAAGACGGCAGGATTCACGGATCAGGAGAGAGGATGGTTTACGGAGATGTTGGAGATGGGATTCACGGATACGTTCAGAAAAATGCATCCTGAGGAGAAGAAGTACACATTTTGGAGCTACTTGGCGAATGCGAGAGAGAAGGATGTCGGATGGCGACTGGATTATTATGTTGTCAGCGATCGCATCATGGAGAAGGTGAGACGCGTCGCGTGTCTGTGTTGCGGTCGCCAGATAATTTTGATTTCCTGTGTTTTCAGGTCAAAAAAAGCGAAATCATGTCGGATGTCAAGGGAAGCGACCATGCTCCGATCGTCCTTCACATTGAATTTTAAATGTTTTTTCCTATAATTTCCTGAAATTTCTCATGCTCACTCTCATTTTTATCACTCATCCCCGTTGTAAAATACCACCTTAATTTCATTTCTTTTGTTGATTACTACTTTGATACTCTACACAATTTTCTTATTGATGAATCTCATTTTTCTGGAAAAATGAGGGTACGATGAATTCGAACTTTCCCGTAATCGAACTCATTCGAATTAGAACTGTCCCTTTTTCGAACACGCCCAGAACAGAACAAGAACAGAATCGAACTGCTACAAATTCGAACTGTGCGGTGTCGAACTGTCCCGGATTGGAACTGTTACGTCCTTAGGATCCGGCATTCTGGCCGGCTCAAGGAATACGAATAGTAGTTATAGAATACAGATTTATTCAGGTACTAAAGATGTACGAGAATAGAGGGGGAAAAGTAGAGAAGGCTGGGAGAGACTAGGACAGACCGAGAATGGTTGTCAGCCCCAAAGAAAGAGGGGTTCTGACCAATGAAACAACTAAGAAGAAGAGTGCCAGAGAAGGGTTCTTAGGTGGGTAGATCACAAATAATTTGGTAGATCAAATATAAAACTAATGGAAGTATGCATAGAATGCAACACCTCCCTTTTTAAGATGGAACTAGGATAAGGGAAAGGATGATTAAGTGGGGGGGGGGGGGGGGGGGCAGACTACAAACTTAATCTAGAAATAAACGGAACAAAAATCAATGATAAGACTTTTGATTAGGCTTCATGACCAAACGTGGAGGTTGGTTGATAATCCGAGTAGACTTCCGGTATTGCTTGGGCGGTGGAGTCTTCGGCTTCGCTGGAGTGTTCACTGGAGATGACGTGGTATGTGCTCAACATGTCTCTTGGTGCTCCATCGTCTTGTTCCTCTTCATCATCAACTTTGCACCTATTACTCTCATTTTCTGTGAAAGATATCAAAAAATGGTCAACTAGCAAAACAATTTTGATAATATGATGAACATTTTATCAGTTAGCTACTTTTTGATATCTTTTACAGGAAACGAGATAAGTTGGTTCGAAGTTGACCGTTAACAAGGGAACCTTTTAAGTGAAGGTAGGAGTTAGCAGAAACCACCTACATAGATCGAAAGAGCATAGTCGAAAACCTATACATCCGTTTTCAAAGTCTGCTTTGAAGTTCTGAAATTTCAGTTCAATTTTTTTTTCTCGAATTTTTTAATTTCAGTACCTCTTTGCTTTCCACTCTTTATATTTCAAAACATTATTTCTCGGAAAGTTTGAAGAATCCGAAAAATCAGAGATCGAGTTAAAGGATATCGGTTCTTGGGATTTCCAGAATTTTCTAGATTTGATTTACGGAGAAGCTTTTGTTGATGGTAATTATCCCGATATGCGAAAGAGCGCGTTTGCATAATGTGAGTGTTATTCCAGACGATACTGTCATGGGAATTCTGAAACTTGCTGATATGTACGACTCGAAAACTGCAAGATTCCGGTGCCAAGATTTTTTGATTGAGCATTCAAGCCGATCATTAAATGAGAAATTCCAGCTTTCACTCCAATTCAAACTGGATGGCCTCAAGGTTTTTTGGGGGCGGAGTTCTGTAAATTACCATAAAACGTTTTTCAGAAAAAGTTTTTGTCCGAAGTCAAAACATATAATGATCTCCGCTATGTTATTCCATCGAATCATTCGGATTTGGACACGTCTGTCTGGGAAGAATTGTTCCTAAAAAGTATGGATCTTCTTCTCGAAAAAGAACGAAAATTTGGTGTTTGACTGGTTTTGTTTTTGTTGTTGTTGAATTTTGAATAAAAAATGTCTGTTGTTTTTTCTATGTTATTTATTAGAACTCGAGTAGTTTTTTTCTCAAAATCACTAGGATTCTATGTTCATTGCAAAAAATCTTCCAAAATGAGTATAAACACAATAAGGTCCCACCACGAAAACTACAGTAACCCGGGGACAAAATCAAAATGGGCGGAGCTATGTCGTGCGTATACTAGTTTTTAAGCATTTTTGAAGCTCATTCAGAATATTGTGCCAAAAACAGGTTTGAATGAGTGAGAACGAAGTTATGAGGGATTCAAGATTTTTTTATTAGAGAGCGATGAATACGATACCAGGAATTTGACCTACTTTCTATAATCCCAATAACTGAAAATTGCTCCCCCCGTGAACCCTAACCATCCATTTATTCTTCCAAAAAACATTAAAATCGCAAATTGGGGAAATCTAGAAATCCAAAAGCTCAGTTTCGAAAGTTGTCTCAAAGGTAAGCTCTTCCTAGGCTCTAAAAAAGCAAAACAAAAAAAATTCAGAGACATCCTGTCAGACAGGTGAAAAGAAAAAAGTAGCCTTGAAAAAGAAGAAAGCATGACGAACGAGAATGAGAAAAAAGAGGAGAAGGTGGACGAGAAGGATCCGATGGACGCAGTAAAATTCAAGCCAGGCAAGCGGTAAGAGCGCTCTATTGGACTTTTTTCACAAATAAAAAAACCTGAAAATAAAAAGATTTTGAAATTGCAAAATTGAAAAATTCGAAAACTTGAATAATTGAAAAATTGAAAAATTCGGAAAATCGGAAATTCAGAAATTCAAAAATTAAAAAATTCGGAAAATTTGAAAATTCAAAAATTCAAAAAAGCCCAATTTTCCAAAATTTTAAAATTCTAAATTCAGTTTCGGTCCGTGGATCATAGACAAAACTCTAGATGAAGGAGGCTTTGGTCAAGTGTATCTTGTAAAAACGGACGATGGAAAACGAGCTGCTCTAAAAGCGGAATCAAATGAAGTTGAGGGTGGATCAGCGATCAAATTGGAATCTCTAATTCTCAAAAAACTAAACAAAAATGGTCCGAAACCGCATGTCCCACAACTGCACGTGGCTGCCAAACGAAAGAAGTACTGTTATATGGTCATGACACTTTTGGGTGAAAATTTAAAATCGCTTCGAATGAAACGACCCAAGGAGAGATTGACACGTGGCACATGGTCCAGAATTGGGATTCAATGTCTGTATGCATTGAAGTATATGCACGACTGTGGATTCGTTCATCGGGATATCAAACCACAGAATTTTATGATGGGAAACGAGGATGATAAGGAGAGAGCTAGAATTGTGCATATTCTGGATTTCGGATTGGCTAGGTCATTTGCTAGATATGTGAGTTTTTAGAACATGTAAATTTTGCATTGTTCTGCCAAATCAGTTTTAAACACATTATTCAGAAGCAGCGTAAAAATTCTTCAAAATGAGTATGAGCAAGTCACGGCTCCGCCCATTTCAGTTACTGTGGTTTTCGTGGTGAGACCCAATGTGAGAGGAACCTAGTCATGTTTATACTCATTTCAATTCTTGCGCTGCACTCGAACCCAACATCCACTTTTTGGCTGATACGCGGTGACCTACAGTAGGCCTCAACTTTGTGTTGGATAATACTGTAAAAATTGACAAGTCTACTAAAGAGATATAATCTATATCATATAGAGCTTAAATTTTGTAGCTGACAACTTTTTTGTACGAATTAATCCAGATAAGATAAATTCCTTAAAGGTGGGGGGACATGAAAAAAATAATGTTCTCGAAATTTCGTTTAAATATGCCCCTCGAGGAGTTGAACGTGTGGGGCGAGGATTGAGGGTGCGGCGCCACTACCGACTGAGCCACGCGGGCAAAGAGAAAGCGGTCACCCGATTGCATACATAAAGGCGAGGGCGACAGCTGTACGCAGAGTGGCGTTAAGCGTTGTACACCGTCACGGTAGAATGCATACTCTGGCCCCAAAAATCCCCCGTAAAATCTCCTGTCCCCCCACCTTTAAATTCAACGAAACTTCCAGAGCGAGCACAACAAATCCTGGACGGCTCGCCGTGCTCGTGGCTCTGCCGAGTTTCGTGGGACGCTTCGTTATACATCACCAAATGTTCATTTGAGAAAAGAACAAGGTCGTGTTGATGATATTTGGTCTCTCCTATATGTGCTCATTGAGCTCAATGGAGGACTTCCATGGCAAAAAGCTCAAAAACGAGAAGAAGTTGAAGCGATGAAGATGGCAATGTCTGATCAGGATGTAATGTTGAATATGCCCAGTTGTATGGGAGGAGTCATTCCACATTTCAAAAAATTAGATTATTATCAGCGACCTGATTATCAGTAAGATTTTTTTGGGCGTATTTGTCCCAGTTTTTTGAAGTGTGGGCTCGGGAAGGGAAGATGGAGCGCCCAGGGAGCTCAGGCAGTTTAAGCTCAATTATCTCAATTCCTGTGAGAGGTATCAAAAAGTGATAAACTGCGGAAATTTTAATCATAACTTGAGAAGCATTTTATCAGTTAAGACATTTTTGATATCTTAGACATAAACTGTGATAATTAAGCTCGAAGACATCAATCTCCCTTAGCGTCGTCTCTCCCCGCTAGACGTCGCTGGTTACTTTGAAACAATGTATCTCGGTTCCTGTAAAATATATATCAAAAGATTGCCAACTAATAAAACTTTGATCAAAAATGATGAGCGTTTTATCAGTTGACAGTTTTCTGATATCTCTTTTAGGACTCGAGATAAATTAGGTTGTGAACAAGGACCCCGGGGAAGCGGGAGAGATGGGACGCCACGGAAACATGTTTACTTTGATCTCATTTATTTCAATTCCTGTTAAAGATATAAAAAAACTGTTAACTACAAAAATGATTATCATAAAATTGTAAATATTTTATCAGTTTACACTTTTTTGATAACTCTATAACAACCCGAGATACATACACACATTTCCAGCCTCGTCTTCAAAGCTCTGTGGCAAGTGATGCTCAACGAAGGTCAAAAACTAACTTCTCGATTTGACTGGGAAACAAAGGATCCAGATGTACTTTTTTAACTTTTAAAAGAGAAAATCTATTTATTTTTTAGCCCTCAATTCCAGCCGCCGATTGGGAGAATCCAGATGGACGGTTCTTCAAACAGGATTCAATTGGAATCAATGGACCACCACCGAACGATAAGGCAGGCGCAAATGAGTCGACAATCCTGGAGACGGAAGCAATCAAAAGTGATAAAGGCAAATCGGTGATTAAGAAGTGAACTGATTTTTTGATAGAGAGAAATGAATGAATTAAAGGATTTTTAATTGTTAGAATATGGATGATGCATTAGCTCAACTTTGAGCTCAATTATCTCGATCCCTATAAGAGATACACAATTTTTTTCAATTAATAAAATTTTAGAGATACCAGCCTGTTCGCCGCGCCTCCGGCGCTTCAAACACTTTTTAGCGAAAGCTGGCTTTCGAGTCGAATTTGAATGGGAAGGAGAGGGGATTTCTATTGGAAGTTTTACGGCCCTTTTATTGGGTAATTCCGTGAACCTGACCCAGTTCCTCTACCAGTACAGTAGAAGCTATTATAACCCTGACATAACATTTAGATAAAATTTGTAGGAATACTATCTCATATGTATTTCGGATGTCATGTCCTTAGGTGATATTAAATGCATTGAGGTTCTTCCATAATTATTAATTGTTCATTAGAAGCAATTCAATAATTCGTTCTATTTTCAGAGCAACCAGAATCCGGCATCCGATTGCGAAGACAACAACGACACGAGCTGTGAACATGAGAAGTCGGATGGATCATCGTGAGAAGTCGCATGGATCAATTGGGTTTAATAATAATTTTTATCTCTCTTGTTATATGTCATGAAAAAACGAGCGAAAACGAAAGAAATCATCGAAAAATATTGAAAAAAAATTCGTCTTCTCGGCCTAATGCATTAAAGTATGATTGTCAGTCAACGAACTCTCAGCAGCCAATTGAGAATTTTCGAAAAAATTACTGGGGCGCGCTTTCTGACCCCCTCGCCTGAACCCACGTGTGTGTACTTTTGTCCATTTGCATCGTTTATCCTCTAGAAAAACTCTAAAAGAAAACGTCCCACAAATACACTATTTACGCAAAAGAGTTGGAGTTGCCACCCTCACAAAGCTGCTCTATCCGCACCCTTTTTGTCATTTTTTTTGTCTTTTTCGTGGCGAGACCAACTTTTCTCTATTCTCTATCATCTTCACGACAATTTTTCAGCCATTTTTCGTCGATTTTCCCGAATTTTCGAGAGACTTTCAAAATTTTTATCAAATTTAAGACTTATTTAGTGCATTTTATTGCATTTTTCCAACAAAAATCTGAAATTTCGGCTCAAAACTCGATTGTCATGTTAGAAAGCTATTTTAACTATCAATTATTGACTTTCCAGCTCATGTCCAAGCGATTTCTTGAGGCGAGACGCATTTTTGACCAAACGACTGAAGACAAACTATGGAAATTTGTCTATAAGTATGGCTGAAAAAAAAAGTGAATTTTTCTGGAATAAATCTAAAATTTCAGCGAGAAAATCGGCGAAAAATCCGGCGATAAAAACCCTCCAACCTTGAAAAAATGTTTCAAAGAATTCAAACGGCTCGTGGCCCCAAACTATGGATATTTTGAGATCGAATATCAGTGAGCGGCCTAAAAATCAATAAATTTTCACTTTTCTCTACAGTTTTCACGAGGTGATGATTCCCAATTTGTACAAAACCGAAGCCCTCTCTCCGATTCAAGTTTTGGAGCTTATTCGGGAATTTAGACTTCCGATATCGAAGGAAATCCGATCGATGTAAGGGTTTATCGATTTTCTTCTCCTAAATTATCGATTTTTTTCAGTTTCCTCCGTCACTGCCGCGATCCGATCAATCCAACAGCTACAATCATATCAATGCGATACGATGGAGGCAGCATTCTTCAAGGCTGGTCGTTCAAAAAAGCCAATCCAGCTCAAAAACCGCGTAGCTGGGCACCAGAAGCTACCGTACCTTGCCACGTCGAAATTCAGATGTGGAAGCACATCTGTGAGCATTCCAAAGACCTTGATGGCGTTAAAATTCAGACATTGGCGTTTTGGAGAAAAATGAAGTTGGGGGACAGCGACAAGGAGAGGGTCACACCGGATGCTTTAGTGAATTTGTGAGTAGAATTTTTAATTCATGGCCTAGAAAACTCAAGCTGGCCGAGTTTTCGCATTTCAAAAAATTTTGAATTTTCGCTTTTTTTTGAATTTTTGACTTTTTGATTCCTTTAAAATTTTTAATTATTTCTACAATATTTCAATTTTTCAGCATGAAACCCCTATTTTCAGCTAATTCAATCAAAATGTCGTCAAATTTTGTGTTTGGTACGCAAACACCCGAAATTTGGCCATTGCGTACGAAACGTTAGATTTGACGACAATTTTTTGAAAAATTCGGTTGTAATTGAATTCAAAAGTTCGAACGAAAATTCCAAAATTTTAGAATTCTGAACATTGAAAACTTCGAAATTTCTATTGTTCAAAAGTTTGAATTATTATGCTTGTCTGAGAAAAAAAAGGTTGAGACGCAGAGAAAAAGTGTCTGCGTCTCCACCGTTTTTGTGCTATTTAGGCTCTCCGCTTCGAAATCGCTACCGTACTAAGACTGCAAAAAATACTCTCTAACCTTTTTTTTTCTCAGACAAGCATAATAACGTTTCTAAAATTCAAAAAAATCAATAAATTTCCAGATTCCAAGACAAAATCCGCCACTTCTTGTTCTGCATGGATATGGACGCCACTGACAAAATCCAACTCATCAAGGCCCTATATCTGAAATTAAGCCCCGCCCACAAGCTGTGGCTCCTCCGTATCGACTCTCTTTTCATTCAAACCAATGCAGAAGGGCACGTCTCCGATTGGCAATTCTGGAGATCTGAGCCTCCAATGACAGATCTCTCTGGAAAATTCTGGAATCTGGAGAGATATAAACCACATAAATTGTATATTCCTGGAATGAAAAAGGAAGAAAAGAGTCAAGTTCTGAAGCCATATGGACTTCCCAGACTTCCAAAAGTGAAGGATATCCTTGAAAATCCAGCAAAATACGCAGAATTCTTGAAATGGAAAGAGGCTCGAGTGCAGCGAAATTTCTTTTTCGGGGTATAGAAATTTTATTGATTTTTATTAATTTTTTTCGAAATTTCTCATTTTTTCTCACCTAAAAAAATCGATTTTATAAGTACCATTGCACTTTTTAAAAACGATTTTTCAAGAATTTGTCGAAATTTGAGCTCAAAATATAATTTTTTATCTCTAGGGTCCCACAACGACAAATTCAGTAACCCAGACATAGTTTTACTTTTCCTGTTTTCTCGCTATGTTCCAATGCTTTTCACTCGAAAAAAACTTCAATTATCGAGCTTTTTACAAAAATTGTCGTCAAATCTAATGTTTTGTGTACGCAGACACCAGCTTTCGGGTATTTGCGTACCAAACACCAAATTTGACGGTATTTCGATTAAATTAGCTGAAAATGGGGTTTTTGGGCTGGAAAATGGCGGGAAATTCAATGGAATGGTTTGAATTCCAATTCATGCCATTTTGAAGCTTAAAATTGAAATCTCGAGGAGTTTTTGTTAGCGAAAAATTCTTCAAGATTTCAAATTTTAAGCTTCAAAATGACAAAAGTTTGGAATTAAAGCCATTTCCCGTCATTTTCCAGCCTGAAAACTCTATTTTCAGCTGATTTAATCGAAATGTCGTCAAATTCGGTGTTTGGTACGCAAATACCCAAAATGTGGTCACTGCGTACGAAACATCTGATTCGACGACATTTTTTGATAATTCGGTGAAAAGTAGTGAGAAGCACTAGAAAATTAATCCGGGGTTACTGTGGTTGTCTTTGTGAGACCTCCGAAAATATCGATTTTTCTTTCAGCACGATGAAAATGTGGGAAGAAGCAGAACCAACAAATCTGATGAAAAAGAGGTGTGGAAGCATTTTTTTTTCGAAAAAATCGGTATAAAATATTTTTTTAGTTCAGAACCACAAAAATGTACACCAAGCGTCAGGCTCCAGAATGCTCCAGCCAGCCACCGGGACCACCAAAAAAATCTGGACGATTCTAGCACTTTATTTCAATTCGAAAAGAATTTAATTCTCGTTTTTTTTGTTTCGCAAAGTTACAGTAATCCCCTTTTTCTCGATTGTTTTCTCTTTTATCTTCCCGATTTCTGATATTCATCACTTGAAATACAGTAATCTCTTTTTATATTTTTTCCCGATTCGCAACATCGATTTTCCTGAATTCATCCTTTTTTGTTAAATTTTCCTCTAATTTTTAAAATTTTGTTCACTTGAAGTACAGTAGTCCTCATCTAGATTTGTTTGAAAACAATTTTTATAGAATAATTTCAATTTTTCATACACTTTTCCTGCTCCCTACCTCTTCTTTCCTCTTTTTTAAAGTTTTAATGAAACCGATCTTTATTGTTCTAGATTTTCAAATTTCAGGAAAATTCGAGAAAAAATTTTTTCATCACATTTTTGTGACTCATATTGATCACCAATATCAAAAAAAACCAAGAATATTCGAGATTTTTCGAAAAAAAAATCCTCAAAATGAGTCACGATCCCCTTTTTTTCTGATTTTTTATTTTTAGACAAAAAACTCAGTTTCAGTTGTCTGAAATTCGAAATTTAAACAAAAAAGAGTGCGAGTGTGCAGTTGAGCGCGCTTGTTCCTTCTTTATTTCTAAATTGGCCGAAAATCCCACAACGAAAACTACAGTAACCTAAAAAATGTTCATTTTCCGAAGTTTTTTTTCTCGCTTTTCGTGCGTTTTTTGTCATTAAAAAATTTTAATTTCCGATTGTTTTTTTTTTGAAAAATTCATCAAGATTTCAATTTTAAAGCCTTAAAACTTCAAAATTTTGAAATTCTCACAATTCCATTGATTTCGTCGTCATTTTTCAGCTTAGAAACACTATTTTTTGCTAATTTAATCGAAATGTCGTCAAATTTGGTGTCTGCGTACGCAAAACATTAGACTTGACGACAGTTTTCGAAAATTCGGTAAAAATTGGCTTCTCGAGAAGAAAATCAGTGAATTTTCAGGTTACGGTAGCTTTCCCTCTGGGATCCTCGGTTATTATTGTTGTCTGAAAAAAAAGATACTTAGAGAGTATTTTTTGCAGGGTGTATACGGTAGGTACCTCGAAGCGGCAAGCCTAAATGAATAGCACATAGTCGGTGGAGACGCAGAGAGATTTTTCGATTGACGGTCTGCGCCTCAACACTAATTTTTTCGGAAAACAATAACATCATCTCCGATGCTTTAAATTATGGAACATTCCGGTAAACACATTTACTGACTAATCGTTTGTTCGTAATATCATAGGATGCATACAAGAAAACATGAGTCACTAGGGTACTACGGTCCCTATGTCTGTATCTCTCACTCTCTCTTTCACTCTCTCTCTCTGTCTCTGCCTTTTTGTCTTTCTATTCGAATTTGTTTCATTCTTATTCATCCTTCATTTTCTAGAACGTTCTTTTACTGCTTTATCTATCGTTTCCTTGGGGCCTAAGACGCTGGGTAGCTTTGTCCTTAATTATCTTGGTTCCTGTAAGAGATATCAAAAAGATGATCAACTGATAAAATGTTTATCATATGATTTCAAACATTTCATCAGTTAACAGTATTTTGATATTTTTCACAGGAGTCGAGATAAATAGGTTCAAAGAGACCAAGGCTTCCACGGCTCTTTACTGGCGCTGGGTATCTTTGACCTCAATTATCTTGATCGCTGTTAGAGATATTAAAAAATGGTCAACAAACCAATTATTAAAGATATTACAATAAACATATTGTCAATTGAAACTTTTTTGATATCCCGTATTAGTACTGAGATAAATGAGCTCAAAAAACATTTATCTTCTATGACCCATTTTCCTGGAAGGTCCCGCATTATGATTTCTTTGAGGCTAATTATCTCGGTTGTTGTAAGAGCTATTGAAAAATGCTTGACTAACAAAATGTTTATCATAATATTTTACACATTTTATCAGTTGACCATTTTTCAATATTTTTACCATGAGTCGAGATAAATGAGCTCAAAAAACCGAAGCTTCTATGACCTCTTTTTTTGGATTGCGCCCGCGTTATGATTTCTCCGAGCTTAATAATTTTGGTTCTTGTAAGAAATAGTGAAAAACGCTTGACTAACAAAACGTTTTTCGTAGTATTTTGAACATTTTATCAGTTCACAGCATTTTGATATCTTTCAAAGGAGTCGAGATAAATGAGCTCAAAGTGACCAAGGCTCCACGGCCTTCAGGCGCTTGCTAGCTACGACCTCAATTTTCTCAGTTTCTGTAAGAGATATCAAAAAATGGCCAACTGATGAACTATTTATCATAATATTTTAAACATTTCATTAATTGCCCGTTTTTTGATAGCTTTCTTAACAGCCGAGATAATCAAGATATAAAAACACAAGTAGACTAATGCAAACTTTTTTTCAGCAAACTTGGACACTACAAGCCATACGGGTTGAAATTCGTGTAATAATCAGGAAGGACCAACATGAGCAATTATTCGAACCAACGTGATTCTCATTTGGGTGTAGATTCTGGAGTCTATGAAATACCACCCAGACGCGGAAGCTCGACGATGGAGATCATCGTCGAGAAGATGCCAACGGTTCCCGAAGAACCTCTTTCACTGGGTGTCGAATATCCTTTGGTGAGTTTACGGAGAAAAATATCTAACAGTTTTCAACAATCAATTAATGTGTTTTTGGAATTTTTGAAACATTTTTGAAAATTTTGGAACATGTTGAAAATTGGAAGTTGGAAATTTTGGGAACTTATGAAACTTTTTTAAAGAGAATTTTAGATAATTTTATAGAAATTCTTGACTTTTTCAGTAGTTCAGTGATTTCCCGAAGTTTTTAATATAATTACCCTCCGAAATCTCCAATAATTCCCAATTTTTCAGAAATACCGAGGACGCAAGTACCAAGACCTCCTTTCCAAGTACGTTCCCGGACTTCCAGACGTACCAGTACTGGAAGGATGGAGAAAAACAATGAGGGAACTTCTTCATGCAATGAACTTACATATAGGTGACTAATTTTGGAGCTCAGTTCCCATAAATTTCTCTTTTTTCCAGCTCCCGGTCCAAGGAACTACATCCTGGAGGAATTCAAAGAGTTTTCAAGAAAACAGATTGAATTCTTCATTTATATATATTATTCCTTCAAAAATGCAAAGAACCGGTTCATGGGATTCGAAGAGTTTCGATATTTTATGAACACAATGAAGATGATCGATACGATGACTTTGAGCGATATATTTGATGGGGTGAGTACTTAAAGTTTTTACAGTAAACTTCGAGCTAAGTTATGTCAGTTCCCATAAAAGCTATCAAAAATTTGTTAACTGATAAAATGTAGGTGATATTAAGAAAAAAATTTTATCAGTTGACAAATTTTGAATATCTCCCACTGGAAATAAGATAATTGAGCTCAAAGTAACCAACTTTTTTGGCCCCCACTTCAATTAGTCACTTTGAAATGTTGTATTTTGGTTCCCATGAAAGATATCAAAAATTGATAAACTGATAAAATGTAGGATATTATCCTAAACTTTTTGTTAGTTAACAAATTTTTGATATCTGGCAGAGGTACCGAGATAATTGGGCTCAAAAATACCAAGGGCGGGGGAGAAGGTAGCAATGGGAGCCTAATTACTTAGAGCTCAATTATCTCAGTTGCTATGAAAGATATCAAAATTTTGTAATCTGATAAAATGTTACTGACATTACGATAAACATTTTATTCGTTGATCACTTTTGGATATCTTTCCTAGGAAACGAGTTAAATGGGCTCAAATTTTAGAGAGGGTGTTCTATGAGAGTCTTTACTGAACAGTTTTTCAGGCCGACATCAACCAGGATGGAGAACTTTCTGCAGAGGAATTCTTGATTCTTTTCCGAATGTCGAACAATCTGGATTACTCAAAACCTCTCTCCGTTCTTCGAGATATCGCGCATTCTGATCATGCCGATGTGAACGATGACAAAAATGAGCCGGATAACTGTTCACAATGCGTGAAAATTGTTTTGGATGAGGATGTTCTGGAGCTAACGACTTGGAATGCAACTAAAGAATATTACAATTGGAGAAACCAAACATTTGGATGTCAGGATGAACGAAATTTCTTCTCAACAGCGAAGTCTCTCATTGGCCAATCGGAGGAGGAGTCTCATCCAGCGACCAAGAATGCTTTAAACTTTCTGTTGACCTTGAAAGCCAAAACAGGCTCAGAAGCGCAAGTTGTTGGCTTCCCAGATATGGAGGGAACAATGGTGAGTACACACAAAAAATGTTCTTCTAGAAAAATCAGATATTTGCCTTTCGCGACTTCTAGCTACGCTGTTTGTGAATTTCTATGCGCTTCAAAATAAGCCCAAACACTTCTCATTTTGCTCAATTTTGATTTTTCGAGATTGAAGGCGCATGGATCCTCAAAAGAAATTAAAATTAAACAAAACCGGGTTTTCACTCATTTTGAAGCAATCAACAAGCTAAACACATCACTGAATTCGAAATAAGCTCAAAGTTAAAATTTCCAGAACTTTCCATCGGTTTCATGTTTGCCGCATCAGCAAGCTGAAACCCCGAAGAAAAAGTCGAACCTTCTATCTCGTGCAAAAAGCTGGATTCGTTCGAAAAATGATTCGGGTAGTTCGAAATCTTCAAAATCAGTCAGCCAGATTCCAAATGCTTCCAAATAGGTTTTTTATATTTTATTCTGAATTCAAAAATGTAATTTATTTTCAGATATAGTATCCTGAAGCAATTGTCAATGCTGGAAGTTTCGAATTTCCAATTTTTGTTTTCCTTATTTGTATTCTCTTTTTTTTCTTGAAAATTCTAAATTTTCAGACAGTTTTGAGAAATTTCCAGAACCCTATTCATTTACTTTTTTCTATTTTTTCCAATGTTTATTTTACTTTTAAGGTTTTGAAATTGTCAGCTATCATTACTTCATGTATTCAACTTTTTATTTGAATACATGAAGTAAAAAGAAAAGTTTTGAGTTCTAAAAAAATATGTTCCAGATTTTCAGAAATTCAAAATTTTTCAGAATATCAGACTTTCAGAATTTCAAAATTTCAAAATCTCGGAATCTTAGAATTTCTGAATTTCTGAATTTCCAAATTTCCGAGTTTCTTCGTGTCTGAATTTCCAAATTTCCAAATTTCCGAATTTCCGAATTTCTGAATTTCTGAATTTCTGAATTCCTGAATTTCTGAATTTCTGAATTTCTGAACTTCTGAACTTCTGAATTTCTGAACTTCTGAAATTCTGAATTTCTGAATTTCCAAATTTCCGAGTTTCTTCATGTCTGAATTTCCGAATTTCTGAATTTCTGAATTTCTGAATTTCTGAATTCCCGAATTTCTGAATTTCTGAACTTCTGAATTTCTGAATTTCTGAATTTCCAAATTTCCGAGTTTCTTCATGTCTGAATTTCCGAATTTCTGAATTTCTGAATTTCTGAATTCCCGAATTTCTGAATTTCTGAATTTCTGAATTCCCGAATTTCTGAATTTCTGAACTTCTGAATTTCTGAATTTCTGAATTTCTTTATTACTTATTTTCTGAACTTCCGAGTTTTCTGGAAATTTGTAATATTTCTAACTTTTTAAACATTCTGTAACTTTTGAAAAAAAAATCTGTAATTATAAATATTTATTTTTTTGGAAATAGTCATAATCGAAAATTTCAATGCAGAGTGAGAAAAGAAAAATTATTGGGGGGATTTTCAGAGTTTTTTAGAAGGATAAGTGGGAATTTTAAGTAAAATTTGGAGTTTTAAAAATATAATTTTTGATTATTACTTTGAAAAAATGGATCACATGAAAAAATTCGGGGTGGTGACGAGAGAACATGATGAGAGATTTTTTTTTGTGGAGTTGACTATTTGAAAAATAGACTAGGAGACATAGGATTACTGTAGCAGGTACGGTAATCCAGGAGACGAGAGATATCTGGAGGGAGAGAGAAAGAGAGAAAAAGGGATTCGCATGCAATAGTTTTAGAGATCAATAACTGAATTGGGTGGTACACAAATGACTGCCTGCAGTTTTAGAATCGAAAATCGATAAATCGATAATTGGTTTTTTTATTGATTGGCATCTGGGATGGCCACTCGCATCTTGTACAAAAAGTTGAGAATCGATTCGTAGAGTTGTGGAGATTGACGAGATTCCAGACCGTCCGAGAGACATTTGACTGAAAAAGTTAATTTTTTTGATCTCCGATTTTTGAATTTCATACAATTTGGGGGGGGGGGGGGGGGTTAAACTCCCATATTTTTGCGAACTTGAGAGTTTTTTTACTAGGATTTTTGAATTTCGAAGTTTCCGATTTTTTGAAATTTTGAATTTCAGATTTTCAAAAATCCAATGTTTCCGAATTTTGAAATTTTGTAAATTCCGAGTGTGAATGGAATGTGATGGATTTTCGGAATTTCAGGGATGCGAAATTTTCCATGATGTGGGAATTTCAAAATTTTGGAATTTTTATTTCCAAATTTTTGGGCACATTAAAATTCACGAAAATAATAAAGGAGGCGACCCAGCAAAAAATTTCGGGGGACAGTTCGGGGGGCGAAATCGCCCCGCGCTTATGTAGCCCATCGGTCGTCAGGCGCCTTCGCACCCCCGTAGCTCAGCCGGTAGCGGCGCTGTACCCCTGAGCTGCCTGTCATGAGTTCAACCCCTCATGGGGGTTCTCTAGGAAAAATATCAGGAAAACTTTTTTTTGGTGTCTGGCCTGCTTTAACTTCAAAAACTAAAAGTTAGACTTCATGACTCTGGAAATCCTAGGCAGTCAGGATTACCATAACTCACACTGTCTCTCGAGCTCAATTCTCTCTCCATGAGTGGCTGGTTGTCTAGCAGCCACAATCTTTTTCACCGCCTTCTTTGGTACTTGATTCTTAGCAACTCTGGCGTACAATTCCGAAACTTCAGCAGTTAATTGACGATAAACATGACGGCAATAGACACGATTCGAAGCCATCATCACACTTCTCACACACATATCAAACTCCTGAACCAAAGTGATATCGAAATTCTGTCCATTATTGTATGGGAATGGCATTGGGGGCTTCTGACTGTCATCTGGAGTTCCAAGACGAAGATTCGGCGCCGATTGTTGGTGTTGGAGGAAGCGAGTGTGATGTGGAAGATGATGGTGAACTGGGTTGAGTGGTGGATGACCAGCCAATGGATTCATGACAACTCCGTTGATTATAGTTGGTTTGAATTCGGGAACTTGCTGAAAATCAATAGGTTGATATTTGAAAAAAAAAACACTTAAAATTTTGATATTCTATGTATAAAAATTCCGACTATTCTAGAAAAAAAAGAACAAGACTCGGAGCACGATTTACAGAACAATTCTTTGCTCCGGGTAGATCAGCCGCTTCAAACGGAGCAACGGAGCACAAATATGCTCACGTGCATATCCAAAGAAACTCGTGTTGTGGGAAAAGCGAAGGCGAAAACAAGAAATAAATGCAGGGCTCCGAAAGGTTAAAAGGGACTGCGGTACTCTGATTATATGCTTAAAAAATAATATAAATGTTTTTCCCCACTACTCAACTCAAACTACACATTTTCAAGAGGAAAAGGGAAAAGTTTGGGGAAAATTTTTCGAAAAAAAAAGAAAATTACGGGGCAAGGGAAAAACTTCCAAAGATGGATCGCATAAAAAATCTAGTAGTTAGAACTCTCTTCAAACTCAATATTTTCGATAAAATCAAAATTTAAAATGTAGAGCTTGAAAATATGTAAAAATGATAACATTTTTGAGTGAGATTCACTAAATCCAGGAAATTGGCCATTGCCACTTTCAGTCCATTTATTTCGTTTCCTGCAAATGAAATCAAAAAGTGGCCAAATGACAAAATGTTTATCATGATATCAGCAACATTTTATAAATTAATCATTTTTGGATATCTCTTATAGCAACCGAGATAAGCTAGGTTTAAGTAAACTGTGGCTGAGCAGGCGCGGCACCACCAGCGGTGGGCCCACAAGCTCAAATCTCCAGGTTACAACCAGTTTCCAGATCAAAGGAAAATCTTTAAAAATTTCACGAAAAATGGAAGAAAAAATGTTTTGAAGACCTCAACCTGGGCTAGACGGACGGAAGAGTGGAGCCGGATTAGCTATACTTAAAATGCACTCTTTCAAACACAATGATTAGAAATCTTCAATTCTACACTATTGGAAAAATGATGGCTGATGTCCGAAAAGTGCACTTACTGATTCAAATTTAAAAGAGGGAACTGATTTTTCAAAAATCTACTGCTAGGGAAACATTACCCATGGCCCATTTTGAACTCATATATCTTAGTTCCAGTTAGAGATATCAAAAGTAATCAACTAATAAAATGTTGCTGAGATTATGATAAACATTTTATCAGTTGACCACTTTTTGACATCTTTCCCACCAACCGAAATATATGGGCTCAAAGCTGATGAATGTGTTTTTGGAATTTCTGAAAAGTAAAACGCCAAAATCGAATTCTGTGGGTTGATTCCAGATGTGTAAACCCCTCAAAAAAGCTTCTTCCGATTTGATTTCAAAAATAAGTCTACAAAAAATGGCAAGGCAGAACTGACTACATATTTGTGTTTTCATGTGATCTACAACTCATCAAAAACAAACCGCCAGCAGCTCAGCGGCGGCTGTGGTGGGGGATTTAATATTTTGTCGTCTATACACATTATTCCAGAGAAAGGAGAGTTAGGGTTTGGTACGAAATACAAAAAAGAAGCCGAGTACGAACTACAAAACGCGATTTTTTGCAGTTCGGCTAGTTCAGCACCAGCCTAGCCTGGCCCAAGGAAATGTGCTCACCTGCATTTGGGAAGACAGAAATTTGAAAGAAATGAAAAAGGTGAAAACAAGTGAAAAGATAATAGCAGGGCTCAGACAAAACTCCTATTGGCTAGGGGACTACGGTACTCATCTATTCATTTCAACTACTCCGTGTTTCAAACTACAAACTTTTTAAAATGGGCGTTTTGCCACTTTAGAGACGCTTATCTTGCTTTGTTGAATTTCAAGTCCTCCAAATCCAACGAATTCAATATTTTTTACACAAAAAAATTTAAAATTTAGGGATTCAGAAACTAAACATTTTCAATTTTTTGAAATATAGCTTCTCTGGAGCCGGGAAAAAATTCTAACACAAAAAAAATATTTTTTTAACTTTTCCAGAGGAAAATGGTCAACATTAGAGTCTTGAAAAAGTATTTCAGAATTTTTCGATTTGTCTGAAAATTTCAAATCATAACAAACAAAATAAAAGCTTTATTTTGTAATAGGCAGCGCTTTTTCCAAATTCCGGCCAAAAAAGGCCAAAAAAGTATAAAAATTATCACCGGAATAAGATTTTCGTCACTTTTAGATAGCCTATCTCGCTTCGTGGAATCTGTACAAAAAAGTTGTCGATTACAAAAATGAAGCTCTAATTGTGTTTAGTATAATCTGAAGTTTTCAGACAAATTCAAAAATTCTAGACTACTGTATCAGGACGTTGAAGTTAGGTATCTAGAAAAATACATTCTACTTTTTTTTCATTAGTCCTAACTCTCTAATCTAAAATGGGTTTGAACAAAAATGAGAAAAAAAGCACCTCTTCCTCTTGGTTACCCATGGAGACACATGTGATGTTTTGATCCGCATGACAGCTACAGCGGAGCTTAGAGATGAGCAATCGCATGACTAGGTTTAATTCTATGATGTCAGCGTACTGTCTAGCTTGTGAACACCGTACCTTTGCTCATTTTTGTCCGAGCTATATGAAACTTTGAATTTTGAAATTTTCACTTTCAGAGCTTCAAAATGAGTTTAAACACGGCTAAGTTTGCTATGTTTGCTCAGTTTTGTATAGTAATCGGTCTTAAAGGGACATGGACTTTAAAAAAAAGAGAAAAATTAGAATTGAGCAGAACTAGTCGTGTTGGGCCCCCGATGGAGGTACCGCTGAGCTACGATGGCAAATGCGCCGTTTACTTTAATTACCTCTATCTCAATTGCCGTAGGAGATATCAAAAAGTGGTCAACTGATAATTTTTTTTTTATATTTTGATTAACATTTTGTCAGTTGACCACTTTTTGATACAATTCACAGGAAACTAGATAAACTGGCTCAAAGTTGCCAAGTTCCTGGTTCAGCGTTTTCAAAACTGTTTTCATTTTTATACTTTTTCAAGCTATAAATTTTTAAATTATTCAACTATTTTTTACAAAAAAGTGTTCCTGAAAATTTCACACATTTCTGTCCAATTTTCATTTTTCTATCTCATCTAGGAGCCGAGATATAGTCATTTGAAGTTTTCGAGGTTAGAGACGCAGCGTGTCTCGTCGTCTGGCGTCTCTAGCCTCCTGAACACCAAATGATCATATATCGGCTCCTAGATGCGCTAGAGGGGCCAATGTAATTATACTTTCTGTAAACACCGTTACCCCAAGACTTACCCCTGGTGAATGCATTGTCACTGGTGGACTAGTCGCCGAATTCTGCTGTTGAAGTTGTGGATGCAACGGACTATTCATCTGTGGAGTCATATACGGCGACATGGTTGGAAATCCTTGATTAGGTGGTGATCCACGCTGCCCTTGGTTATTCTGAGCATACTTTGAGAGAGGTGGAGACGACTTAAGAGAGGATGATCCGGGCGATCCGAGATCTGCAAATCCGTTGGAAAGACCGGATGGAGATGGTCCACCGAATGGATTCTTAGGGTTGAAGTTTGATGGATTAGCCGTGGATTCGCCTAGAATGTCATCGACGTCATCAGCAGTCATTTCGAGCGCCAGGTCGCTTTTGCTGAAAAAAAAAAGAAATCTTTGCTTTGCTGAAAGTGGAACCCAAAAAGGTCAGGTTGTGATAAGTACCGTTTTTTAAGAATCTTCTTTTTTATAACCCCAAGTGGTCCTTCTTGTGGTCCTAACTCTGTTGGTTGATCCTCGTCGTCTATTGCTTCCTCTTTAACTTCCGGTTGCTGGGGGAAGTTTTGAGCTTCCAGGCGGATTTCTTCGAATAAGGAGGCGATTCTGGCGTTCTTGCTGGCCTCGCTGAAAATTGGGGTTTAGGAAATTTTGATTTTTAAGAAAACAGGACCCGTCAAAGTTCGAGATATCCAGCTCATCGGGAACTCCAGATTCAGCTATTTGAAGTTTAGGGGCGAGAGAGTGTTGGTAAGGGAGAGAGCGCAGACAACGAGACACTCTACCCGTCTGCGTCTCTCGAAAACTAACTTTAAATAACTTTATTTTGGTTCACATAATGCCTAAAATATGGTTTTATGACTAAAATTTTCCAAAAATCCTGAATTTTCCTAAAATTCCTAAAAATTCAAAATTTTCCAAAAAATGTTTTTTTTAAATTTTAACATTCCGAAAAAATTTTCCTTTTCGGAATATCTTTTTCAACCAACCCCCTTTTGAATTTCACTTGCCCAAGCCCAAGGTAGGGTTGCCATAATCCTCTCCCCATCATTTTTTTCTGAATCACACCCATCCATTATTTTCACACTTTAGCATTTTCTGAAGGTAACCCTAATTGGCACCCATTCAAAAAGTTATTTGATCTCAGGTTTTTGCTTGGCTCACACCTACTGGGATTACGGTAGTTCGTCACGATGTTTGTCCGGAAAGTTCTTTAAAAATGTTCCCGCATTATCTTCTACGAGAAAAAATGTATAATTTAGATTTTCAAAAATAGTAATATAGAACATGAAAATGATAAATTTTAGTCAGAAAACCACATTTTTAAGCCTTCTGTGAAGCTAGATACAGTCATTTGAAATTTTCGAGAGACGCAGACTGTTATAATTTCTCGTTGTCTGCGCTCTCTCCCTTAGCCGCCGTCTCTAGTTGCCTAAACTTTAAATGGCTGGATCTCGAATTCCAGAGGAGCTAGAAACCCCAAACTTTGACGGATTTGGAACACTTTTTACACATTTTCGAGTTTCTCATTTTTTACGACTCAATAAACTTTATTTGGGTTCCAAAAAAGTCTGGACAAAAATCGCATCTTCTTTTGACCTTAAATTTATCTAGAGCACAATTTCTGAGCAGTTGCTTTAGAGCCTAGTGGGCACGCCGTTTGAAAAGGTACAAAGCGGTCATTTCAATTCTAGTTTTGGCACTTTTCTAGTTACAAGCAGTGTATCTCATTTGAATGAATTTGTACAAAAAAAAATGTCATCTACAAAATTGAAGCTCTATTTTTTAGTATACTCTCAAATTTTCAGACAAATTGGACAATTCTAGACTGTTTTTTCAGGACTTCAAAGTTGACGATTTTCAAAAACAAAATTCCCAAAACTAAGGAGAACTTACGCTTGCTCAGGAGATTCCGCTGGACGCTGACTCTCCATCATATTCAAATCGGGTTGAGATGTATAATGATGGTAAGGGATGTGAGGTGGTGTATTCTGAAGAAGATGTGCTTGGTGCATCTGCTGCATTTGATGAAGTTGTTGCGCTTTGGCCAACGGAAGCGGTGTTGACGTCACATAAGCAGTGGGGAGATCGCTCGATATTCTGGAATTTTTTTTTAATTTTGAGATAAGATAAGGATGAGAAGAGATAAGAGGATTGGAAGTCGTAGTTTTAAAGTTACTTGAATTTAGGTCTCCTCGAAATAGGAAACATAGATTAAGCACCGGAAAAAAGTTAACTTTGGATGTCTTAAAAGTTGAGTATATTTTGTTGGACAAGTCAGAAATGAAGTGAAAATGCTCAAATTGGGGTCATAATGTTCAAAATGATAGACGGAATTGAAAAAAGAGAAACCAAGAAAAACTTCTTTTGCACTTTTCAGTTGAAAATTGTCTCACTATGGAGTACCGAAAAATTATTTCAGAATGTTCCAATTTATCTGAAAATCTTGGAGTATATCAAACAAAAGAAGAGCTTCAATTTTGTAATTGACAACTTTTTTGCCAGATTCCATTCTTATGAAATATGCCATTTGTAACCAAAAAAGTGTAAAAATTATGACTGTTACGAGAGAGGTGACACTTTAAAGTCGCTTATTTCGCTTTGTTGAAATTTTACAAAAAAAGTTGTCAACTACAAAAATGAAGCTTTAATTTCTTTTAGTATACCTTGAAATTTTCAGACAAATTGGAAAAATTCTGGACTACGTTTTCAGGACTCCAAAGTTTTAAATATTGAGATGCAAACTTCAAATTTTATGAGTTTAAAGTTGAAGCTCGAGAAATTCAAAAAGAATTTGAACTTTTCTGAATTTTGCAAATTCCGGAAACTCTTGATTTTCGCATTTTTCGGATATTCGGAAGCTTTAACGTCTAGAGATTCTGAAAAATTCCAGGGTTTTAACATTGCTGTATTTCGATCAAAAAAGTCTGAATTTCTGAAAAATCCGTTTTTAGAGTTGATCTATTTTTGAACTAATTATTTCTGTGAATTTGTGCATCCGGATGCCCACTAGTCTTTTTTGCCCGGTTTTTCAACTTTTTCATTGTTTTTATTTAAATGCAAATCACTGGAAATCAAAAACATCAAAAAGTGATTAACTGATAAAATTTTGCTGATATTATAGTAAACATTTTTTAGTTGACCACTTTTTGATGTCATTTAGTGGAACCGAGATACCGTAGAACCTCTAATAGAACGACACCCGGATCGTGCACTTTGAGCCTATATATCTCATTTTCTGTGAAAGATATCAAAAAGTGGCTAACTAATAAAATTCCTGCTGATATCCTGATAAACATTTTACTAGTTAACCACTTTTTGATATCTTTCAAAAGAAGTGAGATATATAGACTCAAAGTGGACGATCCGGGTGTCGTTCTATTAGAGGTTTTACGGTATATGGGTTTAAAGTTGACAAGATGGGTTGCGGTATATTAAAGCGTACGGTATCTGTTGTATTTCTTGGACTCTAAATTCTAATTTCTCAATTTCAGCATTTTTTAAATGCAAATCAAATGAAAAAGATAGAAAACTATTAAAATTAAAGCTGTTTTTATCGCTTGATTTTAACCTAGATTTTTGGTGTTAGCCTACTGTAGTTTCTGCAAATCCCAACACTAAAAAATGCGCGATGTGTCCCCTGACTCACCCTCTTCCAATCATCGCCGGATGCTCTTGAGATCCATTACTCATAATTTGATTTGAGGCGTTTGGAGGTCCAGTACCTCCATTAACTGTTGATTGGTGTTGTTGGTGATGCATAACGTTCTCAATTGATATCATTTTCCGGAAAAGGGACCCAAGGAGAACTGCAAGGATCTAATTTAGTGCAAAAAATTAGAAAAAAATAATAAAAAGAGATTAAAGAAAGAGAAAAATAGGGGGAAAAAGCGGTCAGGTGGGGGTAGAGAAGACTTACAAGAGAGCCCTGATGAGCTGAAAAAATGTATTGGAGGTTTTCTTTTTCTCTGGCTTCTTCTGGAAAAAAGATCTCTCCAAAATACGAATAAAATGATGGGAAATAAGAAACTATATATGAACTTTTTGCTGAAAATAAGTTAGAAGACGTCAGAATAAGTGCAAGAAACCCAGTGGGGATTCTTAATTGACGTAGATTTTAGGAGACGTCAATTGGAATGGTGGAAGAGTTTTTAAGAGGGTCCTAGGTCACAGAGATTCCAGAGAAGTGTCTGAAACCAAAAATCGAAACAAAATTCTGAAGTCCAAGGAAGTGCAACCGGTACCGTAAACACTCTCACAGAACGCCACCTGACGTTAAGCCCATGTATCTTGCTTCCTGTCAGAGGTATCAAAAAGTAGTAACTGATAAAATGTTTATCATAATATCAGCAATGTATTAGTTAACGACTTTTTGATATCTTTCACGGGAACCGAGATACATCGGCTCAACGTTGACGCTTTGAGTCTGCACTCTATGCTCCTACAGCTTTTTCAGAAATTTTTTTCAACATTTTTGATATTTAATAATTTTTTCTGTTCATTTTGGTGCAAAAACCAAATCCCTAGAGCAATTTTGAAGCGAGTTACATCCTAATTTATGCTGCAGGACGCACCTAGTTGGAGGTGATAAGCGGCGGGCGCGACAGATAGGGCGATTTTGCTGTCGCGCCAGTCTGAAACTGTCTGAAAGTCTGAAACAGTCTGAAACTTGATTTTTTGACAAAGATGTGCAAGATCACCTCCGACTGATCACGTCCTCAGAACATAATATGCAAAATTGCAGAATTCCATAATGTCAGAATCTAAAAGTATCTTGAATTTTGAAAAAGAAAACACTGAAGAGAAAATAGGAAAAGGGGCATCTACACAGATTCACAGAAAAAATTGTTTAAAAGTAGATCTATTGAGCTGATCTTCTAATGAACCTGAATACGTCAATAATTAAAAAAAAACTGAAATCTTGAGAAATTGAAGTTTTGGAGCCCAAGAAATACAACAGGTACAGTGAACACTCTAACAGAACGTCACCTAACTTTAAGCTCATATATCTCAGTTCCTGTAAAAGATATCAAAAAGTAATCAACAGGCAAAATGTTTATTATATTATCAGCAGCATTTTATCAGTTTACCACTTTTTGATATCTTTTGGAGGAACCGAGATATATAGGCTCAAAGTTGAAGTTTCAGTTGGTTTCCAATTAGAGTGTTTACGTCATCTTCAGAACTTCTTAAATTTTTGAATTTTTTAAATTCGAAAATCTCAGAATTTTAGAATGTCAGCATCTAAAAAAACGCTTTTTCAAATTTCGAAAAATCGGTTTCCAGCGATTTGCATTTAAAAAAAACCAGGAAAAAGTTGAAAAACCAGGAAAAAAGACTAGTGGACATCCGGATGCACAGGTTTACAGAAATAAATGGTTCAAAAGTAGACCTGTTGAGCTACTTGTTTTTCTAATGAATCTGAAGACGTCAATAATTAGAAAACGATAATTTTCGAAAGTGCGAAAAAAAAATCTTCTGGGGATTCTTGATTGACGTAGATTTGAGTTGAAGAAGAAGACGTCAAGAATAGAATTTGGAGAAAGAAGAGTTTAAGATTTTGAGGCAAGAGCATCTTTAGCAATATGTATGGAAATTCCGAGTCCAAGAACTCAAACATAGAAGCTTCTAGAAACGTCGATTTTTCAGAAATTCGAAAATCAGCATTTTCAAAATTTTCAGAACATTGAATTCTAGAAATATAATCTAAAATACTTTTAAAAATTCGAAAAAAAAAGGTATAAAATCGAAAAAAAAACCCACCCACATTACCTGGTCAATACCGAAAAATAGAGGCTAATTAATATAACAGAAACAAGAACAGAATTTCTATTTTTCAGACATTTTCAGACATTTTTTGTCTGTAAACAAGGGGGGAAGAGCCAAGTCTCCCCCTTACTCCAGCTCCTCCTCCTCTTTCTGATAAGCCTGACAACTCATCTCACAGAAAAAGGGGCGCAGCCTAAATGTCTGAGAGAGAAAGAGCTGGATATGATAAGGATAAGCGAGAATCATTGATGACGTATCAGATAAATGATAATAACTTCTTATTGTTGCATTTTTGTATGTAGTAGGGGGAAAAAATAATTTCCGGCATAGAAAAAAATGGCGGAAATTGAAAACTTGTGGGTGGAGGAGATGATTGCTCATGGCTAATTTTGGAATTTTGGAAAGGGACTAGTTTTGGTTTGCTAGGCCACTATTTATTTGAGAATTTAAAAATTTTGCGAATTCCGGACTCCCTAGTTCTCAGAATCTCAGAATTTCAGAATTTCAGAATCTTAGAATTGCAGAAATTCAGAAACTCGGAAATTCTGGAATTCTGGAATTCTGAATTTCCAGATTTTGAAATTCAGAGATTCTGAATCCCAACACTTTCAAAATTAAAATATAGAAAACATTTTAAAATTAGAACATCTCGAGACAATCGAGGGAAACAATATGTGCATATACTTCGATTTTCTCACAAGAACGAGACCAAAAAGAAGAAAACGAAGGGATTTCGATGTAATTGGAGTCAAGGGAAAGAGTCTAGAAATGGGGAAAATCAGAAGAAGAGAAAAAGTTCGAATGTACTTTTTTGCAAATTTTCTATAGAGACAGATTACTGTGAAATAGAGAGAAAAAAGGGATGTTCTTGGGATCAGGATTAACTAGAAAAAAAAGTTTTTTTGGGATCAATTTTCTGGAAATTTCAGGTTGTGTTCCTAGGGGTTTTTTTCAAATTTAAAGGTGGGGGACATGAAAAAAATAATGTTCTCGAAATTCCGTTCAAAGATGCCCCTCGAGGAGTTGAACTTGTGAGGACGATGATTGAGGGTGCGGCGCCGCTACCGACTGAGCCACGCGGGCAAAGAGAAAACGCACGCCCGTTTGCATACATAAAGGCGAGGACGACAGCTGTACGCAGAGTGACATTAAGCGTTGTACACCGTTACGGTAGAATGCATACTCTAGCTACAAAAAAACTACGAAAAATCTCCTGTCCCCCCACCTTTAAGAAAGTTAATTTGGATTTTATTCAAAATTTTCAAAAATAAATATATATTTTTTGAGAATACAACTCCCGAGATTAATTGGAAAACTTTTGAATTTTCAGAACAATTATTGAAAACCAGAGAAACTTGCTTAGCTTTTTTCTTTAACTTTCACATAACTTTTTATGAAATTTCAAATTCATGTGGGGAAATTAAAATTATTTTGATAGGTGACAAAAAAGCTAAAAATTCTAATTTCAAGCAATTCAAAGTTTCAAAAAAATCAAGCTTTGGGTTCATCAGTTCTCCTTCAAGAAGCCCTTTTCTTTTCTCTCTTGGGACGTCACAAAGACTTTCAGTGCCACGTCACGATTTTGGCCTATTACTCAAGAAATTCTGAATAGCTAATCCTAAATCCCTCTTATCTTCCTCTGTTCTGAACACAGGAATTTGAATTTCTTGACTCCCTATGAACACGAGTGGAGGGGCTTAAATGATGAACAAATGCTCTGATTGAGCTAATGAGCTCACAAAGAAAAAATGGCTCTTTCAGTGGAAATTAGACAAATTTGGAGTTCGGAAAAAGTAGTCTAGAATTTATTAATTTGTCTGAAAATTTCAGAGTGTACTAAACAAACATAGAACTTCAATTTTGTAGTTGACAACTGTTTTGAGAAAAGTCAACGAAGCGAGATAAAGAGGCAAATTATAGCACTTGTTTGGTTACAAACCGCATATCTCATCAGAATGGAATCTGGCAAAGCAGTTGTCAATTACAAAAATGAAGCTGTCATTTTGTTTGGTATGGCCTGAAATTTTCTTCTTTCAATTCTGAAATACCTTTTTAGGACTATAAATTTGACTACTTTTCACAGAAAAATTGATATTTTTTCGTTGGATATCTTTATTTTAAGATTTTCAGAGCTTCAAAAAAAGTTGTAGACACAGAATAATTTTTTTGCAAACTACAACGATAAGAGAATTGTGTTGTGTCCCACGCACCTGCCATTATACATACTCTTCTGACACAAAAATTTGGCGGAATTTCAACAAAAAAAAGGGTCCGGAACGTTGAGTCAAATTATTACGGTTACTGTAACAGACATCAAGAAGTTATCAACTTATAAAATATTTATGATAAAATGATAATTATTTTTTCAGTTAACCATTTTTGGATATCTTTGTCAGGAACTTAGAAAAATTGGCTCAAAGTTGAAAATAAATTTATTCACCAAAAAAGAATTTGCTCCAATCCTAATGAGATTTGAAAAGAAACAGTACCAAGAAAATGGAAAATCAATAAATTCTTGGTCCGGAAAATCGCAAAATCACTGTCTGCCCAGACTGTGACGATGATTAATGATGATGGGCTGACAGAAGACGTCTCGGAATACGGGGAGGTCCTCTTTCATTGGGGAGGAAGACAATTTTACGAACGATGGAGAGAGATAAGATACGCAGATAAGCCGAATGGGAGGTTTGTATGTCTGGCCGAGTTTTTTAGACCAGAGATTTTTAGGCCACATGGACCATACAATTATGTTAAGGTTTTATTTTTACTATCACAGGATCTAGAACATTTTGAAACAATTAATGTTCTTGGCCAATCCCAGATCCTTTAAAAGGGTCTGGATATTTTCAAAAAGTGGAATATCAAGTCCCCGAAACAGATTCTATGAGGATTACTTGAAATTTTAAAAGTTAATCCCAAAAAAGTTTATCGGACATCGTCCAGTTAGTCGCTACCGGCTGAGCTATGCGGTCGCAACCAAACCAACTTTGAAATTCCTAAAAAAGTTTTTCAAAATTTTCCAATTTGTCTGAAAATTTCAGTCTACAATAAACGACACAAGAACTTTATTTTTGTAATTGACAACTTTTTTGTACAAATCCATCAAAGCGAGATAAACGCCTTTAAAGAGGCCCAACCATCATTTCAGTGCAAATTTTTGGCATTTTTTTTTGTTGATTACAACATGCATATCTCATCAGAATGGAATTCGGCAAAAAAGTTGTCAATTACAAAAATGAAGCTGATGTTTTGTTTAGTATAATCTGAAGATTTCAGGCAAATTAGAAAATTCTGGACTACTCTTGTAGCCTTTCAGCTCACTTGGTTGAAATTTTTGAATCAAAAGTTCGAAAAAAAAGTATATTTAGGATACAGAAGCAGAACAATCAAAATTATTTTTTTTTAAAAAGATACACATTTGGCAAAGTCCAAAACTATTTGAGACTTTCATTGGAATCTCTTGTTTAATAGAATCGGATGGAGAGAGTGATGAGAGAGAAGAGACGCAAAGAGAAAGAGGAGAACGTTCTTTTTGTCTCTGGTCGGTATGGGTCTGTTGATTTATACAACATTTGGGGGAGAGAAAAGGGATTGAGAAATTCAGAAATTCAGAAATTCAAAAATTCAGAAATTCAGAAATTCAGAAGTTCAGAAATTCAGAAATTCAAAAATTCAGAAATTCAGAAATTCAGAAAATTCAGAAATTCGGAAATTCAGAAATTCAGAAATTCAGAAATTCAGAAATTCAGAAAATTCAGAAATTCAGAAATTCAGAAATTCAGAAATTCAGAAATTCAGAAATTCAGAAATTCAGAAATTCAGAAATTCAGAAATTCAGAAATTCAGAAATTCAGAAATTCAGAAATTCAGAAGTTCAGAAAATTCAGAAATTCAGAAATTCAGAAATTCAGAAGTTCAGAAATTCAGAAGTCCAGAATTTCAGAAGTTCAGAAATTCAGAAATTCAGAAATTCAGAAATTCAGAAATTCAGAAATTCAGAAATTCAGAAATTCAGAAATTCAGAAATTCAAAAATTCAGAAATTCAGAAATTCAGAAGTTCAGAAATTCAGAAATTCAGAAATTCAGAAATTCAGAAATTCAGAAATTCAGAAATTCAGAAATTCAGAAATTCAGAAATTCAGAAATTCAGAAATTCAGAAATTCAGAAATTCAGAAATTCAGAAATTCAGAAATTCAGAAATTCAGAAATTCAGAAATTCAGAAATTCAGAAATTCAGAAATTCAGAAATTCAGAAATTCAGAAATTCAGAAATTCAGAAATTCAGAAAT
>NC_013489.2:11855137-11859694 GCF_000004555.2 Caenorhabditis briggsae | reverse complement strand
CAGAAATTCAGAAGTTCAGAAATTCAGAAATTCAAAAATTCAGAAATTCAGAAGTTCAGAAAATTCAGAAATTCGGAAATTCAGAAATTCAGAAATTCAGAAATTCAGAAATTCAGAAAATTCAGAAATTCAGAAATTCAGAAATTCAGAAATTCAGAAATTCAGAAAATTCAGAAATTCAGAAATTCAGAAATTCAGAAATTCAGAAATTCAGAAATTCAGAAATTCAGAAATTCAGAAGCTCAGAAATTCAGAAGTTCAGAAATTCAGAAATTCAGAAGCTCAGAAATTCAAAAATTCAGAAATTCAGAAATTCAAAAATTCAGAAATTCAGAAATTCAGAAATTCAGAAATTCAGAAATTCAGAAATTCAGAAATTCAGAAATTCAGAAAATCAAAAATTCAGAAATTCAGAAATTCAAAAATTCAGAAGTTCAGAAATTCAGAAATTCAGAAATTCAGAAATTCAGAAATTCAGAAATTCAGAAATTCAGAAATTCAGAAATTCAAAAATTCAGAAATTCAGAAATTCAGAAGTTCAGAAATTCAGAAATTCAAAAATTCAGAAATTCAGAAATTCAGAAATTCAGAAATTCAGAAGTTCAGAAATTCAGAAATTCAGAAATTCAGAAATTCAGAAATTCAGAAATTCAGAAATTCAGAAATTCAGAAATTCAGAAATTCAGAAGTTCAGAAAATTCAGAAATTCAGAAATTCAGAAATTCAGAAGTTCAGAAATTCAGAAATTCAGAAAATTCAGAAATTCAGAAATTCAGAAATTCAGAAATTCAGAAATTCAGAAATTCAGAAATTCAGAAATTCAGAAATTCAGAAGCTCAGAAATTCAGAAGTTCAGAAATTCAGAAATTCAGAAATTCAGAAATTCAGAAATTCAGAAATTCAGAAATTCAGAAGTTCAGAAATTCAGAAATTCAAAAATTCAGAAATTCAGAAATTCAGAAAATTCAGAAATTCGGAAATTCAGAAATTCAGAAATTCAGAAATTCAGAAATTCAGAAATTCAGAAAATTCAGAAATTCAGAAATTCAGAAATTCAGAAATTCAGAAATTCAGAAATTCAGAAATTCAGAAATTCAGAAGCTCAGAAATTCAGAAGTTCAGAAATTCAGAAATTCAGAAATTCAGAAAATCAAAAATTCAGAAATTCAGAAATTCAAAAATTCAGAAATTCAGAAATTCAGAAATTCAGAAATTCAGAAATTCAGAAATTCAGAAATTCAGAAATTCAGAAAATCAAAAATTCAGAAATTCAGAAATTCAAAAATTCAGAAGTTCAGAAATTCAGAAATTCAGAAATTCAGAAATTCAGAAATTCAGAAATTCAGAAATTCAGAAATTCAGAAATTCAAAAATTCAGAAATTCAGAAATTCAGAAGTTCAGAAATTCAGAAATTCAGAAATTCAGAAATTCAGAAATTCAGAAGTTCAGAAAATTCAGAAATTCAGAAATTCAGAAATTCAGAAGTTCAGAAATTCAGAAATTCAGAAAATTCAGAAATTCAGAAATTCAGAAATTCAGAAATTCAGAAATTCAGAAATTCAGAAATTCAGAAATTCAGAAATTCAGAAGCTCAGAAATTCAGAAGTTCAGAAATTCAGAAATTCAGAAATTCAGAAATTCAGAAATTCAGAAATTCAGAAATTCAGAAGCTCAGAAATTCAGAAGTTCAGAAATTCAGAAATTCAGAAATTCAGAAAATCAAAAATTCAGTAATTCAGAAATTCAAAAATTCAGAAATTCAGAAATTCAGAAATTCAGAAATTCAGAAATTCAGAAATTCAGAAATTCAGAAATTCAGAAATTCAGAAATTCAGAAATTCAGAAATTCAGAAATTCAGAAATTCAGAAATTCAGAAATTCAGAAATTCAGAAATTCAGAAATTCAGAAATTCAGAAATTCAGAAATTCAGAAATTCAGAAATTCAGAAATTCAGAAATTCAGAAATTCAGAAATTCAGAAATTCAGAAATTCAGAAATTCAGAAATTCAGAATCTCAAAATCTCAAAACTTGAAAGCTCAGAATCTCCGAATCTCTGAACCTCAGAATCCAAAAATCCCGGATTCCGGGAATCACAGAATTTCAGAATCCAGGAATTCCAGAATTCCTGCATCTCAGAATCCGATTTTCGGTATTTCAGAATTTCAGAATTAAAGAAATTCGGAATTCCGGAACCTCAAAATCTTTGAATTTCAAAATCTTTGAATCTCAGAATCCCAAAATCTCTAAATTTCTGAATTCGCGAATTTCAGAATTTCAGAATCTCAGAATCCAAAAACCAAAACACTAGAATATCCGAAAGCTGATAATATTTTGATACTACAAAAATAGGAAATTAATCAAGAGTTTATCTTTAATATCTCTTCCCAAATCCTACAAATAATACTTTGATTTTCCAATTTTAATTTGAAAATTTCCGAAAACAGAAAATCCGTCATCATCAAAGTTCTTCTCCAACTACAAACATTACGTCAAAAGCAATATTGCAAATGGACTCTTTTTCCCCTTAAGACCCATTTAATCTGACCAACCAGAATAAAAAATAACGAAAAGAAAAAGGAAAAAGAAGAAGTAAATATTCAAAACACGTGCCATCTTCTACATCATCATCATCAGAGCATCATCTTAGAAGACGTAAATTCATTGATGACGTCTTCGGAATTCCTACTCTTCCCCCCATTCAATCCACAACAACTCATTTTAATGTATGCGTGAAACTCTGAAAATATGAAACTTTGGGTTTTTTGGAATCTCTGAAACATTGGAATATTCAGAAAACGTGATTTGAGTAAAGGACATCGCCTGGAAATCTTACAAAAATGGAAATACAGAATCATCAGATCATTATATTAAAAAAAAGAGATTAATCGGAGAAATAAAAAATTGAGATTAATCTCTATGGGAAAACATGGAAGTTGAGGGAACTTTGGAGTCTGAAAAAGAGAGACTTTGGGAAAAAAATATGTTGGGATTTAGAAAAAGGAAGTTGAAGTTTGGAAAAAAGTCCACGTATATCAGTATCTCAAAATCGCAAAATTTTAGGATTTCAGACTTTCAGAATTTCAGAACTTCAGATTTTTAAGATTTTCAGAATTTCAAAATTTCAGAATTTCCGAATTTCAGAATTTCAGAATCTCAGAATTTCCGAATATCAGAATCTCAGAATCTCAGAATCAAAGAATGACAGAATTTCAGAACTTCCGAATTTCAGATTTACAGATTTTCAGAATTTCAAAATTTCAGACTTTCAGAATTTCAGAATTTCAGAACTTCAGATTTTTAAGATTTTCAGAATTTCAAAATTTCAGAATTTCCGAATTTCCGAATTTCAGAATTTCAGAATTTCAGAATTTCCGAATATCAGAATCTCAGAATCTCAGAATCAAAGAATGACAGAATTTCAGAACTTCCGAATTTCAGATTTACAGATTTTCAGAATTTCAAAATTTCAGAATTTCCGAATTTTAGAATTTCAGAGTTTCCGAATATCAGAATCTCAGAATCTTAGAATCAAAGAATGACAGAATTTCAGAACTTCCGAATTTCAGATTTACAGATTTTCAGGATTTCAAAATTTCAGAATTTCAGAATTCCAGAATCTTCGATTTTTAGATTTTTAGATTTTTAGACTTTCAGAATATCAGAATCTCAAAATCGAAGAATTTCAGAATTTCAGAAATCTAAAATATGAAAATCTCTGAATCTCGCAACCAGATGCAGACACAAAAATCGAAAATTTGAAAATTTCTAGATTTCATTCAAATTTGGGTCATTCCCAGAATAATCTGAGTATTTGAAAGCCTGAGAACATGAGAATTTTAGAAACTCAGATTCTCAGAATTCCGAATTCCTAGAAGTCCAAATGTTCAGGATTTCAGAATCTCAGATTATCAGAATCCCAGTTTTTCAGAATCTAAAAGAGCTCAAACCTCAGACAAAACGAAAAAAGAGCTATAGAATAGAATAATTAGATAGAGGCGTTCTATTTTTTAGTTTCTATTTCTGACCCGGTGTTTGGGGGAGTTTTTGGCTGGTGCTCATCTCCTTCTTCTTCTTTTTCTTCTCTTTTTTTTCTATTTCTGTGTGACGTAGATTCTGTTTACTCTCTTTCTCTAACCGCTCTCTCTATAGTTCATACTATTTTCTTATTCTCGATCTCCCAGTTTCAACTTCGAACTGAGAAGAGAGGGGCTCAACGCTCATGAGATAGGGGGATAGTGTTCAAAAAAAATTTTGTGAGCATTTGAAATTTATAAAATTGAGATTCTAGAATTTTCAGAGAACTCTGAAAAAATTGCTCATTTTAGATAGCTTTCCTGTCTTCTACAGTAAGCCAAGAAAGTTAAAATCTCTATTTTTGGAAAATTCGCTCTATTGATAACCAAAAAACTCGTTAACACCTCCAAAAAGAGATAGAGTTCTAACATCACACGTTTCCTGTTATTCTTGTTCACTATTGAGATAAAGAGAGAGAGAGAGAGAGAGAGAGAGAGAGAGAGAGAGAGAGAGAGAGAGAAAGTTAGCTTTATTTGGATG